>NC_053389.1:86923094-87243067 GCF_905171765.1 Bufo bufo | reverse complement strand
GCCTAGGAAGGGGAGACGCCCACAGGACAAGGGCAGACACCGCCTACTATAACTTAGTGAGTGAAGATACTGGAGGGCATAACGGGAGAACGGAGCGGCGCCCAGGGATAATAGTAAGTGCAGTGAGATCCCCGGGCGCCGCTCTCCATGGCAGCATACTTAGTTCACAATGTT
Source organism: Bufo bufo (assembly GCF_905171765.1). Classification (NCBI taxonomy): domain Eukaryota; kingdom Metazoa; phylum Chordata; class Amphibia; order Anura; family Bufonidae; genus Bufo; species Bufo bufo. The sequence goes on along the minus strand of NC_053389.1, from coordinate 87,242,893 downwards.
TTTCAAGGTGAAAGGTCCTCTTTAAACTTGAATTTAACACTTGCAGATCAGGAAAATAGTGGTTTTTGGCAAAACAGTGTGTTTTTAAAACCCCAGAAAATGATGGCTGTATATCTAGCTTAAATTGCACACTGACTAATCCAGATGTTGTATATTGCAAAAAAATTGGGATTTTCAATGTCCCAAAATGGCATAAAATGGCATAAAATGGCCGCCACCGCCGCCCACCTAACTGACTTAATAAAGTTCTTTTTTTTCGGTCAATGAGCTCAGGACAGGAAAAAACAATTGTGCCCTGCACCCACAAAACATAATGTATGTAGATCGCTCAGTTAGATTCAGATTTTGAGCAAAGATTCTCTCCTATTCTCTCCCTGAAATCACCAGCAGAATCCTCTCCCTACACTAAACACAGCAGAGTGACGTGCAGCGCTACGTGACTCCAGCTTATATAGAGGCTGGGTCACATGCTACACTGGCCAATCACAGCCATGCCATTAGTAGGCATGGCTGTGATGGCTTCTAAGGTCAGACAGTTAACCACTTCTGGTTCGCTCAACCATAACTACGGGATAATGTGGCAGTTTTGTTGGTACTATTTTAGGGTACATATGATTTTTAGTTGTTTTATATTACACTTTTTGTGAGGCAAGGTAACAAAAAATAGCTGTTTTGGCACCGTTTTAATTATTTTTTATTTACCATGTTCATCTGACAGGTTAGATTACATGTTGTTACGGACGCGACAATACCAAATATGACTTTTTGGTTGTTTGTTTCAGTTTTACATAATAAAGCGTGTGTATCTCCACATTCTGAAAGCCATAGTTATTTTTTTGTTTTTTGGGCGACTGTCTTATGTAGGGGCTCATTTTTTTTTCGGCATGAGATGACGGTTTGGTACTATTTTAGGGTTCATATTTCTTTTTGATCGCTTGGTATTACACTTTTTGTGATGTAATAACAAAACAATTTTTTACGGTGTTCACCTTAGGGGTTAGGTAACGTGATATTTTTATACAACAGGTTCTTACAGATGCGGTGATACCTAATATCTATACTTTTTATTTAAGTTTTACACAATAATATCATTTTTTAAACAAAAAATTATAATTTTAGTGTCTCCATAGTCTGAGAGCCATAGTTTTTTTATTTTCTTGGCGATTGTCTTAGGTAGGGTATCATTTTTGCAGGATGAGATGATGGTTTGATTGGTACTATTTTGGGGTGCATATGACTTTTTGATCACTTGCTATTACACTTTTTGTGATGTAAGGTGACCAAAAAATTGCTTTTTTTATACCGTTTTTAGTTTATTTTTTTTACGGTATTCACCTGAGAAGTTAGGTCATGTGATATTTTATAGAGCAGTTTCTTACAGACGCGGCGATACCTAATATGTATACATTATTTACTTAAGTTTTACACAATAACAGCATTTTTTAAACCAAAAAAATGATATTTTAGTGTCTCCATATTCTGAGAGCCATAGTTTTTTAAATTTTTTGGGCGATTGTCCTAGGTAGGGGGCCTTTTTGATCCCTTGGTTTTGCACTTTTAGTGATGTAAGGTGACAAAAAAAGTGTTAGCTCATGTGATATTTTTATAGAGCCGGTCGTTACGGGCGTGGCAATACCTAATATGTATAATTTCTTTTATTTATTTAAGTTTTACATAATAATATCATTTTTTAAATAAAATAAAAAATCATGTTTTAGTGTCTCCATAGTCTGAGAGTCATAGCTTATTATTTATTGGGCGATTGTCTTAGGTAGAGTATCATGTTTTGCTGGTTGAGATGACGGTTTTATTGGCACTATTTTGGGGTGCATATGACTTTTTAATCGCTTGCTATTACACTTTTTGTGATGTAAGGTGACAAAAAATGGCTTTTTTGTGGCACTGTTTCTATTATTATTTTTATGGCTTTCACCTGAAGGGTTGGGTCATGTGATATTTTTATAGAGCTGGTTGTTACGGATGCGGCGATACCTAATATGTCTACTTTTTTATTTTTTTTACTTTAACACAATAATAGCATTTTTATCGGTTAAAAATAAATTAACTCGCCTCATCCTGTTGTTCACGCAGCCGTCACCTTCTTATTTCTTCTTCTTTCAGGACCTGCCAAAGGACCTTTGATGACGTAATCGCGCTCACCATGTGGTGAGCGAGGTGACGTCAGCGCAGGTCATGCTGAATGAAGATAGAAATCTTCTATCTTCATTCAGCAGGACCTGCACTGACATCACCGTGCTCACCACGTAGTGAGTGTGATTACATCATCAAAGGTCCTTTGACAGGTCCTAATAGAAGAAGAAGAAGAAAGAAGAAGATGCCGGCTGCGCGAACAACAGGATGAGGTAAGTAAATTTTTTCTTTTTTTTAACCCCTAAAGCCACATTTTGGTAAGCATTATGTATTAAGAATGCAATTATTTTCCCTTAAAACCATGTTATAAGGGAAAATAATACAGTAAATTTACTTTTATCAATTTACTTACATCATCTCTTAGCAACCAATGTGTGAAAATCGCACCACATCCGCACTTGCTTGCGGATGCTTGCGATTTCCACGCAGACCCATTCATTTCTATGGGGCCTGCGTTGCGTGAAAAATGCAGAATAGAGAACATGCTGCGATTTTCACGTAATGCACAAGTGATGCGTGAAAATCACAGCTCATCTGAACAGCCACATTGAAGTGAATGAGTCCGGATTTAGTGTGGGTGCAATGCGTTCGCCTCACGCATTGCACCCACACGGAATTCTCACCTGTGTGAAAAGGGCTTTATACAAGCTGTACCCTGACTACTTTACATTGTATCTATCAAAGTGTCATACAGTCCTGATCAAAAGTTTAAGACTACTTGAAAAATGGCAAAAAATCATATTTAGCATGGCTGGATCTTAACAAGGTTCCAAGTAGAGTTTCAACATGCAACAAGAAGAAATGGGAGTGAGACAAAACATTTTTTGAGCATTCAATTTAATGAAAACAACGAATAAATTGAAACAGGCTGTTTTTCAGCTGATCAAAAGTTTAGGACCCACACCTCCAAAAAAAAACTAAACCCCCCCCAAAACAGAAATCCAACTTCCAAACATGAACTCTAAAACATTTCTTCAAGTGGTGAAGACGGCCGCACGAAGGCCATCTACTGTCTGGAACTGTTGTCCATTTTTGTAAACTTCCCTTGCCATCCATCCCCAAAGGTTCTCAATTGGATTTAGATCAGGGGAACACGCAGGATGGGCCAAAAGAGTGATGTTATTCACCTGGAAGAAGTCCCTTGTCCTGCGGGCATTGTGTACTGTAGCGTTGTCCTGTTGAAAAACCCAGTCGTTACCACACAGACAAGGGCCCTCAGTCATGAGGAATGCTCTCTGCAACATCTGGACATAGCCAGCGGCCGTAGAAAACATCTCAGGTGGGATCTGCTTGTCATGCCAGTAACGTTGGAAACCATCAGGACCATCAAGGTTAAATTTTTTCTCATCAGAGCATAAAACTTTCTTCCATTTTGAATGTTCCATATTTGGTGCTCTCTTGCAAAGTCCAAATGAGCAGTTTTGTGGCGTTCAAGGAGACGAGGTCTTTGAAGACGTTTTTTGTTTTTGTAAGCCCTTCAGTCTCAGATGCCCTCTGGGGCTGCAGTCAGCACCAGTAAGGGCCTTAATTTGGGTCGAGGATCGTCCAGTGTCTTGACGGTCAGCAAATTGGATCCTCCGGTTCAGTGCTGGTGAAATTTTTTTGGGTGTTCCACTTGACTTTTTGAGATGAATCCACATCTTTGCACAGATTTGGCCTTTTAAAAGGCATGTGGTCCTAAAATTTGGAACAGCTGAAAAACAGCCTGTTTCAGTTTAATCGTTATTTTCAATTAATTGAATGCTCAAAGAATGTTTTGTCTCACTCTCATTTCTTCTTGTTGCATGTTGAAGCTCTACTTGGAACCTTGTTAAGATCCAACAATGTAATGTGATTTTTTGCCTTTTTTTAAGTGGTCTTAAACTTTTGATCAGGACTGTATCTTCAGTGTTGTCCCATGAAAAGATATAATAAAATATTTACAAAAATGTGAGGGGTGTACTTGCTTTTGTGAGATTTTATATATATCAAAAATAGGCAGCACTCCAGGGATTAAATGAAAAAACAATCACCTTTTATTCACCCATGAGGGGCAGCGCAACGTTTCGGCTCAGCACTAGAGCCTTGAGAAAGGCTCTAGTGCTGAGCCGAAACGTTGCACTGCCCACATGGGTGAATAAAAGTTGATTGTTTTTTCATTTAATCCCTGGAGTGCTGCCTATTTTTGATATTTTTGTATTCAAGGACTGCTTATCCTTTGGGCCGTGCACCCTTCTACTGATTGAACCCCCTGTGCTGCCTGATTTTCTATATCTATATGTATAGGCGCGGTAGACGCCGCATTTGTGTGAGGGGAGGCGCCAGCACCACTACAAAAGGTGGGAGCAGGGAGCTCCCGGGTGACGCGGTCTTCAGCTTCAGCTGACGTCACTTCCGGGATTCTCCTGCTCCTACTCTTGCTCCGGCGTCGGCGTGGATACGCGATCCCCCGATACTTCCTCCGGTGGGTAAGTATAGGGCGTGCAGCCGAAGCGAGGGGCCGTACATCGGTACACACGGAGGGTAAGTGGGGCGGGGGGGCGGCACGGCGCTAACACCAGCCAGACATGTTTCACACTCACCAGCGGCAGCCGGATCACTGGCACGCACGCCCGATCCTTGCGGCGCATCCACCCGCCTCCTCACATGTGTTCTTTCCACAGGTTGTCGCTAGTGGCAGTCCGACATCCCTCACTATAGCAGCGCTTACTGTGGGTGTGTTACAGGTATTGTCGGGGGATGTTAGGGCCATGGCACTGCAAATCTGGGATTTGATCATAAAGTACATCTTCCTTTACAGGGCGCCAGTCTCAGTAAATAATTGAGAAAAAAAAAAAGGGGGGGAGTATCTGCCTGTGGGGGAGGAGGGGGGGGGGAGAGGAATGTGGGCGAAGGTGACATTATCCTGCTGCATGATAGGTCGTGTAGGGGAAATATTCATTGGGGGCAGTACGGCCCGGGTATCTGCAACAATCAGCTGCGCCCCCCCCATCGCTGGGGCGCCAATCGCGCATCACCATGTATTGTCAGGCTCACGTGTCTGTCGGTCCCCTCTGAGTACCCAAATACGCTTAGCGCACGCGGGGCGCGTGTTTGCAGTTGGCTCTAGCACGCATGCTGGGTCAAGTGATGGTAAACATGGATCAACGGTCAATGATTTAAAAGCGGTCCGTGACGTGTAGCGCTCTGGGGCGAAGGGGGTTGGGCTCCAATGGTCAAATGATCGTGGTTAGGATGGTTACCTTCAAAGCTACATCCATGTGTCTGCATTTACTTTTGTCCTATACGCATTCACTACTAGAGCAGCGTTCGCTGTTGCATTACATTAATACTCTGCTCACTTCAAATTGCATTCATACGGCTGCTCCATACCATGCTCCGCATATTCATACTCAGAGCTGTGCCCATACTATGTTTTAGGCTCCACTCACATCCAGAGCTGCATTTACCCACTTGTTCTTACATCATGTGTTATACTCCGTTTCCACTTAAAGCTGCATTTCTTTCATTACTTCAAAGGGTTACTCCGTATTCGTACTAGGGCTATCAGCGCACCGCTCTGATACTGCTCTATCAATAAACATAGCTGCTCTTTTCAAGCTTACGTTTCTTTCCTCGGTCGTTTGTTTCATTCCTTAGGCCTACCTTTTTTGGTGGTGTTCTTTAAATCCTGGTTGGCATTCACTCAGACTGGTCTTCTTTACTTCTGGTTCGTATTCACTCAGATTGATCCCCCGCCCCAGTTAACCAAATAGCTTCCTAGCGGATAGTGGGCCAATAGGAGTAAGTTCCTACTATGTTTTCACAGCTGTTCATTTTGGTTGTCATGACAAGGGTCTTTTCTTAGCGAAATGCATGCCTCTGGCTCTTGGTTTTCTCCTATCTGTTCAATTTCGCGGTCGGTTAATGTTTCGTTTATGCAAGTGGTTCGGATCACTAATGTCATGCATTTTCCATTAGGTCTGGCTCACGTTTTAAATTACTTATCGTCACTGTAAAGTCATCCAGGTCAGTCTCTTGGCTTCAGGGGGCCTCGTGGCTTAGGGGGCCCGATGACCGTTCGTTAGGGGCATATATATGCGAGTCCCCAAGTCATACTGGAGCTGCACAAGTGGTCATAAATAAATAAATAAATAAATATATAATTAAAAATCCGCCATTAGAATATCTCTCGCATGGCTCCGCCATTAGTCTCTCACGCATGACTTCTCCGTTTTCAGGTTACACATATGACTCCGCCATGAGTCTCACGCTTGGCTCCGCCATTAGTCTCTCACGCATGGCTCTCCGGTTAGTTTCACACACATGACTCCGCCATTAGAGCCTCCCACGCATGGCTTCGCCATTAGTTTGTCACCATGGCTTCTTCGGTTTTAGGTTACACATATGACACCGCCATTAGTCTCTCGCACGGCTTCCCCGTTTTAGGTTTACACATATGACTCCGGCATTAGTCTCTCACACATGGCTTAGCCATTAGTCTCTCACGTATGGCTTCTCCATTTTAGGTTCCACACATGACTCCCCCATCAGAGCCTCTCACGCATGGCTTCTCCGTTTAGGTTTACACATATGACTTCGCCACTAGTCTCTCACAAACGGCTTCTCCGTTTTAATGTTACACATATGACTCCGCCATTAGAGTCTCTCACGCATGGCCCCGCCATTAGAGTCTCTCACGTATGGCTTCTCCCCTTTTAGTGTCACATATGACTCCGCCATTAGAGTCTCTCACGCATGGCTCCGCCATTAGAGTCTCTCACGTTTGGCTTTCCCCTTTTAGTGGTACATATGACTCTGCCATTAGAGTCTCTCACGCGTGGCTTAGCCATTAGAGTCTCTCACGCATGGCTTCCCCCCTTTTAGTGTTACATATGACTCCGCAATTAGAGTCTCTCACGCATGGCTTAGCCATTAGAGTCTCTCATGCATGGCTTCCCCCCTTTTTGTGTTACATATGACTCCGCCATTAGAGTCTCTCACGCATGGCTTAGCCATCTGAGTCTCTCACGCATGGCTTCCCCCCTTTAGTGTTACATATGGCTTAGCCATTAGAGTCTCTCACGCATGGCTTAGCCATTAGAGTCTCTCACGCATGGCTTCTCCATTTTAGTGTTACACGTATGACTCCGCCATTAGTCTCTCAAGCATGGCTTCTCCGTTTTAGTGTTACACATATGACTCCGCCTTTAGTCTCTCACGCATGGCTTCTCCGGTTTAGTTTACACATATGACTCCGCCATTAGTCTCGCACGCTTGGCTTCTCCCTTTCAGTATTACACATGTATCCACCATTAGAGTCTCTCACGCATGGCTCCGCCATTAGAGTCTCTCACGTATGGCTTCTCCGTTCAAATTTTACACACAACAACGCCATTCGAGGCCGGTTGCGCAGTCCCACAACAAGTAAGTTCCATGTCTTTTTCTGCCTTCAGACCCGCTCGCATGGCTCGGCAATCTGTGGCTCGCAAAACAAATTTCTCGTGGTGGCTCGCACGTGTGACTCGTGCCATCAGAGTCTCACGCACGTTATTGTTTTCCCTGACTGTTATTTTCTAGGTTGTTGGGTTTCATTGTTTTCTTTATTAGCAGTCATCCCAAGCCTGCCTTTGTGGACATCATCTTCTCCCAGGCATGCTTACTTCAGCTACAAACTCGGGCGGAGGGTGTTGGTGTCCGGCCTAAGTCCTGAGTATCGGTCCATCTTCCAGTAGAAGGTACAGTAATAAGGCGCAGCTTACGAAGTCTGTCATGTCTTCTGACACGACTAGTCCTATCACGACTACAGGCGCAGCATACACAGTTCATCACGACCTTAAGCATTTTCTGTCACAACTGCAGGCATCGTGTACGTTCTGCCCTCGATACAGGCAACATTAGCTCGTTAATCAAAATAGCCATGTATTCCGGTGGATGGTTCCCCAGGCCTGGTGGGTTACATTTCACTTAAATTACTACTACAGTAAGACGGCAGACACCATGTTCTGACTCATGGGCCCTTAATAGGAAGTGTGGCCGGGGGAATAAGTAGAGGTAAAGTATTTTGCCACCAGGAACAGTGGGTGTCCGATCAGGGCCCTGGGCGGATGGTTGGAATTCATCTAGGCCCTACCAACAGATTCACCATTGTTTGTTTCAGTCTGCAGCTCTCAGGATTCAGACCTTCTCGTAATATGGTCATACGTTAGTCAACATAGGAGTAAATCGTTTCTGGTTACTGGCCACTCTTTCAATTACATCGCATTAACCATCTCCAAGAACGAGGTGGCGGTTCACATGACAAAGAGGTAAGGTAGATGGTAGTCACTGTGATATATACAGTATATTCCGCACCTCCATCGTGAAAGGTCTTTTTCCATTCAAAATCGGGTGTCGTAACGGTATGTATATATTTATTCTAAACAAGGGCTGCTCTTTTTGGCCCCTTAGGGCTGCCATACCGCGGCAGTCGTGGCGTGATTCTACTGCTTGTCATAAATGGGGGTAGATAGGTTGGGTTCACCTTTCTGATGGCCTATCCGACCGCAGGTATCAAGCAAATACATTGCTGCATTTGTGGGAGGGGAGGCTGATTACAGGGCTAATTTCACGCACCTGTGGGCCCAGGCTGGCTGACCGCTGGGCTGATTATATGTACCTGTGGGCCCAGGTTGGCTGATTACTAGGCTATTTATAGGCACCTGTGGGCCCAGGCTGACGATGATTCAGCTGATCTCCCCTACTAGCTCTTGGCTCCGTTCCCCTCAGCATTCAGGTCTTCCTAAAGCACGTCCAGATCCTCCTCTCCAAGGTAAAGGTAAACCCGCAATCAATCGCGGGGCATTCCTTTAGGACGGGCGCGGCTTCCGCAGCTTCAAAATATAGCACCCCGGCGCACGTCGTAGAGAGACTAGGTCGGTGGCGGTCTTCTTGCTATACCAGGTACATTCCCAATCCACGCTCCGAAATGTCTTGCGCTTTTCAGAAGGTAGTACTGTAAGTCCGTAACATGAGTCCTTTGTACCATCCGTGTATCACGCGTCCTTTTTGGCCCCTTTAGGCTTTCCTTACACAAGCAGTTCCGCCACACCCCCACTGCTAAGGTTAGGGCTCATCATCTGCTAGCCGATCCGATCACAAGTATAGGCGCGGTAGACGCCGCATTTGTGTGAGGGGAGGCGCCAGCACCACTACAAAAGGTGGGAGCAGGGAGCTCCCGGGTGACGCGGTCTTCAGCTTCAGCTCACCCTCCCACCCACAGACCTCAACTCACACATCCTCCTTCCAAGGTGGCCCACTTTAGGCTTTCCTTACACAAGCAGTTCCGCCACACCCCCACTGCTAAGGTTAGGGCTCATCATCTGCTAGCCGATCCGATCACAAATATATATAGCAAACAAACTAAATGCGCTAAGACTGAGTGAACAGGTGAATGTGTGAACAGGGTCAAATATATGACGCCAATAGTTACTGCAAAGCAGTGAAGAAGCTCTTAGCGCATATTATTGATCAAAAATATGTCGAGCCCACTTACCAGACGACAAGGTAGCTTCTTATCAGGTGGGACCTACTCTAACACGGAATGTCCAGCTCCATTGTTTCTCTGATTAAAAACACCAAGGGGTGGGGGATGGGCGGGGAGTGCTAAATTCCAAAGAGGATGCCTAGCCCTCTAAAATATGCGCTAAGAGCTTCTTCACTGCTTTGCAGTAACTATTGGCATCATATACAGTATTTGACCCTGTTCACACATTTACCTGTTCACTCAGTCTTAGTGCATTTAGTGGTGTGCTGCTGCTTTTTGTTTGCTGTATTTATGTACTTGCCAGGTAGCTTGCACCTGCTATTTGTCTCAGGAGGTGCTGTTCCGTTTTTTGGTTATATGTTTATTTTAGAGGACTAGGCATCCTCTTTGGAATTTAGCACTCCCCGCCCATCCCCCACCCCTTGGTGTTTTTAATCAGAGAAACAATGGAGCTGGACATTCCGTGTTAGAGTAGGTCCCACCTGATAAGAAGCTACCTTGTCATCTGGTAGGTGGGCTCGACATATTTTTGATCAATAATACGCACTAAGAGCTTCTTCAATGCTTTGCAGTAACTAGTGGCGTCATATATTTGACCCTGTTCACACATTCACCTGTTCACTCAGTCTTAGCGCATTTAGTGGTGTGCTGCTGCTTTTTTTGTTTGCTGTATTTATGTACTTGCCAGGTAGCTTGCACCTGCTATTTGTCTCAGGAGGTGCTGTTCCGTTTTTTGGTTTTTTATATATATATATATATATATATATATATATATATATATATACACTGCTCAAAAAAATAAAGGGAACACTTAAACAACACAATGTAACTCCAAGTCAATCACACTTCTGTGAAATCAAACTGTCCACTTAGGAAGCAACAGTGAGTGACAATCAATTTCAGATGCTGTTGTGCAAATGGGAAAGACAACAGATGGAAATTATAGGCAATTAGCAAGACACCCCCAATAAAGGAATGGTTCTGCAGGTGGTGACCACAGACCACTTCTCAGTTCCTATGCTTCCTGGCTGATGTTTTGGTCACTTTTGAATGCTGGCGGTGCTTTCACTCTAGTGGTAGCATGAGACGGAGTCTACAACCCACACAAGTGGCTCAGGTAGTGCAGCTTATCCAGGATGGCACATCAATGCGATCTGTGCCAAGAAGGTTTGCTGTGTCTGTCAGCGTAGTGTCCAGAGCATGGAGGCGCTACCAGGAGACAGGCCAGTACATCAGGAGACGTGGAGGAGGCCGTAGGAGGGCAACAACCCAGCAGCAGGACCGCTACCTCCGCCTTTGTGCAAGGAGGAACAGGAGGAGCACTGCCAGAGCCCTGCAAAATGACCTCCAGCAGGCCACAAATTTGCATGTGTCTGCTCAAACGGTCAGAAACAGACTCCATGAGGGTCATATGAGGGCCCGACGTCCACAGGTGGGGGTTGTGCTTACAACCCAACACCGTGCAGGACGTTTGGCATTTGCCAGAGAACACCAAGATTTGCAAATTTGCCACTGGCGCCCTGTGCTCGTCACAGATGAAAGCAGGTTCACACTGAGCACATGTGACAGATGTGACAGAGTCTGGAGACGCCGTGGAGAACGTTCTGCTGCCTGCAACATCTTCCAGCATGACCGGTTTGGCATTGGGTCAGTAATGGTGTGGGGTGGCATTTCTTTGGAGGGCCGCACAGCCCTCCATGTGCTCGCCAGAGGTAGCCTGACTGCCATTAGGTACCGAGATGAGATCCTCAGACCCCTTGTGAGACCATATGCTGGTGCGTTTGGCTCTGGGTTCCTCCTAATGCAAGACAATGCTAGACCTCATGTGGCTGGAGTGTGTCAGCAGTTCCTGCAAGACGAAGGCATTAATGCTATGGACTGGCCCGCCCATTCCCCAGACCTGAATCCAATTGAGCACATCTGGGACATCATGTCTCGCTCTATCCACCAACGTGACGTTGCACCACAGACTGTCCAGGATTTGGCAGATGCTTTAGTCCAGGTCTGGGAGGAGATCCCTCAGGAGACCGTCCGCCACCTCATCAGGAGCATGCACAGGCGTTGTAGGGAGGTCATACAGGCACGTGGAGGCCACACACACTACTGAGCCTCATTTTGACTTGTTTTAAGGACATTACATCAAAGTTGGATCAGCCTGTAGTGTGTTTTTCCACTTTCATTTTGAGTGTGACTCCAAATCCAGACCTCCATGGGTTGAAAAATTTGAATTCCATTTTTTTTATTTTTGTGTGATTTTGTTGTCGGCACATTCAACTATGTAAAGAACAAAGTATTTCAGAAGAATATTTAATTAACTCAGATCTAGGATGTGTTATTTTTGTGTTCCCTTTATTTTTTTGAGCAGTGTATATATATATATATATATATATATATATAACCACTTACTGTATGTGTAGGATAGAAGACGCCAAAGAGTCTTACACAAAATCACACCAACACTATGAACAGAAAGAGAACCCAAAGTAGTGTCCATCAGTCAGTTGAGATTTATACTCCTCGTGGTAAAAATAATGAAATGAAGTTGACATTTGAGTCAGCTCTAATGACTCATTTTAATATAGTCAATATAGTTCAGTGCAGTAAATAGGTTCATTATACATTTCATAAAGCTTAAAAGCAAGTCAAAGAATAAAAGGCATGAGGAACATGGGCATGAACATCACATCTGCTGTATCTCTAACCAATGGACTACAGAGCAGATTGTGTGGGCTGTAAAAGATTTGAATCTACACAAAGGACACCTGAATTCCCAGATTCACATCTACACATAGGAAGCCAGAATTCCAGGCAGAATTGCTCAATATGTTGTTTTCCTGCACACGCCTCACTACCAAGGATATGCTTTTGTACCTAGTGACATCACAGGAACGAAACCCAAGCTAATTTAAATGTCTCTAACTTGTGTAGGCAGAAGGGAAATCATTACATACAGTATCTACTTCTGATTATTAATGAACTTCAATAACGTAATGCTGAACTTGGACAAAAATGAACTTTCTTATTGCCAAAGACAGGAATTTTAGAATGTGACTGCAACAGTGATGTTTGATGTGGAGGCGTCTTCTCTGTATACAGTAGGTATGCTTGTCTATTCTGTAGAAAAAAATAAATGAATTTAAAAAAAGTTGTTCTATATGGTGCCACAAGCTGCTTCCTAATTGGTCTAACCTTGTGATATTTCTTTAACAGCCCTTTGGACCTTATGCTTTCTAGCCATGGATACTCCTTACTGCTGTCTTACCAGCAACAGGTGTACTTTGGCTTAGTAGTACTGTGCCATACACTCATTAACTGACTTACCATGAGGCACTCTGACTGTTCTATTTATGATCTGGTCCCACATACAATGCAATCCATGCAGCGCAAAGCTACAGCATTGACAGGTGTCAACCGTCACCTCAGCCCAGCCACATGTCCATTTCTAAAGCCTTAATGGTACGCTACAATTCGAAAACTACTGTATCTGCATGTCGGTCTTCAAATACATGACATATAACAGCATATATAACAAAATGTGATACTACACAGCATCAAGATGGTCACCAGTTACTTAATTGGGGATTAGAAGTTCAAGGATATAGTTTGTAGCAAAGATGTGGATAAGTTCTCTCACAGCGTGATTTTGTCCAGTGCAACTTCCAGTTGGTGTTAAACAAAGTGAAATATTTGAAGCAGAATTTGGTCCAAAGTTTAGGGAAACTTTTATTTGCAACAAATCCAAATTTCCTTGTTCTTTGTGGTAACGAATCAGTTTTTTCCTAAAATTGTGGTTGTACATATTAAAAAAGTGAAAGTAAGAAGCCTGGGAACGTGAGTAGTGTTGATCACGAATATTCGAATTTCAAATTTTTATTGCGAATATAGGTAATTCGAAAATTCACAAATATTTAGAATATAGTGCTATCTATTTGTAATTTCGAATATTCGAGATTTTTTTAATTGCAAATTTTTATCGCAAATTTTTCAATTGCCGAGTAAAAACATGATTCCTCCCTGCTTCTTGCTTGTGGGCCAATGACTCATTGGCCCACAAGCAAGAAGAAGGGAGGAATCATGACTTTAAATGGGAAAAATTATGAATATTCTAAAAAACTAATATATAGCACTATACCGAATATATTTGTTTTTTTGAATATTCGTAATATTCTAAAACAAGAATATTTAGCAATATAGCGAATATTCGGGAAAAAAAACGAATGTAGAGCAATTTAGCTAATATAGTGCTATAATCTTCTTTGTCTAATAGTTGTAATTTTTTTCTCATCTGAAGTTCAGATTGGAAAAAAATTACAACTATTGAAAAAAAGATTATAGCACTATATTAGCTAAATTGCTCTATATTCGTTTTTTTTTTTCGAATATTCGCTATATTGCTATATATTCTTGTTTTAGAATATTACGAATATATTCGAAAAAATGAATATATTCGTTTTTTAGAATATTCTTAATATTCTAAAACAAGAATATATAGCAATATAGCAAATATTCGAAAAAAAATAAAAAAAACGAATATAGAGCAATTTAGCTAAGATAGTGCTATAATCTTCTTTGTCTAATAGTTGTAATTTTTTTCTCATCTGAAGTTCAGATTGGAAAAAAATTACAACTATTAAAAAAAAAAAGATTATAGCACTATATTAGCTAAATTGCTCTACATTCGTTTTTTCTAATATTGGCTGTATTGCTATATATTTTTGTTTTAGAATATTACGAATATTCGACAAAACACAAATATATTCGATATAGTGCTATGACTCATTGGCCCACAAGCAAGAAGCAGGGAGGAATCATGTTTTTGCTCGGCAATTGAAAAATTTGCGATAAAAATTCTCATTATGAAAATTCGCATATTACGCGATCATTACCTTGTAGATTTTTAGTGTAGAATATAACGAATATCCGAATTTGCGAATATTCGTCGAATATTCTACGAAATATTCGCGAAATATTGCGAATTCAAATATGACTACTGCCGCTCATCACTAAACGTGAGATCACCCATAATATTGTGCAGCCATTCCCCTGTGATGTCACAGTCCAATAAAACCCTGATCCCACAGACAGAGACGTGGTAAGCGCTCATGTGCTAGTGACAATGTTGCTGAAAATGATTAATAGAAGAATATTGGAGAGAGCAGGGAGAGTACAGGGAGACTTATTCTGCCTCAGTTTTATTTATTTATTCCTACATTTACTTATACCTACATCAGCCGCAAATGTAATTCAATATCAATAAGATGGAAGTCTTTAGTATTCCGGGGGTCAGCATGCCAACCAATGCCATCTAGTCTGCTCCACTTTAGGGGCCAGGTCTTAATAATGACCATCCAATTCCATTTTCTGGCTTTACTTCTTCCAAATCATCCGTCAAAGTCTCTATTAGAGATGGCCTTGCAGTTTGCCCAGCGGTCGTTTCACGGCGAACTTTGTGCGTTTGCAATTTGCCAAACATATGTCAATGTCCGCCGGCGCCATATTCTTTTGCATTGCGCCGAACTTTGAGCCATGACACATCCATCAGGTGGGACAGGACAGCCAATTGAGATGTTTCAACACATGGACACACCTCCACCCTATCACAGAACCCGATTTGGCAGCCATTTTACATTCTGTGTTTTGCCAGTGTAGGGAGAGGTTGCTTTGTGGAGCAGGGACAGGCTGTTAGGGACACCAAACGCTAGCTAATTGGGCCACAAAAGTATTTTTAAGGACTGGTATAGATTTGCTATTGAAAGGTTTAATATACTGAGGGGTGTGATATACTTATAATATACTTTAACATAGAAAGTATATTATAGCGCATTTGTATTGTACAGCAGTTGTGTGCGGTTCTGCTGCAATACCGCAGCTATACAGAGGGACAAACGCTATTGGAACAACTAATTGCAACGGGTGTGATATACCTGTTGCCCCCAAAAAACTGATTGAGGGGTGTGATATACCTATAATATACTTTCTAACATAGAAAGTATATAGTGCATTTGTATTGTGCAGCAGTTGTGTGCGGTTCTGCTGCAATACAGCAGCTATAGAGGGACAAGCGTTATTGGAACAACTATTTGCAACGAATGTGATATATCTGTTGCCCCCAAAAAACTGATTGAAGGGTGTGATATACCTTCTTCCACAAAATACTGATTGAGGGCTGCAATATACCTGTAGCCCCAAATAAACAGGGTGGTGTGATATAACTGTTGTGGCAAAACAAATAATTGAGGGGTGTGATATACTTGCTTCCACAAAATACTGATTAAGGGGTTCGATATACCTACTTCCACCAAATATTGATTGAGGCCTGAAATATACCTGCTTCCACAAAATACTGATTAAGGGATTGATAAACCTTCTGCCACAAAATACTGATTGAGGGCTGCGATATATCTGCTTCCACAGAATACTGATTAAGTGGATTGATATACCTGCTTCCACCAAATATTAATTTAGGCCTGTATGATACCTGCTTCCACAAAACACTGATTATGGGGTTTGATATACCTGCTTCCACAAAATATTGATTGAGGTCTACGATATACCTGCTTCCACAAAATACTGATTAAGGGGTTTGATATACTTGTTTCCACCAAATACTGATTCAGACCTGTGATATACCAGCTTCCACAAATACTGCTCTTTTCTAGGGACTTTGGCACAGGGTCATTTTAAAAAAGACAGGCAGAGGAAGAGGAAGGCCGTTCCACAGGGGTGGTAGGGGTCGGGCAGATGCACCAGGCTGGAGCCTAAGTGGGAAGTTGGAGAAGGCGCTTGCGATTACTTTAAAGGACGCACCCTACTCATCCTCTGTATCTGCACCCTCCTCACTCTCTGCTGTGTGCTACCACAAAGACACCACCACCATAGCCCCTCCACTGGAGTCGGAGGAATTATTTTCCCATCCATTCCCAGATCTTACCGGTGTGCAGCCATTCTTGACATCAGGTGAGAAAGAGGAGGTATCAATGGCCGCCACCCAGCAGTCTGACGACAGTACCCAGATCAGCCCAAGGAGGGAGGTCCCCGCTGTTGCTGCCTACTCCGAGGTCTCTAATGTCAGTGGTGGTGAAGTCTGACGATGATGAAATGTCGATGGACGTCATGTGGATGCCCACAAGAGAGGAAGAGGAGGGGAGTTCAGAGGGAGAGACGGAGCAGCAGATAAGGAGAAGGAGGAGAAGCAGGCAGAGCTTACAGTGCACAGGAGGCAAAAAGCAGACTGCAAATGTATCTGGAGCGAGCATCCAACATGCACGGTCACATCTTGCGATCCCAGGACGCCAGCACATGGCTCCGCAGTGTGGGCTTTTTTTAACGTGTTAGCTGCTGACAATAGTGTTGCCATCTGCAGCCTGTGCTGTCAACGCATAAGTCGTGGTAAGCCAAACACTCACCTAGGTACGACCGCCTTAAGAAGGCACCTGGCCTCCCATCACCAAGCCCAGTGGGAGCAACGCTGTCAGAACCTACACCACCGTGCTGTCGTCGCGTTCATCTGGTAGAAGGAAGGCTTCCGTGGCCCAAATGTTTGAGCATAAAAGTTTATAATGCCCGATAACCCTCTTGCCCAACAGCTGACCGCTGGCTTGTCGGAACTGTTACCCCGCCAACTACTGCCATATAAACTGGTGGACTCAGAGGCCTTTAGAAAATTTTTAGCCATTGGAACACCGCAATGGAAGGTCCCCAGAAGGAAATATTTCTCCTAGAAGGGCATCCCAGAGCTATATGGCCAAGTTCAGCGGCAAGTGAATATATCTCTGGCACACAGTGTCGGTGCCAAGATACATCTGACCACAGACACGTGGTCTAGCAAACACGGGCAGGGAAGGTACATAACATTTACTGCCCAATGGGTAAACCTTCTGACGGCCGGCAAGCATGTAACCCGTGGCATTGTGTGGATTTGGTGTTACCGCCACGGATTGCATGCAGGCCTTCCTCTTCTTCTCCTCCTCCTACTCCACCCTCCGTCTCCTCCTCAGCTGACTCTTCCTTTTCCACTGCTACCGCCTCTTCCGCTGCGCCCCCCCAAGCTGGTCAGAACCTATTCGACGTGCCAGGTGAGACATTGCTTTGCTATGTTGCGGCTGTTGTGCCTGGAAGCCAAGAGCCACACCGGTCCTGCACTGCTTTCAGCTCTGCGGTCACAGGCCAATCAGTGGATAACCCCGCTCAATTTTTCAGTTGGTAAAGTGGTGTGCGACAATGGTGCCAATCTGCTGAGCGCGCTGAAACAGTGCAAAATGACACACATGCCGAGCATGGCACACGTCCTGCTGAACTTTGTGATTCTTTGCCAAATACCCAGGGGTCCAGGACGTCTTGAACAAGCCAGGAAAATCTCTGGCCATTTTAGAAGCTCTTACACGGCCATGGCTTGCCTTGCGGACGTTCAGCGGCGACACCACCTACCCGTCAGACATCTAATTTGTGAACTCCACCTTGTATATGCTTGATAGGCTTCTCCAGCAGCAATGTGTCAACGTGACTACCTGTACGAACTCTGCAGCAGGACAGGTTCTGGGGAGTAGTTTGGCTTCTTTTCACAGCACCAGTGGCTGCTGATGCGCGACACATGCAGACTTCTGCGGCCGTTTGATGAGATCACCAAACTAGTCAGTCGCAGCCAGGGCACCATCAGTAACATCGTACCTTACACCTTCTTTCTGGAGCATGCATTGCATCGTTGCATTGATCAAGCCGTCGAGGAGCAGGAGCTGGAAGATGAGGAAGTTGCAATGCTGAATGAATTCCCAGGGGGGCTACTCCATCTGAGACAAGTCAACAGGAGTCTGAAGAGGAATCAGAGCAGGAAGGTGGCTGAGGGGAGAAGGAGAAGGAGGAAGAGCAAGAAGAGCAGGCTTTCAGGGGGACTTTAAACTTTTCGAGGATCCCTGGTGTTGTCCATGGCTGGGGGGAGGAAACAGAGGATGACATACTCCTAGGCGATGAGCGGGAGCCAGGGCGCTCCACCGCTTCCAATTTAGTGCAAATGGGGGTCTTCATGCTTCAGTGTTTGAAGGGGGACCCCCGTATAAAAAGCATAAAGGGCAAAGACCTGTACTGGGTGGCAACGTACTTAGACCCCCGGTAAAACACAAAATGGTGGACATGTTACCAGCATCACAGAGGGCTGTCAGAATGCAGCATTTCCAGGCCTTGCTGCATCCTGCTGTTGCAGGCACTGGCAGAGGAATTTCCACCCACAGCGAAACAGGTGCGGGTATTAATTCTACCGCGCCTGCAAGAAGAGGCGGTTTGAAGATGTGTTGGTCACTTCGGATATGAGATCATTCTTGCAGCCAACTCATCAAAAGCTGCCCTCAGGATCCAGACTCAGGAAACGCCTAGACAGGTGTCCGATTACATCCAGTTAACGGCCGATGTGCATTCTCTGAGAAGCAAGAAACCCCTGGACTACTGGGTGTGCAGACTTGACCTGTGGCCAGAGCTGGCATAATTTGCCATGGAGCTCTTGGCTTGCCCCTCGTCGAGTGTCCTGTCCGAATGGATGTTCAGTGCAGCAGGGGGTTCGTGACAGATAAGTGCACTCGGGGACATCCTAAAACATTTAATGTAAAAATGGCTTAATGTGAGGGAGAGATCAGGGAGAAATCTTATCAAGAACTACAGAAAAAGTGTTTTGTAGGTGCAGTGCACAATTTTTTTAAGCCTGCCCTGAGCCAACTACTGCTGAAAACAAACTTTTTTTTCATCAGTTAGTCAATATCAATACATGATCGGCAGCCATGTTATGCAACGATAGTGCACCAGCATAGGCTATCTGCAAGTCCAGAAATACAGCTTTGGAATTCTGAGGTGAAAAAACCCTATAATATACTGCACATCTGTGATTACACGTGCATAAGTCACTGTCACATTTAGGACAGAAATACAGCTTTTTGGTTAGGGTGAAAAACCCCTCTAATATACTGTACATCTGGGATTACACGTGCATAAGTCACTGTCACAATCAGGACAGAAATACAGCTTTTTGGTTAGGGTGAAAAACCCCTCTAATATACTGCACATCTGGGATTACACGTGCATAAGTCACTGTCACATTTAGGCTATAAATACGGCATTTGGCATACTGGGGTGAAAAAAGCCTCCAATATACTGCACATCTGTGATTACACATGCATAAGTCACTGTCACATTTAGGCCATAAATAAAGCTTTTTGGTTACTGGGGTGAAAAAAACTTCTAATATACTGCACATCTGTGATTACACGTGCATAAGTCACTGTCACATGTAGTACAGAAATACAGCTTTTTGGTTAGGGTGAAAAAACCCTCTAATATACTGCACATCTGTGATTACACGTGCATAAGTCACTGTCACATTTAGGACAGAAATACAGCTTTTTGGTTAGGGTGAAAAGACCCTCTAATATACTGCACATCTGTGATTACACGTGCATAAGTCACTGTCACATTTAGGCCATAAATACGGCTTTGGAATACTGGGGGGAAAAAACCCTCTAATATACTGCACATCTGTGATTACACGTGCATAAGTCACTGTCACATTTAGGACAGAAATACAGCTTTTTGGTTAGGGTGAAAAGACCCTCTAATATACTGCACATCTGTGATTACACGTGCATAAGTCACTGTCACATTTAGGCCATAAATACGGCTTTGGAATACTGGGGGGAAAAAACCCTCTAATATACTGCACATCTGTGATTACACGTGCATAAGTCACTGTCACATTTAGGACAGAAATACAGCTTTTTGGTTACTGGGGTGAAAAAAGCCTCTAATATACTGCAGATCTGTGATTACACGTGCATAAGTCACTGTAACATTTAGGACAGAAATACAGCTTTTTGGTTACTGGGGTGAAAATACCCTCTAATATACTGCAGATCTGTGATTACACGTGCATAAGTCACTGTCACATTTAGGACAGAAATACAGCTTTTTGGTTACTGGGGTGAAAAAACCCTATAATATATACTGCACATCTGTGATTACACGTGCATAAGTCACTGTCACAATTTGGCCATAAATACGGCTTTGGCATACTGGGGTGAAAAAACACTCTAATATACTGCACATCTGTGATTACACGTGCATTGTCACTGTCACATGTAGTCACTGTCACATGTAGGACAGAAATATAGCTTTGGCATACTGGGGTGAAAAAACCCTCTAATATACTGCACATATGTGATTATATGTGCATAAGTCACTGTCACATTTAGGACAGAAATACAGCTTTTTGGTTAGGGTGAAAAAACCCTCTAATATACTGCACATCTGTGATTACACGTGCATAAGTCACTGTCACATTTAGGACAGAAATACAGCTTTTTGGTTAATGGGGTGAAAAAAGCCTCTAATATACTGCACATCTGTGATTACACGTGCATAAGTCACTGTCACATTTAGGACAGAAATACAGCTTTTTGGTTACTGGGGTGAAAAAACCCTCTAATATACTGCACATCTGTGATTACACATGCATAAGTCACTGTCACATTTAGGACAGAAATACAGCTTTTTGGTTACTGGGGTGAAAAAACCCTCTAATATACTGCACATCTGGGATAAGACGTGCATAAGTAAGTGTCACATTTAGGCCACAAATACCGCTGTCATATAGAGTTTAAAAAAAAATAATTTAGTGCAATACCCTACATCAGGGTTTATATTGGCGGTTAATTATTTTTAACATACTTAACCACTTTTTACTTTGCTTTGTGAACGCTAACTATGAGGCAAACATCTAATAAGGGACATGGTCATGGTCGTGATGGTGGTGTTGGTGGAGCCTCTGGTGCAGGGACACGTCCTACTGAACCTACTACCTCAGGTCCCAGTAGCCGCCAGAATCTACAGCGATATTTGGTCGGGCCTATTGCCGTTCTATGGATGGTAAGGCCTGAGCAAGTACAGGCGCTAGTCAATTGGGTGGCCGACAGTGGATCCAGCATGTTCACATTATCTCCCACCCAGTCTTCTGCAGAAAGCGCACAGGTGGCGCCTGAAACCCATGCCCATCAATCTGTCACATCACCCCCCTGCATATCGGGGAACCAGTCTGAGCCTCAAGTCATGCAGCAGTCTCTTATGCTGTTTGAAGACTCTGCTGGCAGGGTTTCCCAAGGGCATCCACCTAGCCCTTCCCCAGGGGTGGAAGACATAGAATGCACTGACGCACAACCACTTATGTTTTCTGATGAGGACATGGGAATACCACCTCAGCACGTCTCAGATGATGACGAAACACAGGTGCCAACTGCTGCGTCTTTCTGCAGTGTGCAGACCGAAAAAGAGGTCAGGGAGGAAGACTGGGTGGAAGATGATGCAAGGGACGATGAGGTCCTAGACCCCACATGGAATGAGGTTCGTGCCACTGACTTTCAGATTTCCGAGGAAAAGGCAGTGGTGAGACGGAGCCAACAGCGTAGCAAAAGCGGGAGCAGGGTGCAAAAGCAGAGCAGCCGTCACCAAAACAGTTCGCCTGCTACTGGCCACCGTCAACAGGGACCGAGCACACCAAAGCCAGCTTCAAGGAGTTCCCTGGCGTGGCACTTCTTCACACAATGTGCTGACGACAAGACCCGAGTGGTTTGCACGCTGTGACATCAGAGCCTGAAGCGAGGCATTAACGTTCTGAACCTTAGCACAACCTGCATGACCAGGCATCTACATGCGAGACACGGGCTGCAGTGGAGTAAGCACCTTCAAAACCAAGAAAGGGCTCAGGCCCCTCCTGCTCCCTCATCTGCTGCTGCCTCGGCCTCTTCCTCTGCCTCTGGAGGAACGTTGGCATCTGCCGCCCAGCAAACAGAGGATGTGCCACCAACAACACTACCTCTGTCACCAAGCATCTCCACCATGTCACACGGAAGCGTTCAGCTCTCCATCTCACAAACCTTTGAGAGAAAGCGTAAATTCCCACCTAGCCACCCTCAATCCCTTGCCCTGAATGCCAGCATTTCTAAACTGCTAGCCTATGAAATGCTGTCATTCAGGCTGGTGGAGACGGACAGCTTCAAACAGCTCATGTCACTTGCTGTCCCACATTACTTCGTTCCCAGCCACCACTACTTCTCCCTGCACAACCAAGTATCCGATAAAATCAAGTGTGCACTGCACAACGCTATCTGTGGCAAGGTCCACCTAACCACAGATACATGGACCAGTAAGCACGGCCAGGGACGCTATATCTCCCTAACTGCACACTGGGTAAATGTAGTGGCAGCTGGGCCCCAGGCGGAGAGCTGTTTGGAGCACGTCCTTCCGCCGCCAAGGATTGCAGGGCATCATTCTTTGCCTCCTGTTGCCTCCTCTTCCTACTCGGCTTCCTCCTCCTCTTCTACCACCTCCTCATCCAGTCAGCGACAGACCTTCACCACTAACTTCAGCACAGCCAGGGGTAAACATCAGAAGGTCATTCTGAAACTGATGTGTTTGGGGGCACAGGCCCCACACCGCACAGGAGTTGTGGCGGGGTATAGAACAACAGACCGACGAGTGGTTGTTGCCAGTGAGCCTCAAGCCCGGCCTGGTGGTGTGCGATAATGGGCGAAATCTCGTTGCAGCTCTGGGACTAGCAGGTTTAATGCACATCCCTTGCCTGGCGCATGTGCTGAATTTGGTGGTGCAGAAATTCATTCACAACTTCCCCGAGATGTCTGAGCTGCTGCATAAAGTGCGGGCAATCTGTGCGCGCTTCCGGCGTTCTCGTTCTGTCGCCGCTTGGCTGTCTGCTCTACAGCGTAACTTCGGCCTTCCCGCTCACTGCCTCATATGCGACGTCCCTTGCACATGCTGGAGAGACTGTGCGTGCAGCAGCAGGCCATAGTGGAGTTTCAGCTGCAGCACGCACAGGTGAGTCGCACTGCGGAACAGCACCACTTCACCACCAATGACTGGACCTCCATGCGAGACCTGTGTGCCCTGTTGCACTGTTTCGAGTACTCCACCAACATGGCCAGTGGCAATGACGCCGTTATCAGCCTTACAATACCACTTCTATGTCTCCTTGAGAAAACACTTAGGGCGATGATGGAAGAGGATGTGGCCCAGGACAAGGAGGAGGAAGAGGGGTCATCTCTAACACTTTCAGGCCAGTCTTTTAGAAGTGGCTCAGAAAGAGGATTTTTGCAACAGCAGAGGCCAGGTACAAACTTGGCCAGCCAGGGCCCACTACTGGAGGACGAGGAGGAGGAGGATGGGGATGAAGCATGTTCACAGCGGGGTGGTATCCAACGCAGCTCGGGCCCATCACTGGTGCGTGGCTGGGGGGATACGGAGAACGCAGACAATACGCCTCCCACAGAGGACAGCTTGTCCTTACCTCTGGGCAGCCTGGCACACATGAGCGACTACATGCTGCAGTGCCTGCGCAACGACTGCAGAGTTGCCCACATTTTAATGTGTGCTGACTACTGGGTGGCCACCCTGCTGGATCCCCGTTACAAAGACAATGTGTCGCCCTTAATTCCCTCACTGGAGCGTGATCGGAAGATGCGCGACTACAGGCGCACGCTGATAGATGCGCTCCTGAGAGCATTCCCGACTGACGCCGGGGGACAATTGGAAGCACAAGGCGAAG
The DNA here is from genome assembly GCF_905171765.1 of Bufo bufo. Lineage (NCBI taxonomy): Eukaryota > Metazoa > Chordata > Amphibia > Anura > Bufonidae > Bufo > Bufo bufo. The sequence continues at coordinate 87,218,669 of NC_053389.1, read as the reverse complement.
GCAGGGGAGGAGGAAGAGGTCGCCAACGCAGCTGTGTCAGCGCCAGCACCTCAGAAGGCAGGGTTAGCATGGCCGACATGTGGAAAAGCTTTGTCACCTCGCCGCAACAACCGGCCCCAACTGCTGATATGGAGCGTGTTAGCAGGAGGCAGCATTTGAAAAACATGGTGGAACAGTACCTGTGCACACGACTACACGTACTGACTGATGGTTCTGCCCCATTCAACTTCTGGGTGTCCAAATTGTCCACATGGCCAGAGCTTGCCCTGTATGCCTTGAAGGTGCTGGCCTGCCCTGCAGCCAGTGTACTCTCTGAACGTGTATTTAGCACGGCAGGAGGCGTCATGCACAGCCAACGTGGACAAGCTCACATTCATTAAAATGAACCAGGCTTGGATGCCACAAGACTTGTCTGAACCTTGTGCAGAATAGACATTTATACCCCACCATCAAACATACATTCTTGTACTCAAGTCAAGTGCAATGATTCTTTGTTTTCTTTTTTTTTTTATTTGTCCCAATATTTTGGGGGCTACCTACCTTAATAAAAAATATTAAAAAACATTGTTGGCTACCTGTTTCTCCTCCATTGCTGCCTTTACCTACAACACCACATTCACCGCCTCCTCAACCTCCGACTCCATATCTACCTCCTTCTCTGAGTTGCAGGTTAATAATTTGTAATTTTTAGTTATTTTATTTCATTTTAAGTTATTTCCCAATCCACATTTGTTTGCAGAGCACTTGCCATGCTCTTAAGCACATTTTACTACCTTTTACATCCCTCTAGCCTTTTCAAGGACTATTTTAGAGCCATTTTAATTAAAAAAAAAGTGCCAATTTTAGTGCCCTAAATTGAAAAAATTCTTCTTTTCAATTGTCGGGTGACATTTTAACATTTTTGGCGTATACAAACCCCTGCTGTGCCTGGGTGACAGGGGCCTAAATCTCTCAAAATCCTCTGTTGTATTGCTGGGTGACATGAACCCCCTTTTGCCGTGAATGAACCCCTGCTCTGCATTACTGACAGGAGCCTAAATCTCTCAAATCCTCTGTTGTATTGCTGGGTGACATGATCCCCCTTTTGCCGTGAATGAACCCCTGCTCTACATTGCTGACAGGCGCCTAAATCTCTCAAAATCCTTTGTTGTATTGCTGGGTGACATGATCCCCCTTTTGCCGTGAATGAACCCCTGCTGTGCCTGGGTGACAGGGGCCTAAATCTCTCAAAATCCTCTGTTGTATTGCTGGGTGACATGAACCCCCTTTTGCCGTGAATGAACCCCTGCTTTGAATTGCTGACAGGGGCCTAAATCTCTCAAAATCCTCTGTTGTATTGCTGGGTGACATGATCCCCCTTTTGCCGTGAATGAACCCCTGCTGTGCCTGGGTGACAGGGGCCTAAATCTCTCAAAATCCTCTGTTGTATTGTTGGGTGACATGAACCCCCTTTTGCCGTGAATGAACCCCTGCTCTGCATTGCTGACAGGGGCCTAAATCTCTCAAAATCCTCTGTTCTATTGCTGGGTGACATGAACCCCCTTTTGCCGTGAATAAACCCCTGCTCTGCATTGCTGACAGGGAACTAAATTTAGTGAAAACATCTGTTACTGATCGGAAAATGCGCGACTACAAGCGCACGCTGATGATAGCATTCCCACCTGACAGCGGGGGCACAGTGGAAGCACAAGGTGAAGGCAGAGGAGGAGGAAGAGGTCGCCAACGCAGCTGGGGCACCACCAGCACCTGAGAAGGTAGGGTTAGCATGGCCAAAATGTGGAAAAGCTTTGTCAGCCTTGGAGGTGCTGACCTGCCCTGCAGCCAGTGTATAGTGTGAACGTGTGTTTAGCACGGCAGAGAGCATTATCACAGGCCGCAGCCAATGTGGACAAGCTTACGTTTATTAAAATGAACCAGGCATGGATCCCACAGGACTTGTCCGTACCTTGTGCAGAATAGACATTTATACCAGCCTCAACCATCCATTCTTGTACTCAAGTGCACTTATTCTTAGTTTTATTTTGTTATATGTCTCAATATTTTGGGGAATACCCCAATTAAAAAATAGAAAATAACACAAATCAGTGTTGGCTACCTATTCCTCCTTCACCGCGGCTTCCACCTACACCGCCACATCAACCTACACCGCCACATACACCCATCCACTGCCTCCTCAACCTCCTACTCCTAGATCCAGATTGTTATTTTTAATTTTTCTGTATTTTATGTTATTTTAAGTCATTTCCCTATCCACATTTGTTTGCAGAACAGTTGTCATGTTCTTAAGCACATTTTGATGCCTTTTGCAGCCCTCTAGCCCTTTCCAGGACTATTTTAGAACCATTTTAGTGTCCAAAAGTTCTGGTCCCCATTGACTTCAATGGGGTTCGGGGTCAAGTTCAGGTCCCGAACCCGAACTTTTTTTTCAAGTTCGGCCAAAACTGCCGAACCCGAACATCCAGGTGTCCGCTCAACTCTAGTAAAGAATCCTCTTCTAGGTTTGTGTGTGTTTTTTTAATAGCAGAATAGAACAACAGTATCTAAAGCGTGTATCTCACACTGACATATGCAGACAAGGCCGCAAATTAAGTATTTTGCTCAAAATGGGTGTTTTTTTAATAACAGAAAATGACAGCAGTATATAACGCTTGAATTTCACACATACAGATGCAGCAAGGGCTGTAAAATATTGTATTTTTCCCCAAAAGGGTGTTTTTTAAAACAAGGAAAATTATTGCTGTATTTCTAGCTTAAATTGCACACTGACTAATGCGGCAGAGGCCCAAGATGGAGGGTATTTGTGAAGTATTTCAAGCTTGTTTTTAACAATCACAGATGCAGCAAAGGCTACAATATTAAGTACTTTGCCCAAAATGGGTGTTTTTTTAATAACAATATGACAGCAGTAAATAACGCTTGAATTTCGCACTGACAGATGCAACATGGGCTGTAAAATTTAGTATTTTGCCCAAAAAGGGTGTTTTTTAAAAAACAGAAAATTATAGCTGTATTTCTAGCTTAAATTGCACACTGACTAATGCGGCAGAGGCCCAAGATGGAGGGTCTTGCCAAAAATGGGTGATTTTTTTAAACCCACAATATAATTGCAGTAGTTCAATGCACATATGCTGTGCTGTTGCACAGAACTTGCATAAAATAGCCGCCGCTGCCGCCCACCCAACTTACAATCGGATAAAAGTTATTTTTCTCTGTCACTGGGCTCAGGGCAGGTTAAAAAGATTGTGCACTGCACCCACAAAACAAAATCTAGGTAGATCGCTGAGTTAACAAGCACTTCTGATTAGAAGATTCTGTCCTATTCTCTCCCTCACAGCATCAGCATCCTATCCCTACACTAAGCAGAGCAGAGTGATGTGCAGCGCTACGTGACTCCAGCTTATATAGAGGCTGGGCCACATGCTGCACTGGCCAATCACAGCCATGCCATTAGTAGGCATGGCTGTGATGGCTTCTAAGGGCACAGAGTTAGGGCTCTTTCACACTTGCGTTGTTCTGTTCCGGCATAGAGTTCCGTAGTCGGAGCTCTATGCCGGAAGAATCCTGATCAGGATTATCCCAATGCATTCTGAATGGAGAGAAATCCGTTTAGGATGCCTCAGGATGTCTTCAGTTCAGGACCGGAACGTTTTTTGGCCGGAGACAATACCGCAGCATGCTGCGCTTTTTGCTCCGGTCAAAAATCCTGAACACTTGCCGCAAGGTCGGATCTGGAATTAATGCCCATTGAAAGGCATTAATCCGGATCCGGCCTTAAGCTAAACGTCGTTTCGGCGCATTACCGGATCCGACGTTTAGCTTTTTCTGAATGGTTACCATGGCTGCCAGGACGCTAAAGTCCTGTTTGCCATGGTAAAGTGTAGTGGGGAGCGGGGGAGCAGTATACTTACCGTCCGTGCGGCTCCCGGGGCGCTTCAGAGTGACGTCAGGGCGCCCCACGCGCATGGATGATGTGATCGCATGGATCACGTCATCCATGCGCATGGGGCGCTATGACGTCATTCTGGAGCTCCCCGGGAGCCGCACGGACGGTAAGTATACTGCTCCCCCGCTCCCCACTACTACTATGGCAGCCAGGACTTTAATAGCGTCCTGGGTGCCATAGTAACACTGAACGCATTTTGAAGACGGATCCGTCTTCAAATGCTTTCAGTTCACTTGCGGTGTTACGGATCCGGCAGGCACCTCCGGCAAATGGAGTGCACGACGGATCCGGACAATGCAAGTGTGAAAGAGGCCTTAAACGCTTGTTGATTGGCTGCTCTGCAGCCTTTCAAAAAGCGCAATAAAATAGCCGAACACGGAAACCAAACTTTTACTGAAATGTTCGGGTCCGGGGTCCAAAAATCCTAAAGTTCGGTACGAACCCGACCTTTACAGTTCGGGTTCGCTCAACCCTAGTCACGAGAAAACAATCTCAGAATGGCTTGGATAAATAAAAGTATTCCAAAGCTATTACCACCTAAAGTGACACATGTCAGATTAGCAAAAAATGACCTGGGCAGAAGGGTGAAAACTAGCTCGGGGTAGAAGGGGCTAAACAAGATGTTTGTTACCACCAGATCCCATCTGTTTATCCATAGCCATACATGTCGCTGTCACTTAGGCAATGATGTTTTGGCATTAAAGAGCTTGAAAGAGGTTGCATACAGTCCTAGGAGGCCTCAGAGTGTCATACATGATTTTCCAGCTCAATCTGAGCACTTTTGATTTGACTCAAAAAGGTTGGAGCACATTCATTACAATTGGACCCAAAATAAATTTCAAGAAATTAGCTCATTTCTAGTTTCAACCCTTCATCAAAGTCTTAATGAGTCTCATACTTTCTTTTATTGATGAAACTATTTGTTCAGAAAAACTGAAGAACTATAATAAGAAAGGAATTATGAACATGAAATGAGCAATATGTATGCAAAAATGACTGATAGTGAAAATTATTTTATGGATTCTTATACATACCCTACTGTGATAATAGTATTCATGAAAAAATGAAGGGCCTATATACATTTAGATGAAAAAAAGCACATGATACAATTTAGAGGTCTGTTTGGCTTTAATATACCAAAAAAGACCAAGGTTCAGATCATTTAAATATAGGGGGTCATTAATTAAGATTTTTTAGATGCCGTTCTTAATAAACCCCTGCACTGGTGGTGCTCATAATTTCAGCGGATCCACCGCCGCTTCTAAGACAAATTCCTTGCAGCCTTACATTTAAACCTTTTTTCTATGCCCCAAATAGGCGTGGAAAATTGTAAATGAGATGGGCTTGCCAGCCCGTCCCCTTCCCCGCCCACAACACCCCCACTTTTTTAGACCTGGCGTGAGTGGGGAGAAGTCGCAGATTGCAGCACAACCAACCGTTGCACAGCAATCTGCGCCTGAAATACGCCTAATTTAGGCATATTTCAGCTTTATAAATGACCCCACTAGTCTGCATTACATTGTATAATATGGAATGTAGTGCCATTAAGCATATCAGGCTTCTCAACAAAGGTTTTTAATGCTTTGAATTTACACTATGCCAGTTTTATTTTTTTGAGCAGAGCGTTTTACTAAAATTTCAATAAAAAGGCTCAACATTGTCACACTCTGGGTAAAATATAATAAGTGCAATAAGGTAAAGTTGGTGACATTTAAAAAGCTAAGCAGGCTAGAGTATAAGAGTCATAGACTAGACCGTGGGTAGGAGTCTATAAGTGAGGACCAGCAGTAGAGACAATCAAAATTAAAGAAGACTGTCACCTCTCCTGACATGTCTGTTGTAGTAATTATTTACATTCTCCATGTAATAACAATTCTGGATTTGGGGGGGGGGGGGGGTACTATCTCTCCATGGGGAGAGAGCAACTTAATCGGCATGACTTATAGGCCATACATGCTCCTCTGGAATTCTGGAAAGAAAAGGATGAAAATGAGCTCTTAACAAGCTCTGCTTCTAATGCCACCAGATGTAAGGCAGCTATGAAATAGAAATAAGGACTGAACATTGACTTATAGGTGGTGCCTGCTGGTTACCCTCAAAAACATTTGGAGCAAGGGTCTGCTGATCTGACCATCTAAAACATTATGGGTGAGGGCCTGCTGCCGCTTTGGTAACTTTCTGATGTCTGCCCTATCATAGTAACATAGTAACATAGTACATAAGGCCGAAAAAAAGACATTTGTCCATCCAGTTCGGCCTGTTATCCTACAAGTTGATCCAGAGGAAGGCAAAAAAACCCTGTGAGGTAGAAGCCAATTTTCCCCACTTTAGGGGAATAAAAAATTCCTTCTCGACTCCAATCAGGCAATCAGAATAACTCCCTGGATCAACGACCCCTCTCTAGTAGCTATAGCCTGTAATATTATTACACTCCAGAAATACATCCAGGCCCCTCTTGAATTCCTTTATTGTACTCACCATCACCACCTCCTCAGGCAGAGAGTTCCATAGTCTCACTGCTCTTACCGTAAAGAATCCTCTTCTATGTTTGTGTACAAACCTTCTTTCCTCCAGACGCAGAGGATGTCCCCTTGTCACAGTCACAGTCCTGGGGATAGATAGATGATGGGATAGATCTCTGTACTGACCCCTGATATATTTATACATATTAATTAGATCTCCCCTCAGTCGTCTTTTTTCTAAAGTGAATAACCCTAATTTTGATCATCTTTCAGGGTACTGTAGTTGCCCCATTCCAGTTATTACTTTAGTTGCCCTCCTCTGGACCCTCTCCAGCTCTGCTATGTCTGCCTTGTTCACAGGAGCCCAGAACTGTACACAGTACTCCATGTGTGGTCTGACTAGCGATTTGTAAAGTGGTAGGACTATGTTCTTATTACGGGCATCTATGCCCCTTTTGATGCAACCCATTATCTTATTGGCCTTGGCAGCAGCTGCCTGACACTGGTTTTTGCAGCTTAGTTTGCTGTTTATTAAAATTCCTAGATCCTTTTCCATGTCAGTGTTACCGAGTGTTTTAACATTTAGTATGTACGGGTGAGTTGCATTATTCCTTCCCATGTGCATAACTTTACATTTGTCAGTGTTAAACCTCATCTGCCACTTATCTGCCCAAACCTCCAATCTATCCAGATCCATCTGTAGTAGTATACTGTCCTCTTCAGTGTTAATTACTTTACACAGTTTAGTGTCATCTGTGAAAATTAATATTTTACTATGCAAGCCTTCTACAAGATCATTAATAAATATATTAAAGAGAACAGGGCCCAATACTGACCCCTGAGGTACCCCACTAGTGACAGTGACCCAATCTGAGTGTGTACCATTAATAACCACCCTCTGTTTTCTATCACTCAGCCAGTTACTTACCCACATACAGACATTTTCTCCCAGTCCAAGTATTCTCATTTTATATGCTAGCCTTTTATGTGGTACAGTGTCAAATGCTTTGGAGAAGTCCAGATATACGACATCCATTGATTCGCCGCGGTCAAGTCTAGAACTTACCTCCTCATAGAAACTGATTAAATTAGTTTGGCATAGCCGATCCCTCATGAAACCATGCTGATATGGCATTATTTGCTTATTTCCGTTGAGATGCTCTAAGATAGCATCTCTTAGAAAACCTTGAAACAGTTTACCCACAACAGATGTTAAACTTACCGGCCTATAGTTTCCAGGCTCTGTTTTTGGACCCTTTTTGAATATTGGCACCAAAAAATAAGCCCCTACATAAGACAATCTCCCAAAAAATAAAAAAAATATGTCTCTCATGGACTATGGAGACACTAGAACATGATTTTTTTGTTTCAAAAATGCTTTTATTGTGTTAAATGTAAAAAAAAAGTATACATAATAGGTATTGCCGCGTCCGTAACAACCTGCTCTATAAAAATACCACATGACCTAACCTGTCAGGTGAACACCTTAAAAAATAAAATAAAATGAAAAAAAAAACTGTCAAAAAAGCAATCAAAAAGTCATATGCACCCCAAAATTGTACCAATCAAACCGTCATCTCATCCCGCAAAACTGATACCCTACCTAAGACAATCGCCCAAAAAATAAAAAAAAACTATGGCTTTTAATCTATGGTGACACTAAAACATGATATTTTTTTGGGGGGTTTCAAAAATTATATTAGTGTATACAACTTAAATAAATTTAAAAAAGTATACATATTAGGTATCGCCACGCCCATAACAACCTTCTCTATAAAAATATCACATGATTTAACCCCTCAGGTGAACACCATTAAAAAAAAATGTGTCAAAAGCCATTTTGTCACCTTACATCACAAAAAGTGTAATAGCAAGCGATCAAAAAGTCATATGCACCCCAAAATTGTACCAATCAAACCGTCATCTCATACTGAAAAAAATTAGCCCCTACATAGGACAGTCACCCAAAAAAAAAAAAAAACTATTGCTTTCAGGATATGGAGACACTAAAAAATCATATTTGGCATTGTCGCGTCCGTAACAACCTGCTCTACAAAAATAGCTCATGGTCTAACTTGTCAGATGAACGTTGCAAAAAAAAAAAAAAAACTGTGGCAAAACAGCAATTTTTTGTTAAATTGCCTCACAAAAAGTGTAATATAGAGCAACCAAAAATCATCTGTACCCTAAAATAGTACCAACAAAACTGCCACCTTATCCCGTAGTTTCCAAAATGGGGTAACTTTTTTGTAGTTTCTACTCTAGGGTTGCAACAGGTGGTCTTTAAATGTGACATGGCAAGTTAAAATGATCCCAGTGAAATCTGCCCTCCAAAAACCATATGGCGTTCCTTTACTTCTGCGACCTGCCATGTGGCCATACAGCAGTTTTTGACCACATATGGGGTGTTTTTGTAAACTACAGAATCAAGGCAATAAATATTGAGTTTAGTTTGGCTGTTAATCCTTGCTTTGTTGGAGGGAAAAAAATGAATAAAATGGAAAATCTGCCAAAAAAGTGAAATTCTGAAATTTCATAACCATTTTCCATTAGTTCTTGTGGAGCACCTAAAGGGTTAACAAAGTTTGTAAAATCAGTTTTGAATAACTTAAGGGGTGTAGTTTCTAATATGGGGTCACTTTATTGGAATTTCTATTCTAGGGGTGCATCAGGGTGGCTTAAAATGGGACATGGTGTCAAAAAAACCAGTCCATCAAAATCTGCCTTCCAAAAACCACATGGCATTCCTTTCTTCTGCGCCCTGCTGTGTGGCCATACAGCAGTTTATGACCATATAGGGGTGTTTCTGTAAACTACAGAATCAGGGCAATAAATATTGAGTTTAGTTTGGCTGTTAATCCTTGCTTTGTTAGCGGAAAAAAATTATTAAAATGGAAAATCTGCCAAAAAAGTGAAATTCTGAAATTTCATCTCCCTTTTCCATTAATTGTTGTGGAACACCTAAAGGGGTGTAGTTTCTAAAATGGGGTAATTTTTGGGTTGTTTACATTATGTAAGCCTCACAAAGTGACTTTAGACCTGAACTGGTCCTTAACCCCTTAAGAACCGGGCTAATTTTCACCTTAAAAGGGATTCTGCACTTTGTTTAAACTGATTTGTTTAAATCTGGTCAGATTTGCAAAAAATGGCCTGGTCCTCAAAGGGGTTCTACACTTTGTTTAAACTGATGATCTATCTTCTGGATAGATCATCAGCATCTGATCGGCAGGAGTCCGACACCCGGGACACCCGCCGATCAGCTGTTTGAGAAGTCAGCGGCACTCCAGCAGCGCCGCGGCCTTCTCACTGTTTACCGCAGGCTCAGTGACGTCACAACTTGTATCAACTGGCCTGGGCGGGACTAAGCTCCATTCAAGGGAGCTAGAGCGCCGCTGCCTTCTCAAACAGCTGATCGGCGGGGGTCCTGGGTGTCGGACTCCCGCCGATAAGATGCTGATGATATATCCAGAAGATAGATCATCAGTTTAAACAAAGTGTAGAATCCCTTTGAGGACCAGGCCATTTTTTGCAAATCTGACCAGTGTCACTTTATGTGTGAATAACTTTAAAACGTTTTTACTTATCCAGGCCATTCTGAGATAGTATATTCGTCACATATTGTACTTCATGACACTAGTAAAATGGAGTAATTTTTTTTTTTCAAATTTCCAAGTTTCAATTTCTCTACTTTGATAATACATAGTAATACCTCCAAAAATAGTTGTTAATTTACATTCCCCATGTCTAATTCATGTTTAGATCATTTTGTAAATGCCATTTTATTTTTTGGGGACGTTAGAAGGCTTAGAAGTTTAGAAGCAAATCTTGAAATCTTTAAAACCCACTTTTTCCAGACCAGTTCAGAACTGAAGTCACTTTGTGAGGCTTACATAATAGAAACCACCCAAAAATTACACCATTTTAGAAATCTACACCCCTCAAGGTATTTAAAACTGATTTTACAAACTTTGTTAAACCTTTAGGTGTTCCACAAGAATTAATGTAAAATAAAGATAATATTTCAAAATTTCACTTTTTTGGCAGATTTTCCATTTGAATCCAATTTTTCCAGTTACAAAGCAAGGGTTAACAGCCAAACAAAACTCAATATTTATGGCCCTGATTCTGTAGTTTACAAAAACACCCCATATGTGGTCGTAAACTGCTGTACGGGCACACGGCAGGGCGCAGAAGGAAAGGAATGCCATACTATTTTTGGAAGGCAGATTTTGCTGGACTGTTTTGTTGGCACCATGTCCCATTTAAGCCCCCCTGATGCACCCCTAGAGTAGAAACTCCAAAAAAGTGACCCCATTTTGGAAAATATGGGATAGGGTGGCAGTTTTGTTGGTACTATTTTAGGGTACATATGATTTTTGGTTGCTCTTTATTACACTTTTTGTGAGGCAAGGTAACACGAAATAGCTGTTTTGGCACTGTTATTATTTTTTGTTATTTACAAAATTCATCTGACAGTTTAGATCATGTGGAATTTTTATAGACCATGTTGTCACTGACACGACAATACCAAATATGACTACTTTTTTTGGTTGTTTGTTTCAGTTTTACATAACAAAGCATTGTTTTTTGAAAAAATGATTCTTTAGTGTCTCCACATTCTCCACATTTTTTTTTTATGTTATTCACCTGAGGGGTTAGTTCATGTGATTTTTTTATAGAGCAAGTTATTACGAACGCTGCGATACCTAATATGTCTGCTTCTTTTTATTTATGTAAGTTTTAGGGCTCTTTCACACCTGCGTTGTTGTGTTCCGGCATAGAGTTCCGTCTTCGGGGCTCTATGCCGGAAGAATCCTGATCAGGATTATCCCCATGCATTCTGAATGGAGAGAAATCCGTTCAGGATGCATCAAGATGCCTTCAGTTCCGGAACGGAACTTTTTTGGCCAGAGAAATTACTGCAGCATGCTGCGCTTTTTGCTCCGGCCAAAAATCCTGAACACTTGCCGCAAGGCCGGATCCGGAATTAATGCCCATTGAAAGGCATTAATCCGGATCCGGCCTTAAGCTAAACGTCGTTTCGGCGCATTACCGGATCCGACGTTTAGCTTTTTCTGAATGGTTACCATGGCTTCCAGGACGCTAAAGTCCTGTTTGCCATGGTAAAGTGTAGTGGGGAGCGGGGGAGCAGTATACTTACCGTCCGTGCGGCTCCCGGGGTGCTTTAGAGTGACGTCAGGGCGCCCCACGCGCATGGATGACGTGATCGCATGGATCACGTCATCCATGCGCATGGGGCGCTCTGACGTCATTCTGGAGCGCCCCGGGAGCCGCACGGACGGTAAGTATACTGCTTCCCCGCTCCCCACTACTACTATGGCAGCCAGGACTTTAATAGCGTCCTGGGTGCCATAGTAACACTGAACGCATTTTGAAGACGGATCCGTCTTCAAATGCTTTCAGTTCACTTGCGTTGTTACGGATCCGGCGGGCACCTCCGGCAAATGGAGTGCACGACGGATCCGGACAACGCAAGTGTGAAAGAGCCCTTACACAATGATTTCATTTTTTAAACAAAAAAAAAATCATGTTTTAGTGTCTCCATAGTCTGAGAGCCATAGTTTTTACAGTTTTTGGGCGAATATCTTGGGTAGGGTATGATTTTTGCGGGATGAGAGGATGGTTTGTTTGGCACTATTTTGGGGTGCGTATGACTTTTTGATTGCTTGCTATTATACTTTTTGTGATGTAAGGTGACATGTATATGTATAGTTTTTTTTTATTTATTTTACTTTAACACAATAACAGCATTTTAGGGGGGAAAAAAATCATGTTTTAGTGTCTCCATAGTCTGAGAGCCCAATTTGTTTTACTTTTTGGGCGATTGTCTCATGTAGGGGCTCATTACCGAAAAAGTTTCGTAAAAGTCCGGGTTCGGGTTCGGTGTTCGGCGCTTTCTTGGCGCTTTTTGAAAGGCTGCAAAGCAGCCAATCAACAAGCGTCGCATGTGACCCAGCCTCTATTTAAGCTGGAGTCACGTAGCGCCGCACGTCACTCTGCTCTGATCAGTGTAGGGATAGGATGAAGCTGCTGCTGTTAGGGCGAGATTAGGCAGTGATTTAGTCTTCAAAAACAATTACTGAAGTGATCGATGTACAGCTCTGTATCATTCAACCTCTGCTATTTAATTGCTCACTGTTTTAAGGCTGCCCAGAGCGTTTTTCTTTCACTTTTTTCTGGGGTGATCGGCGGCCATTTCGTGTCTTGTGGTGCGCCAGCACAAGCTGCCACCAAGTACTTTTAACCATCAATAGTGTGTTTTTCTTTTTGCTATATCCTACATCAGGGGCTTGGCTGTGCTTGCTATTTTATTGAGGGGTGAAATACAATTGGCAAAATAGCAGTACCCTAAATCTGGTGTTTCAGCTGTGGCTAGCCAATTGTAATACTGTCTGCTGTCTGGCAAAGGATATATTTTTTTCTGGGTTGAAATACAATTCCCAACTTAGCAATTCCCTAAATCAGTGGTTTCTGCTGTATCAGGCCAAGTTTAAATCTATTCATAAAAGGGTATATTAGATTGAAGGTGCGGATAGGGTCATTCTCAATAACTTCAAACGCTACCGTGCATCTCCAAGTCAAATTCTGTCCGTAAACGTATACCTGTCATCCAGCGCCTAAATACTAGGCCTACAATTTATATTCAGCTAAATCTTTGGTTACTGCTGTGCCTGTATTAGTGTAATACGCTACCTAAGTAGATAGCCAGATAGTGTTAGGTGCCTGTAAAAAAAGGCCTGAATTTGAATTCAATACATTGGGCCAAATAATTTTTTTCTTATTGTGGTGAACGGTAACAATGAGGAAAACATCTAGTAAGGGACGCGGACATGGTCGTGGTGGTGTTAGTGGACCCTCTGGTGCTGGGAGAGGACGTGGCCATATCTGCCACAGCCACACGTCCTAGTGTACCAACTACCTCAGGTCCCAGTAGACGCCAGAATTTACAGCGATATTTGGTGGGGCCCAATGCTGTTCTAAGGATGGTAAGGCCTGAGCACGTACAGGCATTAGTCAATTGGGTGGCCGACAGTGGATCCAGCACGTTCACATTATCTCCCACCCAGTCTTCTGCAGAAAGCGCACAGATGGCGCCTGAAAACCAAGCCCATCAGTCTGTCACATCACCCCCATGCATATCAGGGAAACTGTCTGAGCCTCAACTTATGCAGCAGTCTCTTATGCTGTTTGAAGACTCTGCTGGCAGGGTTTCCCAAGGGCATCCACCTAGCCCTTCCCCAGCAGTGGAAGACATAGAATGCACTGACGCATGATGATGAGGACATGGGAATACCACCTCAGCACGTCTCTGATGATAAAACACAGGTGCCAACTGCTGCGTCTTTCTGCAGTGTGCAGACTGAACAGGAGGTCAGGGAGGAAGACTGGGTCGAAGACGATGCAGGGGACGATAAGGTCCTAGACCCCACATGGAATGAAGGTCGTGCCACTGACTTCCAGAGTTCGGAGGAAGAGGCAGTGGTGAGACCGAGCCAACAGCGTAGCAAAAGAGGGAGCAGTGGGCAAAAGCAGAACACCCGCCGCCAAGAGAGTCCGTCTGCTATTGGCCACCGCCATCTGGGACCGAGCACCCCAAAGGCAGCTTCAAGGAGTTCCCTGACGTGGCAGTTCTTCAAACAATGTGCTGACGACAAGACCCGAGTGGTTTGCACGCTGTGCCATCAGAGCCTGAAGCGAGGTATTAACGTTCTGAACCTTAGCACAACCTGCATGACCAGGCACCTGCATGCAAAGCCTGAACTGCAGTGGAGTAAACACCTTAAAATAAAGGAACTCACTCAGGCTCCCCCTGCTACCTCTTCTGCTGCTGCCGCCACGTCGGCCTTTTCCTCCGCCTCTGGAGGAACGTTGGCACCTGCCGCCCAGCAAACAGAGGATGTAGCACCAGCACCACCACCTCCGTCACCAAGCATCTCAACCATGTCACACGGCAGCGTTCAGCTCTCCATCTCACAAACATTTGAGAGAAAGCATAAATTCCCACCTAGCCTTTATCGATCCCTGGCCCTGAATGCCAGCATTTCTAAACTACTGGCTTATGAAATTCTGTCATTCAGGCTGGTGGACACAGACAGCTTCAAACAGCTCATGTCGCTTGCTGTCCCACAGTATGTTGTTCCCAGCTGCCACTACTTCTCCAAGAGAGCCGTGCCCTCCCTGCACAACCAAGTATCCGATAAAATCAAGTGTGCACTGTGGAACGCCATCTGTGGCAAGGTCCACCTAACCACAGATATGTGGACCAGTAAGCACGACCAGGGACGCTATATCTCCCTAACTACACTCTGGGTAAATGTAGTGGCAGCTGGGCCCCAGGCTGAGAGCTGTTTGGCACACGTCCTTCCGCCACCAAGGATCGCAGGTCAACATTCTTTGCCTTCTGTAGCCTCCTCCTCCTACTCGGCTTCCTCCTCCTCTTCTTCCACCTGCTCATCCAGTCAGCCACACACCTTCACCACCAACTTCAGTACAGCCAGGGGTAAACGTCAGCAGGCCATTCTGAAACTCATATGTTTGGGGGACAGGCCCCACACCGCACAGGAGTTGTGGCGGGGTATTGAACAACAGACCGACGAGTGGTTGCTGCAGGTGAGCCTCAAGCCCGACCTGGTGGTGTGCGATAATGGGCGAAATCTCGTCGCAGCTCTGGGACTAGCCGGTTTGACGCACATCCCTTGCCTGGCGCATGTGCTGAATTTGGTGGTGCAGAAGTTCATTCACAACTACCCCGACATGTCAGAGCTGCTGCATAAAGTGCGGGCCGTCTGTGCGCGCTTCCGGCGTTTACATCCTGCTGCTGCTCGCCTGTCTGCGCTACAGCGTAACTTCGGCCTTCCCGCTCACCGCCTCATATGCGACGTGCCCACCAGGTGGAACTCCACCTTGCACATGCTGGACAGACTGTGCGAGCAGCAGTAAGCCATAGTGGAGTTTCAGCTGCAGCACGCACTGGTCAGTCGCACTGCGGAACAGCACCACTTCACCACCAATGTTTGGGCCTCCATGCGAGACCTGTGTGCCCTGTTGCGCTGTTTCGAGTACTCCACCAACATGGCCAGTGGCGATGACGCCGTTATCAGCGTTACAATACCACTTCTAAGTCTCCTTGAGAAAACACTTAGGGCGATGATGGAATTAGAGGAGCAAAGGTTTAAAAGTAATATCAGGAAGTATTACTTTACTGAGAGAGTAGTGGATGCATGGAATAGCCTTCCTGCAGAAGTGGTAGCTGCAAATGCAGTGGAGGAGTTTAAGCATGCATGTGATAGGCATAAGGCCATCCTTCATATAAGATAGGGCCAGGGGCTATCCATAGTATTTAGTATATTGGGCAGACTAGATGGGCCAAATGGCTCTTATCTGCCGACACATTCTATGTTTCTATAAGAGGAGGTGGCCCAGGAGGAGGAGGAAGAGGGGTCATTTTTAGCACTTTCAGTTTAGTCTCTTAGAAGTGACTCAGAGGGAGGTTTTTTGCAACACCAGAGGCCAGGTACAAATGTGGCCAGACAGGGCCCACTACTGGAGGACGAGGAAGACGAGGATGAGGAGGAGGTGGAGGAGGATGAGGATGAAGCATGTTCACAGCGGGGTGGCACCCAACGCAGCTCGGGCCCATCATTGGTGCGTGGCTGGGGGGAAACGCAGGACGATGACGATACGCCTCCCACAGAGGACAGCTTGTCCTTACCTCTGGGCAGCCTGGCACACATGAGCGACTTCATGCTGCAGTGCCTGCGCAATGACAGCAGAGTTGCCCACATTTTAACGTGTGCGGACTACTGGGTTGCCACCCTGCTGGATCCCCGGTACAAAGACAATGTGCCCACCTTACTTCCTACACTGGAGCGTGATAGGAAGATGCGCGAGTACAAGCGCACGTTGGTAGACGCGCTACTGAGAGCATTCCCAAATGTCACAGGGGAACAAGTGGAAGCCCAAGGCAAAGGCAGAGGAGGAGCAAGAGGTCGCCAACGCAGCTGTGTCACGGCCAGCTCCTCTGAGGGCAGGGTTAGCATGGCAGAGATGTGGAAAAGTTTTGTCACCACGCCACAGCTAACTGCACCACCACCTGATACGGAACGTGTTAGCAGGAGGCAACATTTCACTAACATGGTGGAACAGTACGTGTGCACACCCCTCCACGTACTGACTGATGGTTCGGCCCCATTCAACATCTGCGTCTCCAAATTGTCCACGTGGCCAGAGCTAGCCTTTTATGCCTTGGAGGTGCTGGCCTGCCCGGCGGCCATCGTTTTGTCTGAACGTGTGTTCAGCACGGCAGGGGGCGTCATTACAGACAAACGCAGCCGCCTGTCCACAGCCAATGTGGACAAGCTGACGTTCATAAAAATGAACCAGGCATGGATCCCACAGGACCTGTCCATCCCTTTTGCAGATTAGACATTTATAACTACATCCCCTTAACAATATATTCTTGTACTCCAGGGCACTTCATTCAATCCTCTTTTTTTAATTTTACCATTATATTGCGGGGCAACCCAAAGTTGAATGAACCTCTCCTCTGTCTGGGTGCCGGGTCCTAAATATCTGACCGTGGCCTGTTCCAGTGGTGGGTGACATGAAGCCTGATTCTCTGCAATGGGACCTCTCTCCTCTGTCTGGGTGCCGGGGCCTAAATATCTGACAGTGGCCTGTTCCAGTGGTGGGTGACATGAAGCATGATTTTCTGCTATGACATGAAGCCTGATTCTCTGCTATGGGACCTCTCTCCTCTGTCTGGGTGCCGGGGCCTAAAAATATCTGACAGTGGCCTGTTCCAGTGTTGGGTAACATGAAGCATGATTCTTTACTATGACATGAAGCCTGATTCTCTGCTATGTGACCTCTCTCCTCTGTCTGGGTGCCGGGGCCTAAAAATATCTGACAATGGCCTGTTCCAGTGGTGGGTGACATGAAGCCTGATTCTCTGCTATGACATGAAGCCTGATTCTCTTCTATGGGACCTCTCTCCAATTGATATTGGTTAATTTTTTATTTTATTTTTTTTATTTTAATTCATTTCCCTATCCACATTTGTTTGCAGGGGATTTACCTACATTTTTCTGCCTTTTGCAGCCTTTTAGCCCTTTCCTGGGCTGTTTTACAGCCCTTTTAGTGCCGAAAAGTTCGGGTCCTCATTGACTTCAATGGGGTTCGGGGCGAAGTTCGGGTCGTGTTCGGATCCCGAACCCGAACATTTCCGGGAAGTTCGGCCGAACTTCTCGAACCCGAACATCCAGGTGTTCACTCAACTCTACTAATTTTTTGTGGGATGAGGTGCCGATTTGATTGGTACCATTTTGGCATACATACGACTTTTTTGATCACTTTTATTACCTTTTTTGGGAAGTAAGGTGGGCAAAATTTAAATTTCATCATAGATTTTATTTTTTATTTTTTATGGCGTTCACTGTGCGGGGAAAGTAACATGACCGTTTTATAGATCAGGTCATTACGGACGCGGTGATATCAAACATGTGTAGTGCACTTCATTTTTTATCAGTGATAAATGTGTTTTTTTATTTTTACTTTTTTCACTTTTTTTTTTTTTTTTACCCAGACCCACTTGGTTCTTGAAGATCCAGTGGGTCTGATGTCTGTATAATACAATACAGTACACTATATAGTGTACTGTACTGTAGTTTTATTTTACACTTAGTCTGATCAGACTTCTGCCTTTAGCAAAAGTCTGATCACACTTAGCCTTACCATGGCAAGCCGGAAGCCTGTGAAGGTGTCCGGTTGCCATGGTAACCATCACCCGCTCCCACAACAGAGCGGGTGATGGGGAGGGAGGGGGGCCCCCTCCCTCTGTGATCCTGTCAAGAATCGGGGGCTGAAATGGCACAGCAGCCACCGATGGGAGAGGGAGGAAGCTCCCTTCCTGTTAACCCCTTCAACACAGCGGTTCCTATGGACTGCGGCATGGAAGGGGTTAAACGCCTGACATCTGTGAGCACTGATGTCAGCCATTTCAAGCAGAGTGTCAGCAATGTGCTGACACTTTGCTAACCGCTCGGCCATCCTGAGAGAGGGGGCGGACGGAAGATCGCGCGCCCGCCGCCCCAGCACCGCCCATACCCCTTTCCCTGCACAGCCTGCCGGCACATAAGAATAAGGGCTGCAGGGGGGGGGAGGTTAAAAATGAAAAGTTCTGTCATTTTGAAGTTTCTGATCACCGCGGATCAGAAACTTCCGAAAGCGCTGCAAACCGCAGGTCTGAATTGACCTGCGGTTGGCAGCGATCGCCGATACGGGGGGGGGAGTCACAGGACCCCCCTCGGCATTGTCACAGGACGTACAGGTACGCCCTGTGTCCTTAAGTACCGGGACATTACGCCCTGTGTCCCCAAGAGGTTAAAAAGTGGGTTTTGGAAATTTTCAGAAAAATTTCAAGATTTGCTTCTAAACTTATAAGCCTTCTAACATCCCCAAAAAATAAAATTGCATTCAGAAAATGATCCAAACATGAAGTAGACATTTGGGAAATGTAAACTATTATATGAGGTATCACTATCTGTTTTAAAAGCAGAGAAATTGAAATTTGGAAAGTTGCACAGTTATTGCTGTGTCCAACATATGAGTACACAGATATTCGGTAGATGAGATGGTATAAACTGCATAATAATAACAAATAATCTATCAGAGGCTCATGAATGAATATATTCCCTGAAAACACAACCTGGATGAGAAAAATACTACAGTGAAGATTAGAGATGTCGCGAACATAAAATTTTCCGCAAATGTTCGTGAACGGGCGAACCGCCATAGACTTTAATAGACAGGCGAATTTTAAAACCCACAGGGACTCTTTCTGGCCACAATAGTGATGGAAAAGTTGTTTCAAGGGGACTAACACCTGGACTGTGGCATGCCGAAGGGGGATCCATGGCAAAACTCCTATGGAAAATTACGCAGTTGACGCAGAGTGTGGTAAGTTAAATTTGCAATGCGATTAATATAACCTGTATTAATCGCATTGCGATTACAACTTAGAGCTGGGTTCCTAATGGTTGTATTGCTAGGATATAACGAAGATTGAGAATATAGTGCTATATTCGCTATATTCGTCAATTCTAGCAATACAACCATTAGGAACTCAGATCTAAGTTGTAACGCAATGCGATTAATATAACCTGTATTAATCGGATTGCGATTACAACTTAGATCCAGTGGCGTTGCGAGGGGGGTGCGGTGGATACGGGCCGCACCGGGTGACACCGGTCTGATGGGGTGTCACCCGCGGCCCACCGGCTTAGGAGTTCTCATTTACAAGTTCAACTTCTAAACTTCGCAAGCAAGCAAGCACGTTGCGCCGTCACGTGGTAAAGGGGGAAGGGGGTGTGACTCACTGCAGCCTGGTGAGTGGTGGGGCGTGGCGGCAGCTGCCCTGCAGGAGTCTTTGGTGCCGGGAGGAGGAGGTAGGTAGAGCGGCTCTGACTTTATAGACCAAATTATTTTAATAATACCCCAATAATAAGTTATGTCATATATCTTCTATATGAAAAAGAATCTTCATATAAAAGAGAGGATAAAAAAATATATAAAATGTATTATCCTTCAGGCGGACATAAAAAAACGCCTCTAAGTTCTTTTTAGCAAGTATCTTAATTTGATTTGGGCAAGCAGTGAAACAAAGGAACAATTGTATATGCAAAAATATATAATCATTTATTATAAAAACAAAGAATATAAAAACAATACGATTGCAAAACAAATGATGAAGTTACAACGTAATACCCAAAATGTATCACACGGTGGTGTTAACACACCCCTATCTGATCAGCACAGTATGATTTATTGATTTATGACAACCAGTGTCAAACGGACGCATATACCACGAGAAACTTAGGATCTTCTGTTATCAAACAGGCTATAACAATAAAACATGGATTTACAGGAAAATTAACTGTTATCCCTTGACTCTGTTTTCCTGTGACCAATCAAAAATATATCATATTAATATGATAAAATATTCAACTCGGCAATCAGACTAGGGAAAATAACTTTCCAAGGGTTTAGTCCTCTTTTGAAATAATGTCAGATCTTCCATTAACAATATGCATCTTTGCTAAGAGAATAATCAGCATTATGGAGGCACCTAACACTATATATTCCCACAATATGGGAACGCTTGGCTATATACCGAGAGAAATATCTTATTAATATCACGAGTAATAAACAAAATATACGTTACCGGGTCAAGGGTAGACAGAGTTCAGATGGGACTAGTTCTGAAGAACTTTCTTAGTAATCCAAAAAGAATAATCCAAGTTTCTTCTGGTAAAGTTTTTCTTTTTGATTGAATGAATGGATGGATCAATGGATATATGGATCTTTTTCTCTTGTTCTCTTTTTTTTTCTCTTGCTAACTTCCCATGCTACTCCGCACACGAGTAATTATTCCCCCCCTTATCTAAGAATCATCCCCTTTAGATTAGGGATTCCCAATCAGGTAGGGTGGGTGTATTCGCATGCTAATAACATCATGACGTTATCTCAACTCCTAATATGGTATAGAACAAATAATGAAATAATATAATGTTGTCCATCTGCCTCCAGATGGCACTGCGGTATTGTAGATGAACATAACAACTTTTAAGCATTAAAATTAAATATCTAATAATATGTTCACGTGAACTTGTTGACCTTTATTACCATAAATCATTGAGGAAGGTTACCATAAATCATTGAGGTCTCACTAGTGCTCTACAGAGCACTAGTGAGACCTCATTTGGAGTATTGTGCTCAGTACTGGAGACCATATCTCCAGAAGGATATTGATACTTTGGAGAGAGTTCAGAGAAGAGCTACTAAACTGGTACATGGATTGCAGGATAAAACTTACCAGGAAAGATTAAAGGACCTTAACATGTATAGCTTGGAAGAAAGACGAGACAGAGGGGATATGATAGAAACTTTTAAATACATAAAGGGAATCAACAAGGTAAAAGAGGAGAGAATATTTAAAAGAAGAAAAACTGCTACAAGAGGACATAGTTTTAAATTAGAGGGGCAAAGGTTTAAAAGTAATATCAGGAAGTATTACTTTACTGAGAGAGTAGTGGATGCATGGAATAGCCTTCCTGCAGAAGTGGTAGCTGCAAATACAGTGGAGGAGTTTAAGCATGCATGGGATAGGCATAAGGCCATCCTTCATATAAGATAGGGCCAGGGGCTATCCATAGTATTTAGTATATTGGGCAGACTGGATGGGCCAAATGGTTCTTATCTGCCGACACATTCTATGTTTCTATGTTTCTATGTTTTCCTGACACTTTTAATTACCTATATCCTGGACTTGTTGGAGTTGACTGTCTTCTCCTTATCTTTTTGAAATATAGGTTGACTTGATGAAAATTTTATATAGCGGCTTTGATGCTGGGCATCAGAACTTGTACATTTCATTTTTCTACATCCATGAATAACTATTGTTTTGAAATCCAATGAACTTAAACTTACTTGTTTCTGTACCTTCTAAATGGTAAATACATGTTATAACATATATATATATAAATTGATACATTGTTACACATGATTAACATATGTTGTAAACTAAATATACCATGCAGAGATATATATATAATATAATTATGAATATATAAATTGAACCTCATACAGCAGGTGTGCCCCAAGGATATGAACCCTTATCAAGTAACCTTGTTCCCTCCAGACCTACATGTTTTGGGGAGTTGACTTACTCCTTAACAGATGGTCTCATATCTTTAGCAATAACTTTTAATACAATGTCTGTTTATGTTCACAATTATTTTTTTTTAATATAAACTGAACTTGCCATGAACTCATCTTGGCTTCCTCAGCCATATAATATAACTTTGGTTCAGGCTGATCTTATTCTTAAAGGCAATGAGATGAGCATTTATTTTGGATTATAATGTCATTAGATAATATTGTATACGTATGAAAATGCACAACAGTTAATAACCTAACCCCATTCATAAATTACTGGTGGATTATTATAGAGACGGCCCCAGGCCAGGAGACATAAGGGGTTGGGTTGAACTGTGTGCTGGGGCCACCCGGCCACATTTACTAATCTTTGCTCAGGGGGGCCCTCATAAATATAGACCCACATGGTGTGGACTGGTCATTTTTACTAAGGAATATAGTAACATAGTAACATAGTACATAAGGCCGAAAAAAGACATTTGTCCATCCAGTTCGGCCTGTTATCCTGCAAGTTGATCCAGAGGAAGGCAAAAAACCCTGTGAGGTAGAAGCCAATTTTCTCCACTTTAGGGGAATAAAAAATTTCTTCCCGACTCCAATCAGAATAACTCCCTGGATCAACGACCCCTCTCTAGTAGCTATAGCCTGTAATATTATTACGCTCTAGAAACACATCCAGGCCCCTCTTGAATTCCTTTATTGTACTCACCATCACCACCTCCTCAGGCAGAGAGTTCCATAGTCTCACTGCTCTTACCGTAAAGAATCCTCTTCTATGTTTGTGTACAAAACTTCTTTCCTCCAGACGCAGAGGATGTCCCCTCGTCACAGTCACAGTCCTGGGGATAAATAGCTGATGGGATAGATCTCTGTACTGACCCCTGATATATTTATACATATTAATTAGATCTCCCCTCAGTCGTCTTTTTTCTAAAGTGAATAACCCTAATTTTGATAATCTTTCAGGGTACTGTAGTTGCCCCATTCCAGTTATTACTTTAGTTGCCCTCCTCTGAACCCTCTCCAGCTCTGCTATGTCTGCCTTGTTTACAGGAGCCCAGAACTGTACACAGTACTCCATGTGTGGTCTGACTAGCGATTTGTAAAGTGGTAGGACTATGTTCATATCACGGGCATCTATGCCCCTTTTGATGCAACCCATTATCTTATTGGCCTTGGCAGCAGCTGCCTGACATTGGTTTTTGCAGCTTAGTTTGCTGTTTATTAAAATTCCTAGATCCTTTTCCATGTCAGTGTTACCGAGTGTTTTACCATTTAGTATGTACGGGTGACTTGCATTTTTCCTTCCCATGTGCATAATCTTACATTTATAGTTTAAATGTTTATGTGCAAAAGAGAAAATAAGAAGTCAGCTCCAATCAGATATCTGCACATAGACCAAGACTCTGGGTCTATGCAGATATCTGATTGGAGCTGAATTAGTGACTTCTTTTTTTTTCTCTTTATATCTTTATTATGGCTTCGGGGGGGGGCAGGGGTGACACCATTTTCTACCGCACCGGGTGACACCAGCCATAGCAACGCCAACCATTAGGAACCCAGCAAAGTTGAATTCGCAATGCGATTAATATAACCTGTATTAATCGCATTGCGATTACAACTTAACATAGTAACATAGTAACATAGTACATAAGGCAGAAAAAAAGACATTTGTCCATCCAGTTCGGCCTGTCATCCTGCAAGTTGATCCAGAGGAAGGCAAAAAAAAAACTGTGATGTAGAAGCCAATTTTCCTCACTTTAGGGGAAAAAAAAATTCCTTCCCGACTCCAATCAGGCAATCAGAATATCTCCCTGGATCAACGACCCCTCGCTAGTAGCTATATCCTGTAATATTATTACGCTCCAGAAGTACATCCAGGCCCCTCTTGAATTCCTTTATTGTACTCACCATCACCACCTCCTCAGGCAGAGAGTTCCATAGTCTCACTGCTCTTACCGTAAAGAATCCTTTTCTATGTTTGTGTACAAACCTTCTTTCCTCCAAACGCAGAGGATGTCCCCTCGTCACACTCACAGTCCTGGGGATAAATAGATGATGGGATAGATCTCTATACTGACCCCTGATGTATTTATACATAGTAATTAGATCTCCCCTCAGTCGTCTTTTTTTCTAACGTGAATAACCCTAATTTTGATAATCTTTCAGGGTACTGTAGTTGCCCCATTCCAGTTATTACTTTAGTTGCCCTCCTCTGGACCCTCTCCAGCTCTGCTATGTCTGCCTTGTTCACGGGAGCCCAGAACTGTACACAGTACTCCATGTGTGGTCTGACTAATGATTTGTAAAGTAGTAGGAATATGTTCTCATCACGGGCATCTATGCCCCTTTTGATGCAACCCATTATCTTATTGGCCTTGGCAGCAGCTGCCTGGCACAGTTTTTTGCACCTTAGTTTGCTGTTTATTAAAATTCCTAGATCCTTTTCCATGTCAGTGTTACCGAGTGTTTTACCATTTAGTATGTACGGGTGAGTTGCATTATTCCTTCCCATGTGCATAACTTTACATTTGTCAGTGTTAAACCTCATCTGCCACTTATCTGCCCAAGCATCCAATCTATCCAGATCCCTCTGTAGTAGTATACTGTCCTCTTCAGTGTTAATTACTTTACACAGTTTAGTGTCATCTGCGAAAATTGATATTTTACTATGCAAGCCTTCTACAAGATCATTAATAAATATATTGAAGAGAATAGGGCCCAATACTGACCCCTGAGGTACTCCACTAGTGACAGTGACCCAATCTGAGTGTGTACCGTTAGAAAACAGAGGGTGGTTATTATCATTGAGCCAGTTACTTACTCACTTACAGACGTTTTCTCCCAGTCCAAGCATTATATACTAACCTTTTATGTGGTACAGTGTCAAATGCTTTGGAGAAGTCCAGATACACGACATCCATTGATTCGCCGCTGTCAAGTCTAGAACTTACCTCCTCATAGAAACTGATTAAATTAGTTTGACATGACCGATCCCTCACAAAGCCATGCTGATATGGCGTTATTTGCTTATTTCCGTTAAGATGCTCTAACATAGCATCTCTCAGAAAACCTTCAAACAGTTTACCCACAACAGATGTTAAACTTACCGGCCTATAGTTTCCAGGCTCTGTTTTTGGACCCTTTTTGAATATTGGCACCACATTTGCCATGCACCAATCCTTTGGGACATTCCCTGTCAGTATAGAGTCCGCAAATATCAGAAATAAGGGTCTAGCTATGACATTACTTAATTCCCTTAGGATACGGGGGTGTATGCCACCCGATCCTGGCGATTTGTCTATTTTAATCTTTTTAAGTCGCTGTTGTACTTCTTCCTGGGTCAGACAGGACACTTTTAATGGGGAATTTATTTCAACATTCAGCATTTCATCTGACAGTTTATTTTCCTCAGTGAATACATTGGAGAAAAAAATATTTAACAGCTTTGCTTTCTCCTCGTCGCTCTCTGCGACTCCCCCTTCATTACTCTTTAAAGGGCCGACACCTTCAGATTTATGCTTTTTAACATTTATATAATTGAAGAACATTTTAGGGTTAGTTTTACTCTCTTTGGCAATTAATCTCTCGGTCTCTAGTTTGGCCGCTTTTATTTGTTTTTTACATGTTCTATTTTTTTCCTTATAGTTTTTCAGTGCTTCCGTGCTACCCTCCTGTTTTAGTGTTTTAGATGCTTTCTTTTTGTCATTTATTGCTTTCTTAACAGTTCTGTTTATCCACATTGGTTTCTTTTTGTTCCTTAACCTTTTATTCCCATACGGTATGTACCTCTCACAATGAGCTTTTAGGATGCTTTTAAAGATATCCCATTTTGTGGCTGTATTTTTATTTGTGAGGACGTTATCCCATTTAGTTAGGCCTATGGCCTCTCTTAGTTGGCTAAATTTAGCTTTTTTGAAGTTTGGTATTTTTGTTCCTCCCCGTAGAAACGCTCTTTTGAATGATAATTGGAAGGTCAAATTTGTGACACTGCAGCTTCCGAATGAATCTAAAATGGATGCTGTCCAGGAGGTGGGAGGGAGGGTATGATGCTGATTGGCTGGAATGTGTCTGCTGACTGTGAGGTACAGGGTCAAAGTTTACACAATGATGACTGTAACGGAACGCCTAGCACCCCGACTGGGTACCTCCATTGATAGATGCTCCTAGTGCTTCCAGAGGACTCCAAGCACTCCACTTGACACCGTCAGCACTGAAGACCCCACGAACCGCCGAAGCTTGGTGGAGGTCTCGCCGTCTCCTACCCACCCTGGACCTACGACAAGGCTCCAGGCTCTAGTGGGTGAACCTCTCCTAAATGCAGAGAGCAGGAACCATAAACAAGCTCTTACAAGAGCTTATACTCAGGGGAGTATTGTGATATAGCAATCCCCAAGAGTGTAGTTATCCCATTCCCCAAACATGAGCCAAAACTTCATGAAGGTATAAAAACAGGAACTCTTTATTTTAACACACAAGCATTTTATACACATCTTCCAACAAGGTTACCACCCACAGGGTTTTGTAAAAACAGCCAATAACCACGTACAATACACTCAGACACTCCCACACAAAATCCTCCCCTCTGCCCGTGATAGAATTACCTCACACTGGGTTGATGCAATCATCACAGGCAGGCGAATACACAATATCCTCTGTCCTGGAGACAACTGAGAAGTAATTCAATTGTCTCTCAGGACAAAGGACATCGCCAATACACACAGAGAGACAATGGAACAGACCTCCCTACTCAACGTATACAATGTCCCACCCTTTTCAATACACATAGACATTTAACATCCCAAAATGGCACGAATTAGACCAGGGTTCAAGTTAGTCCAAGTCCTTTGTGAACAAATGAGGCCTGGCTGATGAGAGGGCCCATAGTCCTGGGTCAAGAGGCTAGTAGCCAGGCCCCTCCAAAACCCAATGGCGAGGTTGGTTTCGCCACAATGACGAATAGGGGGCGGACCGAACATCGCATATGTTCGCCCGCCGCGGCGAACGCGAACAAGCGATGTTCGCCGGGAACTATTCGCCGGCGAATAGTTCGGGACATCTCTAGTGAAGATATCTTAAGAGTTGCTTCTCTGGGGAATTTTTTAAAATCTTTTTTACACTTAAAACCAAGTACATTTTATTCAAATAATTCAATCACCAAATTGATTCTCATTTACATGTTATGTCATGTTGCTTTAAGGACTAACTGAATCTTATTTTCTGTATTTTCCTTATAAATACTAGGGTCCAAGACATATAATAACTTGAAATTCCCAGAACCCTAAACAAATTCTGCAACAGGGTCCCCGCCTGCTATATCAGATATATAACTCTGGTGGTCTTTTAGGCTTCAGGGCCCAGGTGGAACTGTTACCTCTAAACCCCTCATAGCTACACTACTTTGAGAGGCTAATGCAATGTGAAAGTTTCGAGGGCAGACTGGCCATAGACTTATCTCTTCCCACCCTCTAAATGTTAACTAATGATCAGAGCTTCAGGTACTTACTATATACAGTATACCCGGCTGGGTACCTCAAGTACACTCTTGAATTCAACTGTATCATCATTATCAGTATGGTGATACAGTTGAATACTGCAGCAGGCACAGGAGCCCATGGTTTCCTGTCCCACCGTTCACCCTAATAAAAAATATGCCACTAGGCTATGATGCAGTGTACAAATGGCACGGAGACAAAAGGTATCTCAGGCCTTGGGCTGGAAGAGGACTGCGGCTAGTACTGCTGGTGGTATGGCTGACCCCCCTACTTCAGTGGACACCAACTTCTGTGAATTTGAATGGGACACTTTTAGTTTTTTTTCCAGGGCCCTCTTTAACTTGCTAGTCTTCCCCTGGAAACTTTTGTTGTTGCGTTCAACTGTTGTCCATTTCAGTTAATTCCTTGTGGTCCTCCAATCCAAAGAGATGTACTGGAAGTAAAGATGAGCGAAGTTTTGAAAAATTACATTTGCAAACTTTGTCGAATTTAGGGCTCTTTCACACTTGCGTTGTCCGGATCCGGCGTGTACTCCATTTGCCGGAATTACACGCCGTATCCGGAAAAACGCAAGTGAACTGAAAGCATTTGAAGACAGATCCGTCTTCAAAATGCGTTCAGTGTTACTATGGCAGCCAGGACGCTATTAAAGTCCTGATTGCCATAGTAGTAGTGGGGAGCGGGGGAGCAGTATACTTACAGTCCGTGCGGCTCCCAGGGCGCTCCAGAATGACGTCAGAGCGCCCCATGCGCATGGATGAAGTGTCCATGCGATCACGTCATCCATGCGCGTGGGGCGCCCTGACGTCACTCTGGAGCGCCCGGGGAGCCGCATGGACGGTAAGTATACTGCTCCCCCGCTCCCCACTACACTTTACCATGGCTGCCAGGACTTTAGTGTCTTGGCAGCCATGGTAACCATTCAGAAAAAGCTAAACGTCGGATCCGGCAATGCGCCGAAACGACGTTTAGCTTAAGGCCGGATCCGGATTAATGCCTTTCAATGGGCATTAATTCTGGATCCGGCCTTGCGGCAAGTGTTCAGGATTTTTGGCCGGAGCAAAAAGCGCAGCATGCTGCGGTATTTTCTCCGGCCAAAAAACGTTCCGGTCCTGAACTCTCCATTCAGAATGCATTAGGATAAAACTGATCAGGATTCTTCCGCCATAGAGCCCCGACGACGGAACTCTATGCCGGAAGAAAAGAACGCAAGTGTGAAAGAGCCCTTAGCCAAGAGATTCGATTTGTTACAAATTTAAATGAGGTATACCCAGGCCCTCTGCCTTAGGATACGGCCATACAGAGCGCCCGTGCCGCAATGCTGAGGTGAAGAACCGTGTGGCCAATTAGCCCACAGTTATCTTTCGGTGTGGGGTTTGGCTGGTTAGGTGGGGGCACAATATGCATATTATTGCTATTCTTGCCTGCACTCTCCTTCAGGTTATTTCACAGTAAAAAACTGAATATTAATCAGTTCTGGCATACCCACTTCTCCGCTCTCCAGCCCTACAGGTGGAAGCCCTTCTTCTGCCAACTGGTTTTCTCCTTTTCCACATAATCTAATATCCATAAGAATATGTCATCAGGAACATCCAGCTCCTCCTCTCTCTGCATCTTGCTTACTTTTCTAGGACATTGAGACTAGTGATAGATGAACATCTGGAGTTCCTCCACAGTGAATGGTGCTTTCAGCACCTCTATTTGGGATTTTTCCAGTTTATTGAGTGATAGAGATTGCAAAATATTTATATTGTGAATGTAAGAAGTATTTGGCTAAGGCAGCATTGAGGAGATTCTTCAATTCTGTTCCTAATTCTGTTAGTTTAGAGAGCTGGGAGTCTGAAAGGAATTGTTTGTGGAGGGTTTCCCTCCTATGAATCTCATTCAAGAGACCATCTGTGCGAGCTCTTCTCTCTTTCTTAATTCGAGAGCCTCTGCTAATGAATTGACCTCTTATATAAGCTTCATATACAGTCCTGATCAAAAGTTTAAGACCACTTGAAAAATGGCAAAAAATCATATTTTACATTGTTGGAGCTTAACAAGGTAATGAGAGTGAGACAAAACATTTTTTGAGCATTCAATTAATTGAAAATAACGATTAAACTGAAACAGGCTGTTTTTCAGCTGATACAAATTTTAGGACCACATGCCTTTAAAAGGCCAATTCTTGGCAAAGATGTGGATTCATTGTCATTTTCTGTCAGGTAGTCACACGTTGTGATGGCAAAGGCAGGTCGGGTTGTTGAACTGCATAAGCAGGGTCTCTCACAGCGCGCCATCGCTGCTGAGGTAAGACGCAGTAAGACAGTCATTTGGAATTTCTTAAATGATCCTGAGGGTTATGGAACAAAAAAGTCAAGTGGAAGACCCAAAAAAATGTCATCATCACTGAGCCAGAGGATTCAATTGGCTGTCCGTCAAGACACTGGACGATCCTCGACCCAAATTAGGGCCCTTACTGATGCTGACTGCAGCTCCATAACCATCAGACAGCATCTGAGACTGAAGGGCTTCAAAAACAAAAAACGTCTTCAAAGACCTCGTCTCCTTGAACGCCACAGAACTGCTCGTATGGACTTTGCAAGAGAGCACCAAACATGGGACATTAAAAGGTGGAAGAAAGTTTTATTCTCTGATGAGAATTTTTTTTTACCTTGATGGTCCTGATGGTTTCCAACGTTACTGGCATGACAAGCAGATCCCACCTAAGATGTTTTCTACGCACCACAGTGGAGGGGGCACCATAATAGCCTGGGGTGCTTTTTCCTTCAGTGGAACAATGGAGCTTCAGGAAGCGCAGGGGCGTCAAACGGCCCCTGGCTATGTCCAGATGTTGCAGGGAGCATTCCTCATGACTGAGGGCCCTCGTCTGTGTGGTAACAACTGGGTTTTTCAACAGGACAATGCTACAGTACACAATGCCCGCAGGACAAGGGACTTCTTCCAGGAGAATAACATCACTCTTTTGGCCCATCCTGCGTGTTCCCCTGATCTAAATCCAATTGAGAACCTTTGGGAATGGATGGCAAGGGAAGTTTACAAAAATGGACAACAGTTCCAGACAGTAGATGGCCTTCGTGCGGCCGTCTTCACCACTTGGAGAAATGTTCCCATTCACCTCTTGAAAACGCTTGCATCAAGCATGCCGAAACAAATTTTTGAAGTGATAAAAAATAATGGCGGAGCTACTCATTATTGAGTTCATGTTTGGAAGTTGGATTTCTGTTTTTTTTTTGGGGGGGGGGGTTAGTTTTTTTTTCGAGGTGTAGTCCTAAACTTTTGATCAGCTGAAAAACAGCCTGTTTCAGTTTATTCGTTGTTTTCATTAAATTGAATGCTCAAAAAATGTTTTGTCTCACTCCCATTTCTTCTTGTTGCATGTTGAAGCTCTACTTGGAACCTCGTTAAGATCCAGCCATGCTAATTATGATTTTTTACCATTTTTCAAGTGGTCTTAAACTTTTGATCAGGACTGTACATAAGATAAGATAAGATGCCTTTATTGTCACTGTACAATACAACGTAATACAATGTACAATACAATGAAATGTTGTTTGGAGCAATCCTAGATGCCATGGACAGAGGAACAAGAACTGACATTTGTGGTCGGATCGGCTATCAGAAAGGTGAACCTAACCCCATCTACAACAAGCAGTAGAGTTATGCCATAACTGCTGTGGAAGGGCAGCCTAAAGTGGGCCACCCTAATGTGAAGTGACTGTAAGATGGTGTGGGTGGGTGGGTGAAATCAGCTGAATCGGCGTCAGCCTGAGCCCACAGGTGTCTATAAATAGCCTAGTAATCAGCCAGCCTGGGCCCACAGGTACGTATGAATAGCCTTGTAATCAGCCTCCCCTCCCACAAATGCAGCAATATCTTGCTTATACTTGTGGTCGGATCGGCTATCAGAAAGGTGAACCTAACCCCATCTACAACAAGCAGTAGAGTTATGCCATAACTGCTGTGGAAGGGCAGCCTAAAGTGGCCAAAAAGAGCAGACCTTAGTTTAGAGTAAATATATACATACCGTTACGACACCCACTTTTGAACGAAAAGACCTTTCTCGATGAAGGTGCGGAATATACCGTATATATCACAGTGACTTCCATCTAACTTACCTCTTTGTCATGTGTACCGCCACATCGTTCTAGGAGATGGTTAATGCTGATGCGATTGAAAGAGTGGCCGGTAACCAGAAACGATTTACTCCTGTGTTGACTAACATATGACCATATAATGAGAAGGTCTGAATCCTGAGAGCTGCAGACTGAAACAAACAATGGTGAATCTGTTGGAAGAGCCTAAATGAACTCCAACCATTCGCCAAGGGCCCTGATAGGACACCAACTGTTCCTGGTGGCAAAATACTTCACCTCTACTTATTCCCCAGGCCACACTTTTTATTTTATTTTTTATAAAGGACCCAAAAGTTAGAACATGGCGTATGCAGTCTTACTCTAGTAGTAGATTAAGCGAAATGTTTAAACCCACCAGGCCTGGGGAACCATAAACAGGAATACATGCTTATTTCGATTAACGAGCTAATGTTGCCTGTAATAAGGACAGAACGTACACACCATACCTGCAGTTGTGACAGAAATAAGCTTAAGGTCGCGATAAACTATGTATGCTGCGCCTGTAGTCGTGATAGGATTTGTCGTGTCTGTAGACGTGAGAGACTTTGTAAATTGCGCCTTATTACTGTATCTCCTACTAGAAGACAGACGGATACCCAGGACTTAGGCCGGACACCAACACCCTCAGCCCGAGTTTGTAGATGAAGTAAGCATGCCTGGGAGAAGGTGATGTCCGCAAAGACAGGCTCGGGATGACGGCTTATAAAGAAAACAATAATTTTCCTTTTAGACCCAACAACCTAGAAAATTTAAAAGTTAGAGAAAACAATAATGTGAGTGAGGCTCTAATGGCATGAGCCACCACAAGAAAAATTGTATTGCGAGCCACAGATGACAGAGCCATGTGAGCCGGTCTGAAGGCAGAAAAAGACATGGAACCTACTTGTGGTGGGACCACGCAGCCGGCCTCGAATGGCGGAGTTTGCGTGTAAAATTTAAACGGAGAAGCCATGAGCGGGAGACTCTAATGGCTGAGCCATGCGTGAGGGACTCTAATGGCGGAGCCATATGTGTCCATGCATGAGAGACTAATGGTGGAGTCATATGTGTAAAACTAAAACGGAGAAGCCATGCGTGAGAGACTCTAATGGCGGAGCCATGCGTGAGAGACTCTAATGGCGGAGCCATGCGTGAGAGACTCTAATGGCGGAGCCATGCGTGAGAGACTAATGGCAGAGTCCTGTGTAAACCTAAAAATTAATTTAAAAAGTAATTGCAACGTGAGCCAGACCTAAAGGAAAATGCATAGACATTAGTGATCTGAACCACGTGCATAAACGAAACATCAAACCAACCGCGAAATTGAAACAGATGGGAGAAAAACAAGAGCCAGAGGCATTGCAGTTCGCTAAGAGAAGACCCTTGTCATGACAAACGAATGAACAACTGTGAAAAGATAGTAGGAACTTACTCCTATTGGCCCACTGACCGCTAGGGAGCTATTTGGTTAACTGGGGCAGGGGACCAATCTGAGTGAATGCGAACCAGAAGTAAAGGAGACCAGTCTAAGTGAATGCATAGCAGGACTAAAGAACACCACAAAAATATATATATATTATTTTTTTTTCTTTTCGAAGTGAACAGAAAAGGTAGACCTATGGAATGTAACAAACCACTGAGGAAAGAAACGTAAGCCTGAAAAGAAAGCAGCTATGTTTATAGGAAGAGCAGTATCAGAGCGGTGTGCTGGTTGCCCTGGTAAGAATACTGAGTAACCATAATGTAGCAATGAAAAGAAATGCAGCTTTAAGTGGAAGCAGAGTATAACACATAGTGTAAGAACAAGTGGGTGAATGCAGCTCTGGATGCGAGTGGTGCCTAAAAACATGGTATGGGCACAGCTCTGAGTATGAGCATGAAGAGCATGGTATAAAGCAGATCACCTGCATGGACTAACTAACACCCTGTGCCTAAATAACCCCCTTGTAAACCTTATGTACGGCCGGCAGAAGGAAGCCACCGCCTATGATCTGCTCCTCCTGACCGAGCCTAGTACTCCCACCCCTGATCCCTGCCGAACTAAATGCACGGCGGCCCGTGCCAGACTTTATTGAAGATAAGGAGCGGGGACACGGTGTCCCCTGTACCTTTACACATAGCCGCGTGGGGAGCTCACGCTGCTCCCTGGCAATGTGCACTGGGGCATGGGGAGCCCTTCCTTTACCATGGGCCCGCCCCCCGCCGGTTTGAATCGTGTGCTGCGTGGGGAGCCGCACAGCTCCCTGGCAGAGTGCACCAGTGCGGGGGAGCCCGCCCTTCAGCTAGGGGCCCACCCACCTCCAGCTGGACACTCGTACCGCGTGGGGAGCAGCGCAGCTCCCTGGCAATGCGCACCGGGGCAGGGGGAGCCCTTCCTTCACCATGGGCCCCACCCCCCGCCGGTTTGAATCGCGTGCCGTGTGGGGAGCCGCACAGCTCCCTGGCAGAGTGCACCTAGGGGGACGCCCCCCCCCCGCCGGCCGGACTCTTATACTGCATGCTGCGGAGAAGCAGCTTCTTACTCTTGCCGACCCCAGGATCTCCAGGTACGCCGCACTCCTCACCATCACTTAAACACAGCATGCATAACTTGAGCCAACTGCAGACACGCAGCCCGCATGTAAACCAGGTATCAGAAAACATACAACCATGCTTACTCTAAGCACATGCTACCCCAATAACTGTATGCAATGGCCCCACCAGGCCTCTGAACGGCCAGACAAACAATACAAACAACCATGGTTCGACCATTAGCGCCCAAACTCTACTTCATCCCAGAGCGCTACATGTCGCGGACCGCAGCGTGGGTCCCGTGCAAACAACTCCGATCCTTCCATGAATACCAGCGCCCTCCTGAGACATTCTGCCATCGCCCAGCCGTAAGGAGCCTTCACACCATGCTGCTGTATCCTAGAGCTGACTCAGAGGTAGTGAAATCAGCTGAATCTGCGTCAGCCTGGGCCCACGGGTGCCTATAAATAGCCTAGTAATCAGCCAGCCTGGGCCCACAGGTGCGTATGAATAGCCTTGTAATCAGCCTCCCCTCCCACAAATGCAGCAATATCTTGCTTATACTTAAACTAAAGCATTACACTAGAAAAAAAAAAAAACATTGCACTAGAAAGCATTACTATTCACAGTTCACAGCATATATACAGTGGAGGAAATAATTATTTGACCCCTCACTGATTTTGTAAGTTTGTCCAATGACAAAGAAATGAAAAGTCTCAGAACAGTATCATTTCAATGGTAGGTTTATTGTAACAGTGGCAGATAGCACATCAAAAGGAAAATCGAAAAAATAACTTTAAATAAAAGATAGCAACTGATTTGCATTTCATTGAGTGAAATAAGTATTTGAACCCTCTAACAAAAAAAGACTTAATACTTGGTGGAAAAACCCTTGTTTGCAAGCACAGAGGTCAAACGTTTCTTGTAATTGATGACCAAGTTTGCGCACATTTTAGGAGGAATGTTGGTCCACTCCTCTTTGCAGATCATCTCTAAATCCCTAAGGTTTCGAGGCTGTCTCTGTGCAACTCTGAGCTTGAGCTCCCTCCATAGGTTTTCGATTGGATTAAGGTCCGGAGACTGACTAGGCCACTCCATGACCTTAATGTGCTTCTTCTTGAGCCACTCCTTTGTTGCCTTTGCTGTATGTTTTGGGTCATTGTCGTGCTGGAACACCCATCCACGACCCATTTTCAGTTTCCTGGCAGAGGGAAGGAGGTTGTCGCTCAGGATTTCACGATACATGGCTCCGTCCATTTTCCCGTTTATGCGAATAAGTTGTCCTGTGCCCTTAGCAGAAAAACACCCCCAAAGCAAAATGTTTCCACCCCCATGCTTGACGGTGGGGACGGTGTTTTGGGGGTCATAGGCAGCATTTTTCTTCCTCCAAACACAGCGAGTTGAGTTAATGCCAAAGAGCTCTATTTTGGTCTCATCAGACCACAGCACCTTCTCCCAGTCACTCTCTGAATCATTCAGGTGTTCATTGGCAAACTTCAGACGGGCCTGCACATGTGCCTTCCTGAGCAGGGGGACCTTGCGAGCCCTGCAGGATTTTAATTCATTGCGGTGTAATGTGTTTCCAATGGTTTTCTTGGTGACTGTGGTCCCTGCTAATTTGAGGTCATTAACTAACTCCTCCCGTGTAGTTCTAGGATGCTTTTTCACCTTTCTCAGAACCATTGACACCCCACGAGGTGAGATCTTGCGTGGAGCCCCAGAGCGAGGTCGATTGATGGTCATTTTGTGCTCCTTCCATTTTCGAACAATCGCACCAACAGTTGTCACCTTCTCTCCCAGCTTCTTGCTAATGGTTTTGTAGCCCATTCCAGCCTTGTGCAGGTCTACAATTTTGTCTCTGACATCCTTGGACAGCTCTTTGGTCTTTCCCATGTTGGAGAGTTTGGAGTCTGCTTGATTGATTGATTCTGTGGACAGGTGTCTTTTATACAGGTGACTAGTTAAGACAGGTGTCCTTAATGAGGGTGACTAATTGAGTAGAAGTGTCTAACCACTCTGTGGGAGCCAGAACTCTTAATGGTTGGTAGGGGTTCAAATACTTATTTCACTCAATGAAATGCAAATCAGTTGCTATCTTTTATTTAAAGTTATTTTTTCGATTTTCCTTTTGATGTGCTATCTGCCACTGTTACAATAAACCTACCATTGAAATGATACTGTTCTGAGACTTTTCATTTCTTTGTCATTGGACAAACTTACAAAATCAGTGAGGGGTCAAATAATTATTTCCTCCACTGTATATAGCAAGAGCAAAGTAGGAAGTGCTTATGAGTATACAGTATATACACTCTGATTCAGACACCACTGCAGACAAGAGATCATCATGGGTTCATGAATGCAGCAGTCACTTTCAGTCTGTGGTATTTTCTATCCTAGGAAGGGGCAATAGTCTCTGAGCATTTAAGAGACTGATTGCTTTGGGGTAAAAGCTGTTCTTCAGCCTAGTGGTGTGGGCATGTAGGGCTCTAAGACGCCTACCAGAGGGTAGGGGAGTGAAAAGGCTGTGGCCGGGGTGAGTTGGATCCCCGCAGATAATTTTTGCCCTGTTGCTGCAGCGAGCAGTGAAGATGTCATCCAGTGATGGTAACTGAGTACCAGTGATTCTGCCAGCCATTCTGATGATGCGCTTGAGGGTCTTCTTGTCCTCAGAAGAGAAGCCGGAGTACCACACTGTAATGCAGTATGTGATAACAGATTCTATGGTGCACCTGTAAAAATTGACTAGCAGCTGTTTTGGGGGTTGTGCTTTCTTCAGACTCCTCAGAAAATTTTTGGTAATTTCGGTTGTGTTTTTTATCCATGACAGGTCCTGACTAATATGAACTCCCAAGAATCTAAAACTTTGAACTATCTCCACGTTCCCACCATTAATGCTAATGATATGGTGTCCATTTTGTTTCTTCTTCCTAAAATCCAGAATTAGCTCCTTTGTTTTCTTGGAATTGAGTATGAGGTTGTTTGTCACTACCAGAGCTTTGGGACGTTCTCACAGCTCTGTTTCTCCACCCCTGTGATGATGTCACTACTAGAGCTGGGAGGAGTTCTCACTGCTCTGTTTACTTTTGGTTTCCTTCCTCCCAGCTGTTCCTCATGCGTTTGATTTCCCTCTCTTTATATCACCCCTCCTCCTATTGTAGGGCGTGGATTATAGTTCTCATTTCAGTTGTAGCTCTTGCTTTAGTATCTTCACTTGTAGCTATCAGTTCACTGGACCTGTGTTCTGCTGCAGCAAGCACTCCGGATATTGCCAGCTGTCCTTGGATCCGTCTTCTCTGCGGCT
The DNA here is from genome assembly GCF_905171765.1 of Bufo bufo. Taxonomy (NCBI): domain Eukaryota; kingdom Metazoa; phylum Chordata; class Amphibia; order Anura; family Bufonidae; genus Bufo; species Bufo bufo. The sequence goes on along the minus strand of NC_053389.1, from coordinate 87,181,104 downwards.
GCAACACCTTCAGCTAAGTGTACAGACTTTGTTGTGTACCTGATTATTTTCTGACTGGATCTGAGGTGGCCACGGTTCCCTCCATATATTGAGTAGGGCACCGGTGGCCGTGCCCCTTCCACTATTGTAGGGGTTACAGTGGTCATCAGTCTTAGGCACGTGGGCATGCCTCGTTCCGCCATTTGGATCCGGGCATGTGCTTTAGCAGAATAGGGAGAGCTTTGAGGGTCTGACAGGGGTCACCCTTTATCCTCCCTAGTTTGGGTCCGGTCAGTAGCTCTTTTACTGTGTATACTATTGTTGCTCACATACAGCCGTGACATTATAATCCACCAAAACCGTCCTTTTTTGACATGGATCCGCTTTCTGGCCTGGTTGACCGCATGCAGGGTCTTTCTTTTGAAGTAGCGGATCTCCGTCAATCTATGACTCAGCTTCAAGCATTGGGCTCTGCTCCGGCTCATGGAGTCTGTTGCGAGCCAAAGGTCTCCCTTCCGGAAACGTTCTCCGGGGGCAGTGAGAATTTTGTTCGCTTCAGAGAGGCATGCAAACTCCATTTTTGCTTGTGTCCCCACTCCTCTGGTAAGGAGGAGCAGAGGGTGAGGATTGTCATCTCCCTGCTCAGGGGTAATGCTCAGACTTGGGCTTTTTCGCTGCCATCAGGGGATCCCTCCCTTCGATCCGTGGAAAGATTTTTTGTGGCCCTGGGGCAGATTTATGATGACCCGGATCGTGTTGCTCTGGCCGAATCTAACTTACGTGTTTTATGCCAAAACAAACTGTCTGTGGAGCTTTATTGTTCTGAATTTCGGAGATGGGCAGCTGATTCGGGTTGGAATGATGCTGCACTCCGGAGTCAGTTCTGTCATGGTCTCTCAGAGAGATTGAAAGATGCGTTTGCTTTCCATGAGAGACCAACGTCCTTAGAGTCTGCCATGTCATTGGCGGTACGCCTTGACAGGCGTCTAAGAGAAAGAAACGAGACCTCTCTGTCCAGCCATTGTCAATCTAGGGGCAGTGGTGCGGACTCATTCAGTGTGCAGGGGCCTCATCCTGTCTCGCTCCCCTCTGAGGAGGAGCCCATGCAGCTAGGTCGACTTGCCCCTGATAAAAGAGGATTTAGTCCTCAGAGTATGGTGTGTTTTTGTTGTGGGGGCATAGGTCATTTGGCAAATGTTTGTCCCTCTAGGAGATTCTTGAAATGTACTAAGAGCGATAATAAGAGAAAAACCTCAAAAGGTAAATCATCAAATTCTGCTTCATCTGCTACTTTGGGCAAAGTTGATGTAGGAATTGATGCTTTTCCTCTGACCTGCAGTTCCAGTTTTCTCCTGTCTGCCAGGGTGGCGCTAGAGAGCAAAGTCATTTCTTGTGAAATTTTTGTCGATAGTGGAGCGGCCGTCAATCTTATTGACACTCAATTAGTAGCCATGCATGGTTTTCAGGTTTGCACATTAGAAAAGGATATACCTGTTTTTGCTATTGACTCTGCTCCACTCTCACAGAGATCTCTGAAGGGCATTGTTCACAATATCCGGCTAGCTGTAGGTGACACTCATGTGGAGGATATATCTTGTTTTGTCCTTAACGGATTGCCTTCTCCTCTAGTTTTGGGGTTACCCTGGCTCACTAGACATAACCCCACTATTGATTGGCAAGGAAGGCAAATAAATGAGTGGAGTGACTTTTGTAGAGAGAATTGTCTCACAGCGACTTTTGCAGAGGTGTCTACTAAAACTGTGCCATCATTTCTCTCTGATTTCTCGGACGTGTTTTCCGAGAGCGGTGTTCAGGAGCTACCTCCTCACCGGGAGTTTGACTGTCCCATTAACCTCATTCCCGGCGCCAAGCTGCCAAAAGCACGCCTCTACAATCTCTCACAACCGGAAAGAATCGCAATGCGAACTTATATCTCCGAGAGTCTCGAGAAGGGGCATATTCGTCCCTCAAAGTCACCTGTGGCCGCAGTTTTTTTTTTTGTTAAAAAAAAAGATGGCTCTCTGAGACCTTGCCTAGATTTTAGGGAGCTGAACCATATCACGATTCGCGATCCCTATCCCCTTCCTCTGATCCCGGACCTCTTCAACCAAATTGTTGGGGCCAAGGTGTTTTCCAAATTGGATTTGAGAGGCGCGTACAACCTGGTCAGGGTCAGAGAGGGGGATGAATGGAAAACGGCCTTTAATACCCCTAACGGGCATTTCGAGAATCTCGTTATGCCTTTCGGCCTGATGAATGCTCCGGCCGTCTTTCAGCATTTTGTTAATAGTATTTTCTACCATTTAATGGAGAAATTTGTATTGGTGTATCTTGATGATATTTTGATTTTTTCCCCTGATGTTCAGACCCATCAGGATCATCTTTTTCAGGTTCTGCAGATTCTGCGGGAAAATAAATTGTACGCCAAGCTGGAGAAATGTCTTTTTATGGTATCGGAGATTCAATTTCTGGGTTTTCTCCTCTCTGCTTCTGGTTTTCGCATGGATCCGGAGAAGGTCCGTGCTGTACTTGAGTGGGAGCTTCCTGAGAATCAGAAGACATTGATGCGCTTTCTGGGTTTTGCGAACTATTACAGAAAGTTCATTTTGAATTATTCCTCTATTGTCAAACCCCTTACTGACATGACAAAAAAGGGGGCGGATTTTTCCTCTTGGTCGGAGGAGGCGCTTGCAGCCTTTTCTAAGATTAAAGAGAGTTTTGCGTCTGCTCCCGTCTTGGTGCATCCCGATGTTTCCTTACCTTTTATTGTTGAGGTGGATGCTTCCGAGGTGGGTGTGGGTGCGGTTTTGTCCCAGGGCCCTTCTCCTGCCAAATGGCGACCCTGTGCCTTTTTCTCTAAAAAACTCTCCCCGGCAGAGAGAAACTATGATGTGGGAGATAGGGAGTTGTTGGCCATCAAGTTGGCTTTCGAGGAATGGCGCCATTGGTTGGAGGGGGCCAGGCACCCTATCACCGTTTTTACCGACCATATGAATCTGGCATACTTGGAGTCGGCCAGGCGTATGAATCCCAGACAGGCCAGATGGTCTCTGTTCTTCTCCAGATTCAATTTTGTTGTTACATTCCGACCTGGGATAAAAAATGTGAAGGCTGATGCTCTCTCTCGCTGTTTTCCGGGAGGAGGAAACTCCGAGGACCCGGGTCCCATTTTGGCGGAGGGGGTAGTTGTTTCTGCTCTATATTCCGATTTGGAGGCCGAGGTCCAGGCTGCCCAGACTGAGGCACCTGCCCGTTGTCCTTCTGGGAAGTTGTTCGTGCCTCCTGAGCTACGTCACAAACTCTTTAAGGAGCATCATGATACGGTTCTTGCTGGTCACCCCGGGAGTAGAGCCATGGTAGATCTCATTGCTCGGAGATTTTGGTGGCCGGCTCTTCTTAAGTCGGTGGAGGGTTTTGTGGCTGCTTGTGAGACGTGCGCTCGCGCTAAGGTCCCTCGTTCACGGCCTTCAGGTTCCCTTCTCCCGTTACCCATTCCTTCCCATCCTTGGACACACCTGTCCATGGACTTTATCACGGATCTTCCTCGGGGAAGTCGGTGACCCTGGTGGTGGTGGACCGTTTTAGCAAGATGGCTCATTTCGTACCTTTCCCTGGTTTACCCAATGCTAAAACCTTGGCGCAAGCTTTTGTCGACCATATTGTTAAATTGCACGGCATTCCCTCTGATATTGTTTCCGATAGAGGCACGCAGTTTGTGTCCAGGTTCTGGAAGGCTTTCTGTTCTCGCCTGGGGGTTCGGCTGTCCTTCTCTTCTGCTTTTCACCCGCAGTCGAATGGTCAGACTGAGCGCCTCAATCAGAATTTGGAGACATATTTGCGCTGTTTTGTGGCAGAGAACCAGGAGGATTGGTGTTCATTTCTCCCTCTTGCTAAGTTTGCTCTGAACAACCGTCGTCAGGAATCTTCTGATAAGTCACCATTCTTTGGTGCATATGGGTTCCATCCGCAGTTTGGGACATTCTCGGGAGGGGCTCTTTCTGGTTTACCTGAGGAGGAGAGATTTTCCTCGTCTTTGTCTACCATTTGGCAAAAGATTCAGAGTAATCTTAAAAAGATGAGTGAGAGGTATAGGCGTGTGGCTGATAAGAGACGTGTGCCTGGTCCGGACCTGAATGTGGGTGATCTGGTGTGGTTGTCTACAAGAAATATTAAACTGAAGGTTCCCTCCTGGAAATTGGGTCCCAAGTTTATTGGGACTTATAAAATCTTGTCAGTCATCAATCCTGTTGCCTTCCGTCTTGATCTTCCACGGGTTTGGAAGATACATAATGTATTTCACAGATCTCTCTTAAAACCATATGTCCAGCCCACGGTACCCTCCTCTTTGCCTCCTCCTCCGATTTTGGTTGATGGCAATCTGGAGTTTGAGGTTTCCAGAATTGTGGACTCTCGCATTGTTTGCGGTTCTCTTCAGTACCTCGTTCATTGGAAGGGTTATGGTCCTGAGGAGAGGATGTGGGTTCCGGTGTCAGACATTAAAGCCACTCGCCTCATCAGGGCATTTCATAGGGCTCATCCTGAGAAGGTGGGTCCTGGGTGTCCGGAGTCCACCCGTAGAGGGGGGGGGGGTACTGTCACTACCAGAGCTTTGGGACGTTCTCACAGCTCTGTTTCTCCACCCCTGTGATGATGTCACTACTAGAGCTGGGAGGAGTTCTCACTGCTCTGTTTACTTTTGGTTTCCTTCCTCCCAGCTGTTCCTCATGCGTTTGATTTCCCTCTCTTTATATCACCCCTCCTCCTATTGTAGGGCGTGGATTATAGTTCTCATTTCAGTTGTAGCTCTTGCTTTAGTATCTTCACTTGTAGCTATCAGTTCACTGGACCTGTGTTCTGCTGCAGCAAGCACTCCGGATATTGCCAGCTGTCCTTGGATCCGTCTTCTCTGCGGCTGCAACACCTTCAGCTAAGTGTACAGACTTTGTTGTGTACCTGATTATTTTCTGACTGGATCTGAGGTGGCCACGGTTCCCTCCATATATTGAGTAGGGCACTGGTGGCCGTGCCCCTTCCACTATTGTAGGGGTTACAGTGTTCATCAGTCTTAGGCACGTGGGCATGCCTCGTTCCGCCATTTGGATCCGGGCATGTGCTTTAGCAGAATAGGGAGAGCTTTGAGGGTCTGACAGGGGTCACCCTTTATCCTCCCTAGTTTGGGTCCGGTCAGTAGCTCTTTTACTGTGTATACTATTGTTGCTCACATACAGCCGTGACATTGTTGTTCTTACTCCATCTCTCTAGGTTCTCAACCTCTTTCCTATAGGCTGTTTCATCATTGTTGGAGATTAGGCCTATCACGGTCGTGTCATCTGCAAATTTTATAATGGTATTGGTATTGTGTATAGGTTTACAGTCATTTGTGAAGAGGGAGTAAAGGAGAGGGCTCAACACACAGCCTTGCGGTACCCCAGTGTTTAGTGTTAAGGATGAAGAGAAGTGCTTGCCCATGCGTACGATTTGTGGTCTTTTTGTAAGAAAGTCCAGTATCCAGTTGCACAGGTGTGAGCTGAGACCCAAGTTGTTTAGTTTCGTTGCCAACTTGTTGGGAGGGATGGTGTTAAAGGCCGAGCTGTAATCAATGAACAGCATCCGCACATAGCTGTCTCTCTGCTCCAGATTTGACAGCGCAGTGTGAAGGGTAAGTGAGATAGCATCCTCAGCCGACCTATGTGCTCTGTAAGCAAACTGGTATTGGTCCATGGAGGTGCAGATCTTGCTCTTCATGTGCCTGAGGACAAGTTGTTCAAAGCACTTCATAGCAATAGGAGTGAGAGCCACCAGGCGATAATCACTTACGGTCTTCACCCCTGCCTGTTTTGGAATTGGGACAATTATGGAGCACTTCAGGGAAGTGGGGACAATGGCCTGCTCTAGTGAGCTGTTAAACATACTGGTAAACACTGTTTTCAGCTGTTTAGCACAGTTTTTTAGGACTTTTCCAGGAACTTCATCAGGGCCAGCTGCTTTGCGGGGATTAACGTGGTTTAAGGCCCATTCTACCTCATGTGCTCTCAGCATCAGGGAACATGATGGAGCCTCTTGCTGGGCTAATTTGATGATAGGCAGCTCATTGTCTTTGTCAAATCGTGCAAAAAAATGATTTAGGTCATCAGGAGAGAAAGAATTTCTGGTGTTGATAGAACAGGTGTTGTTCTTATAATTCGTAATGGACTTGATACCCTGCCACATGCGTCGGGAATCAGAGCTTGTAAAATGATGTTGTATTTTTGTTTTGTAGCAGTGCTTTGCCTCCCTAATGCCCCTCTTCAGATTGGACCTGGCTATTTTGTACTCCTCTGGGTCTCCCTTTCGGAAAGCAATGCCACGTGCCTTCAAAAGGTTTTGGACATTTCTGTTTATCCATGGACATCCCATATTGATTGTGGTGAGGTCTCTGGGAGAGAGTTCAGCAGGAAATATTCATCCAGGGGCTTTTGTACCTTTTCTATAGGATCACTTGATGATATTAATTGTTAATTAGGATGCCATTTGAAGGCTTGTGAAGTGAGTTGAGGGGCAGAGATGGTCAGAAACATAGGAGAATGGTCAGACAAGTGGATTGAATCAATACATGCTGATGATACATAACTGAAGATGTTCCTTAGAGATGAATAAATAGTCTAACCTGTGATATGACCCATGGATGTTTGAGAAGAAGGTGTAGTCACGTTCGGAGGGATTCATCAACCTCCATGCATCCACCAATTGGGCACTCTGGAGTTTTTTTTTACATAAAGAGCCTAGGGCCTTTTTAGATATGGCTGATTTGGGGGAGGAAGAATCCAAAAGAGGTTCAAGAGTAACATTAACATCCCCTCCCATAATGACCACACCTTCCTTGAAAGTCTCAATCAGTGGGAACAGGGCAGTGAACCATGCTATCTGATTACATTCGGTGCATACACATTAATAAAAGTATACATTTGGTTTGCTATACACTCACCTAAAGAATTATTAGAAACACCTGTTCTATTTCTCATTAATGCAATTATCTAGTCAACCAATCACATGGCAGTTGCTTCAATGCATTTAGGGGTGTGGTCCTGGTCAAGACAATCTTCTTCCAAACTGAATGTCAGAATGGGAAAGAAAGGTGATTTAAGCAATTTTGAGCGTGGCATGGTTGTTGGTGCCAGACGGGCCGGTCTGAGTATTTCACAATCTGCTCAGTTACTGGGATTTTCACGCACAACCATTTCTAGGGTTTACAAAGAATAGTGTGAAAAGGGAAAAACATCCAGTATGAAGCAGTCCTGTGGGCAAAAATGCCTTGTGGATGCTAGAGGTCAGAGGAGAATGGGCCGACTGATTCAAGCTGATAGAAGAGCAACGTTGACTGAAATAACCACTCGTTACAACCGAGGTATGCAGCAAAGCATTTGTGAAGCCATAACACGCACAACCTTGCGTTGTGCGAAGACCCCACCGGGTACCACTCATGTCCACTACAAATAGGAAAAAGAGGCTACAATTTGCACTAGCTCACCAAAATTGGACTGTTGAAGACTGGAAAAATGTTGCCTGGTCTGATGAGTCTCGATTTCTGTTGAGACATTCAAATGGTAGAGTCCGAATTTGGCGTAAACAGAATGAGAACATGTATCCATCCTCTGATGGCTACTTCCAGCAGGATAATGCACCATGTCGCAAAGCTCGAATCATTTCAAATTGTTTTTTTGAACATGACAATGAGTTCACTGTACTAAAGTGGCCCCCACAGTCACCAGATCTCAACCCAATAGAGCATCTTTGGGATGTGGTGGAAAGGGAGCTTCGTGCCCTGGATGTGCATCCCTCAAATCTCCATCAACTGCAAGATGCTATCCTATCAATATGGGTCAACATTTCTAAAGAATGCTATCAGCACCTTGTTGAATCAATGCCACGTAGAATTAAGGCAGTTCTGAAGGCAAAAGGGGGTCCAACACCGTATTAGTATGGTGTTCCTAATAATTCTTTAGGTGAGTGTAGTTCCTTTCAGTAAAATATATCTTCCCTCTTCGTCTTGTAAATGGTCTCTATATTGGAAAGGGGTCCACCTACTGAATCCGACGCTCACACCCTTCGAGGCCGATGAGTCTGATCCACAGTGGAACCACAAGGGAAAGGCGGAGTGGGAATGATTTGGGTAGAGCAGCAATATTGAACATTTCTTCTTCTTCATATGTGATATAATTTGATACCGTTTAGAGGGTGAATTAAAATCTTTGACATTATAAGAGGTTATATGTAAATCTGCCATAATTGTTGTATAAAAGAAAGGGAAGTAGTTATGGATCAGTGTGGATGTATGATACGCAGCCTTCCAGGATACGACCGCCAGATCCAGCGGAAGAACCCTCCACAGCCCTTCTAACCCTGCATGTTCAGAGGAGCATCTACTAATAGAGAAAACAAAAACAAGAAGTAAACAAACAGAATATACCAACATAAGTACTATGGTTTGGGACAGATTGTGTCAATCATACATTCTGTTATATAATAGAAAACAGGTTAAGTATGGATATAGAGAAGGGGTAAGTGTTTAGGTGACATGGACTTTCACCCAATTTCCGGCTGAAGACCAGGTCAGCTGATTATTTGAGAAAATTAAGCATATAGGGTGCCTGGTAGATGAGGGCGTTAGTATAGTTGGAGAAAAAAGAAGGATAGGAAAGGGCAGTAGAAAAGTAGCAGTTGCAGAGAAATCTTGTGAGGGCTACCATAACCTAGTTAGCTTCAGTTGTCCATTGGTAGTCTTCGTGGAGTTGTCAGCGATATCCCTCTTTTGTTCCTGTGTGGTTTTGGCGTGCGCTGTTGTTCCCAAGGCTCACCTATTGGAATTTCTGGGAGGCTTGTCAAATCCTGTACAGACTCCCAGTTGGAAGTGTCCAAAGGGTTAATTTTCAGGTCATCATATACAGCTTCTATATCCAGAAAGGTAGAGATTGTCAATCTATGACCATCATGCATGAAAGATAGTCCTAAGAGAAATGACCATCTATATAGTATTTTATGCGATCTCAGCCAATCTGTGAGAGGCTTCAGAGCTCTCCTTTGTGTCAATGTGGACTGTGCAAGGTCCTGAAATATTAAGATCTCAGAACCGTCCCATTCAATTGACTGTAGATTGCGAGCTTTTGCAAGGACAGCTTCTTTAACAGGAAAGTTCAGGAACTTGACGTCTCTAGGAGGATCAGATGGTGGAGGTTTAGGCCTCAGGGCCCTGTGGGCTCTTTCTAAAATGACTTAATGGACTGAATCTGGGCCCAGAATAGAGAGACAAATTTGCACCACTGTATTGGGGATGTCTCTTGGGGTAACTGTTTCCGGAATGCCCCAAAATCGTAAGTTATTTTGCCTCTCGCGATTTTCTTGATCTTTTATAGCGTTATACAGGATATTCATGTGTTTCTGAAAAGAGTGTAGACGCAGACTTACTGCTGTCTGATGCTGGAGGATACTGGTATTCGATTCTTCTAGCCCTTCAACTCTTCTCCCAATATGTCTAACATCTTGTTTGATAGCAGCTATGTCTGAGCTTAATGGCTCTAGTGCTGCTGCTAATGAGGAGGTCAGCGTTTCCCTCAAATAAGTGCGCGATATGTGGAGGCTATCGGGTTCATCACCATCTCCCAGCGCAGATTCTGAGCTCTCAGGTTGTTTGTGATCTGCTGCCCGCGGCTTGGACGGCCCCATCTTGTATTCTCTGGCTACATAAGTAGTGGCAGCTTTTTTAATAAATTTCTCCATTTCCGCCACTTACTGTGACCTTTTGATGTCCAGCAGTTTCCCCAGCATTAGATCCGCTGATTTTGACCATTGTTGTTTACCTATGCTGCAATTCCAAGCTTGTAGGGCGATATGTTACACGAAGCTGCAGCCTCACACAGACATCTCCTCCAAGCGCTGGCTCCGCCTCCCTGCCCCACGTCTTTTTAGCGGGCCCACAAAAAGTTGATTAGCAGACCGCTACAGGTGGTTAACTCCTTGTAGGAGAGCAATAGATTGCCAACTTTATGTATTATCTGTTGTTGTTTCAACAGTTATATGGACTATTTCATGGATATTTATTAATTATGTATCATGAGAGATAACGCGATTCATTTGTATCCCTACTATAATCATGAACTAGTTTTTAATTGAATTTAATAAAATTTAATTGGGGTTTGGAATTGGATTGTACTCATTTGTTTGGGAGGTTATATATTTAACTGCGTATTCCAGTTAGGTATTAAAGTTATTACATTGTGGATCGAATATAGTGTGAAGGAAAAAATACTAGCCTATGTGAGCCACCAGAGAGGCCGACACTTTTTCCTATGGATTAAAGAGAAAACAGCCCTCTTTTGTGACTGGCAAAGCTAATCTGGTTCTGGTAAGACTGAGCAACTCTGTATTGCCAGGAGACACCTGGCGATTATGTGATGTCTGGGTCCAATAGTAGCAATGGCGTTACAGCGTTCTCTATTCACTGTATATTTCTCATTGAGTGGTATGTAGGCATCACAAGAGGCACCAGAGCGGTTATAAACTGCTTCTATATTCTCATCTCTTTGACAGCTGAGGACCTAACTTGCTCCTGCTAGATTTCAGGATCAATAGCATTACAGCAGTGATGCCAAAAGACATGGCTTCAGACTTGGCACCTGCGCTGCCCGCTATGTTGGACATGGTGTCTGAGCTGAAAGCAGCATGTTATAGTGCAGGAGGAGCTGAGCAGATTGATATATAGCTTTGTGGGAAAATACTCAGTACACGTTGCATTCATTTAAAGCCCTCCTGACATCATGGGAGTGGCCCTACTTAGTGATTGAGAGCTACCACAGTCATACAACTGTCAATCACTGAGTAGGACCACCTATGTCCAGAGATTTACATCAGTATATGACAAGTTATATGGAATCTTTTCCCAGAAACCTATATAACAATTTGCTCAGCTTCTCCTGCTCTATAACCTGCTCTCAGGTTCACTTTAAAAGATTCATTTGGAAAGGACATTTTACAATTCTACATAGATTATCTACAATTCTGATTCCACTGGGATTAAGGTATGCTCAGTAATAATGGTGTAACGTGTCTGTAAATTGGCTTTGACTTAAATAATTGAGAAATAGAAGTTATAAAATGCTTTTATCTCAACTTAAAACGGTTCTCAGATGAAGCCCATTTCATTCTCTGGCAGCTGCCGAATTGTAATTTACTGAAGCCACTTATTTTATTCAGGAACTGTTGATGGAGATGACCACCTGCCCCGACAGACTAGTAACCTTTCTTCAGGAGGCTTTGTAACCTCTGTCTGAAAAGGAAATAGTATGGTGGGTTGTTAACCACTACTGTTCTCACAGAACGTGAGAGAAACAAGGCTCCATTAGTCTAAGGGAAGAGCTAAAGAAAATTTGAAACAAATTCAAATAACATAACACCAATATTAGACCAGCGCGAGTCTGTGGTTAATCTGAACAATTACACTGTGTGGTGTATTCCGCCAGCTGATCCTTGTAAGTAGAGTTGAGCGGACACCTGGATGTTCGGGTTCGGCAGGTTCGGCCGAACTTGAAAAATAAATTCGGGTTCGGGACCCGAACTTGACCCCGAACCCGAACCCCATTGAAGTCAATGGGGACCAGAATTTTTGAGCACTAAAATGGCTGTAAAAATGTCATGGGAAGAGCTAGAGGGCTGCAAAAGGCAGCAAAATGTGCTTAAGAGCATGGCAAATGCTCTGCAAACAAATGTGGATAGGGAAATGAATAAAAAAAAACATAAAAGACCTTAAAAAAATGAAAATTTTGAATGATGTAGGAGGAAGAGGTTGAGGAGGCGGTGAAAGGGTGGATGTGGCCGTGTAGGCTCACGTGGCGGTCTAGGTGGAAGCGGCGGCGAAGGAGGAATTGGTAGCCAACACAGATGTGTGTTATTTTGCATTTTTACATAGAGGTATCCCCCAAAATATTGGGACATATAAAAAAAAAAAAGGAATAAGTGCACTTCAGCTGTTAGCACTGTCTATTCTGCACAAGGTACAGACAAGTCCTGAGGGATCCAAGCCTGGTTCATTTTAATGAACGTGAGCTTGTCCACGTTGGCTGTGGACAGGCGGCTGCGTCTGTCTGTAATAACGCCTCCTGCCGTGCTAAACATACGTTCAGAGAGTACACTGGCTGCAGGGCAGGCCAGCACCTCCAAGGCATACAGGGCAAGCTCTGGCCATGTGGACAATTTGGAGACCCAGAAGTTGAATGGGGCAGAACCATCAGTCAGTACGTGTAGTCGTGTGCACAGGCACTGTTTCACCATGTTTTTCAAATGCTGCCTCCTGCTAACACGCTCCATATCAGCAGTTGGGGTCGGTTGTTGCGGCGAGGTGACAAAGCTTTTCCACATGTCAGCCATGCTAACCCTGCCTTCTGAGGTGCTGGCGCTGACACAGCTGCATTGGCGACCTCTTCCTCCTCCCCTGCCTTCGCCTTGTGCTTCCATGGGTCCCCCAGCGTCAGTCGGGAATGCTCTCATGAGCGCGTCTACCAACGTGCGCCTGTAGTCGCGCATTTTCTGATCACGCTCCAGTGAGGGAATTAAGGACGGCACATTGTCTTTGTAACAGGGATCCACCAGGGTGACCACCCAGTAGTCAGCACACATTAAAATGTGGGCAACTCTGCTGTCGTTGCGCAGGCACTGCAGCATGTAGTCGCTCATGTGTGCCAGGCTGCCAAGAGGTAAGGACAAGCTGTCCTCTGTGGGAGGCGTATCGTCTGCGTCCTCCGTATCCCCCCAGCCACGCACCAGTGATGGGCCCGAGCTGCGTTGGATGCCTTCCCGCTGTGAACATGCTTCATCCCCATCCTCCTCCTCCTCATCATCCTCCTCGTCCTCCAGTAGTGGGCCCTGGCTGGCCAAATTTGTACCTGGCCTCTGCTGCTGCAAAAATCCTCTCTCTGAGCCACTTCTAAAAGACTGGCCTGAAAGTGTTAGAGATGACCCCTCTTTCTCCTCCTCGTCCTGTACCACATCCTCTTCCATCATTGCCCTAAGTTTTTTCTAAAGGAGACATAGAAGTGGTATTGTAACGCTGATAACGGCGTCCTCGCCACTGGCCATGTTGGTGGAGTACACAAAACAGCGCAACAGGGCACACAGGTCTCGCATGGAGGCCCAGTCATTGGTGGTGAAGTGGTGCTGTTCCGCAGTGTGACTCACCCGTGCGTGCTGCAGCTGAAACTCCACTATGGCCTGCTGCTGCTCGCACAGTCTCTCCAGCATGTGAAAGGGGGATTTCCACCTGGTGGGCACGTCGTATATGAGGCGGTGAGCGGGAAGGTCGAAGTTACTCTGTAGAGCAACGCCGGAAGTGCACACAGACGGCCCGCACTTTACGCAGCAGCTCTGACATGTCGGGGTAGTTGTGAATTAATTTCTTCACCACCAAATTCAGCACATGCGCCAGGCAAGGGATGTGCGTCAAACCGGCTAGTCCCAGAGCTGCAACGAGATTTCGCCCATTATCGCACACCACCAGGCCGGGCTTGAGGCTCACTGGCAGCAACCACTCGTCGGTCTGTTGTTCTATACCCCGCCACAACACCTGTGCGGTGTGGGGCCTGTCCCCTAAACACATCAGTTTTAGAACGGCCTGCTGACGTTTACCCCTGGCTGTGCTGAAGTTGGTGGTGAAGGTCTGTCGCTGACCGGATGAGGAGGTAGTAGAAGAGGAGGAGGAAGCCGAGTAGGAAAAGGAAGCAACAGGAGGCAAAGAATGATGCCCTGCGATCCTTGGCGGCGGAAGGACGTGCGCCAAACAGCTCTCCGTCTGGGGCCCAGACCCCACTACATTTACCCAGTGTGCAGTTAGGGAGATATAGCGTCCCTGGCCATGCTTACTGGTCTACGTATCTGTGGTTAGGTGGACCTTGCCACAGATAGCGTTGCGCAGTGCACACTTGATTTTATCGGATACTTGTTTGTGCAGGGAGGGCACGGCTCTCCTGGAGAAGTAGTGGCGGCTGGGAACGACGTACTGTGGGACAGCAAGCGACATGAGCTGTTTGAATCTGTCCGTCTCAACCAGCCTGAATGACAGCATTTCAAAGGCCAGTAGTTTAAAAATGCTGGCATTCAGAGCCAGGGATCGAGGGTGGCTAGGTGGGAATTTACGCTTTCTCTCAAAGGTTTGTGAGATGGAAAGCTGAACGCTTCCGTGTGACATGGTGGAGATGCTTGGTGATGGAGGTGTTGTTGGTGGCACATCCTCTGTTTGCTGGGCGGCAAGTGCCAACGTTCCTCCAGAGGCGGAGGAAGAGGCCGAGGCAGCAGCAGAAGAGGGAGCAGGAGGGGCCTGAGCCCTTTCTTGGTTTTGAAGGTGCTTACTCCACTGCAGCCCATGTCTCGCATGTAGATGCCTGGTCATGCAGGTTGTGCTAAGGATCAGAACGTTAATGCCTTTCTTCAGGCTCTGATGGCACAGCGTGCAAACCACTTGGGTCTTGTCATCAGCACATAGTGTGAAGAAGTGCCATGCCAGGGAACTCCTTGAAGCTGCCTTTGGTGTGCTCGGTCCCTGTTGACGGTGGCCAGTAGCAGGCGAACTGTTTTGGCGATGGCTGCTCTGCTTTTGCACCCTGCTCCCGCTTTTGCTACGCTGTTGGCTCGGTCTCACCACTGCCTCTTCCTCTGAACTCTGAAAGTCAGTGGCACGACTGTGGGGTCTAGGACCTCATCATCCCCTGCATCGTCTTCCACCCAGTCTTCCTCCCTGACTTCCTTTTCGGTCTGCACACTGCAGAAAGACGCAGCAGTTGGCACCTGTGTTTCATCATCATCAGAGACGTGCTGAGGTGGTATTCCCATGTCCTCATCAGGAAACATAAGTGGTTGTGCGTCAGTGCATTCTATGTCTTCCCCCCCTGGGGAAGGGCTAGGTGGATGCCCTTGGGAAACCCTGCCAGCAGAGTCTTCAAACAGCATAAGAGACTGCTGCATGACTTGAGGCTCAGACAGGTTCCCCGATATGCACGGGAGTGATGTGACAGACTGATGGGCATGGGTTTCAGGCGCCACCTGTGCGCTTTCTGCAGAAGACCGGGTGGGAGATAATGTGAACGTGCTGGATCCACTGTTGGCCACCCAATTGACTAGCGCCTGTATTTGCTCAGGCCTTACCATCCTTAGAACGGCATTAGGCCCGACCAAATATCGCTGTAGATTCTGGCGGCTACTGGGACCTGAGGTAGTAGGTTCAGTAGGACGTGTAGCTGTGGCAGAACGGCCACGTCCTCTCCCTGCACCAGAGGCTCCACCAACACCACGACCATGACCGCGTCCCTTATTAGATGTTTGCCTCATAGTTAGCGTTCACAAAGCAAAGTAAAAAGTGGTTAAGTCTGTTGGCCAAAATTTCACAGTAACTTATGCACGTCTAATCCCAGATGTGCAGTATATTAGACGTTTTTTTCACCCCAGTAACCAAAAAGCCGTATTTCTGGCCTAAATGTGACAGTCAGTTATGCACGTCTAATCTCAGATGTGTAGTATATATTAGAGGGTTTTTTCACCCCAGTAACCAAAAAGATGTATTTCTGGCCTAAATGTGACAGTCACTTATGCACGTCTTAGCCCAGATTTTGCAGTATATTAGAGGGTTTTTTCACCCCAGTAAGCAAAAAGATGTATTTCTGGACTTGCAGACATGCAGATAGCCTGTGCTGGTGCACTATCGTTGCATAAAATGGCTGCCGATTATGTATTGATATTGACAAACTGAAGTAAAAAAAGTTCGTTTTCAGCAGTAGTTGGCTCAGGGCAGGCTTAAAAAAATTGTGCACTGCACCCACAAAACACATTTGCTGTAGATCGCTGAGTTCTTGATAAGATTTCTCCCTGATCTCTCCCTCACAGCAGCTGCAGCCTCTCCCTACACTAATCCGAGCAGAGTGACGGGCGGCGCTACGTGACTCCAGCTTAAATAGAGGCTGGGTCACATGCTGCAGTTGGCCAATCACAGCCATGCCAATAGTAGGCATGGCTGTGATGGCCTTTTGGGGCAAGTAGTATGATGCTTGTTGATTGGCTGCTGTGCAGCCTTTCAAAAAGCGGCAAGAAAGCGCCGAACATCGAACCCAAATTTTTACGTAAATGTTTGGGTTCGGGTCCGGGTGCCGAAAAACCTAAAGTTCGGTACGAACCCGAACTTTACAGTTCGGGTTCGCTCAACTCTACTTGTAAGCACTTCTGTAAGACAAACAACTCTTCAGTGCCATGTTGCACTGGCTGGAATTTTTATGATGGGTCAGATTTGTAGTTGACATGTTTCTTCCTCCCAGTGAATGGTAATTTATGGGCTCTTTTTGTCTTGTGAACTGGGCCTCGTGCCAAAAGGTTGGAGCTTTGTGGCTGGCCATTTATGTGAGCTCCTTTATCAGGGAATATGTTTTTGGCACTGTATAGTAGCCCTTTATGAATAGTACTGTATCGGGGCTATGCAGCTGACATTGTATGGGGTTTTGCATCTAGGTGTAGTACCTATAGTCAGGGGCATAGCTATAGGGAGTGCAGACGTAGTAGTCACTTCCGGGTCCAGGAACCTGAGGGGGACCAAAGACCCTTGTGCCGCATAAGAAAACACTGGTATTATAGAAAGTGCATGCTGGTCAAGTTACACCTCTGGCTAGAGGGAAGGGGTTAGGTAAAGAATTTGAAATGGTTGCCATTTCAATTTTTGCCCCAGGCAGCACGAAGGCTATGTGCTTCCCTGCCTCCTGGCCACAAAGCACTGGGGGAAGGGGGGCTCAAGCTCAACTCTTGCACCAGGGCCCATGAGCCTTTAGCTACGCCGCTGCTTATAGTGATGTCATGTATATTGGGTTCTGCTGCTAGCACTATGCTGGAGGCTAGGTTGCTAAGGCTGGGTTCACATCACCGTTTAGATTTCCATTCTTCTGATCTAATCTTCAGAAGAAATGGAGAAAAAAAAACATTTTGAGCATTTGTTAGGGTGCATTCACACGTCAGTATTTTTACCTTTCCAGATAAACGTTCCTGTTTTTTGCGGATCCGAAAATCTGGATGACATGAGGATGCTTTTAGCATGTCATCCGCATTTCTGACGGATCCATTGATTAGAATGGGATGACGGAATGCAAAATCGGACAAATAGTAGGACAGGGTATATTTTTTTTCCAGGATCCGAATAACGGAACCCACGGAACGGAACGGAATGGAATCACGGAATCGGAGAGCACCATGAGTGCTGTCCGATTATTTGCGGATTCCATTGAAAATGAATGGATCCGCATAACGTTCCGTTTTTAATCGGAACGGATGCGGAACACCAAAACGGACGTGTGAATGGACCCTTATGCTCAGCATCAGTTTGCACTTAAAATAACTGCTCTGCCTTTTTTAAAACAAACTCATGCAAGCGGATCATAACTGATGCTGAAAATAATGGATCCATTTTTTTCCCTGTTCTTCTGATGGATCAGAGAAGAATGGAAAGCTTAACGGTGATGTAAACCTAGCCTTATAAGTGAGTTCCATTGGGGACAGCTAGCAATGGCAATGTCTGTAAGGCACTGCTGAATACATCAGCACTAATAGTTAAGGCTGCATGCAGCCTGTAGTTGTGGGAGGGGCCAGGTCCCCATTCTTAAACCCCCTCGTCCAGCTCACCTCACCGCAGCCGCCTACTCGCTCTTCCTGTGATTCCCGTCACTTCCGGTAAGCACGCCTCCCCAGGTAAGCACCGCCGCACGCTGCACGCCTCACGCCTCCCGCCGGGCACCTCGTACCTCGTGTCTCCGATCCGTCCGACTCAGGATCGGGGTCGCCAGCTGGTCCGCTCCCCCTCACCGCATCCGGCTTCCCTGCAGCGCGCTCCCTCCGCCACCGTCCTGCCAGCCGCGTCCGTCCTCTCGCGAGAGGTCGGGCGCATGCGCAGCCGGCTCCCGGTCTCTGCTGCCGTGTGCCGCACTGAGCGCTGGCCGCTGGGGGGGGGGGGGAACGGAGGGGGAGTCCCGCTCACTGCCTCCGTCCCTCTTCCACGGCCGGGCCGCACACCCCTGCCGCCCCCGCCTCCTACGCTCCTGTCAGTGCCGCGGTGGCAGGAGCCTATCCCTGATGCATTTTTTCCCAGTCGGGGTAACAGGTCACATTTGGCTCCCACTCACCGTCCCCAGCTCGCCACACCATCCGCGCTCACCTGGCGCAACCCCTGCTTGTGCTGTTGTCCTGCCCGCAGCGCTGTCCGTGCCCCCAGAGAACAGGCATCCCCCCCACACACCCGTGGGATGCAGGTCCGCATCCCTTCACGTCTCACTCTGCTCCATACAGTTCGCCCGTTCCTGGCTCCTGTGTCCACCCACCAGGCCATCCGCATCCGCCAGGTCAGGTACGTGCCACAGGCTCCTCCACGCCCACCCAGGTTTGGACCCATGGCCCACCAGGCCCATTCCCACCCCTGCCAGCCACGCACCATCCTGCAGTCCCACGGCCTTCCAGCCTGGCCTCGCGGGGGCTCCGGCCCTTGCTGCTCCCAAGTTTCACATTTTTGTTCCTTTCCCAGGTGCCAGTAGCGTCCGTGGTCCCCGACGTGTCTTGTCTCGACTTCCTGACGTCAGGTTTAGAATTGTTTTTCCGACAGGTCCTACAGAAGGTCGCTGCCAGCCACTCGCGGGAATTCTCAAGCTTGAGGGTTTTCAAGTAGGTAACTCTGGGCTGCACCCCGCAGTTCCTCTTACCTGCATCCCGGGTGGCCTCCCCGGAGGCTCTCAAAGGATGTTTCTCTCTTACTTAACCTGAGAAGTTCAGGTGTCCTCCCTGTCCAGGTACCCTGAAGCGTTCAGGTGTCTTCTCTGTCCATCTTCGCCTGAGGCGTTCTGGTGTCTTCTCTGTCCAGGTACCCTGAAGCGTTCAGGTGTCTTCTCTGTTCATCTCGGCCTGAGACATTCAGGTGTCTTCTCTGTCCAGGTACCCTGAGGCGTTCAGGTGTCCTCTCTGTCCATATTGGCCTGAGGCGTTCAGGTGTCTTCTCTGTCCAGGTACCCTGAAGCGTTCTGGTGTCTTCTCTGTCCATCTTGGCCTGAGGCGTTCAGGTGTCTTCTCTGTCCAGGTACCCTGAAGCGTTCAGGTGTCTTCTCTGTCCATCTTAGCCTGAGGCGTTCAGGTGTCTTCTCTGTCCAGGTACCCTGAAGCGTTCAGGTGTCTCCTCTGTCCACCTTAGCCTGAGACGTTCAGGTGTCTTCTCTGCCCAGGTGCCCTGAAGCGTTCAGGTGTCTCCCCCGTCCACTGTTGCCTGTAGCATCAGGGTCTCGTTCCTGGTTTCTTTTAGCTTGCGGTGTGCAGCCACCATTTCTGCAGTCAGCCGGTGCGTCAGGTGTCTCCCAGTTCCCACGTATCTTGCGGCACCCAGGCAACCCTACTCAACTCCGCCTCCCGGCTCCCCAGATACCCCTCTGTTCTTGGTCTCATCTTTCATCCACGTCTCCCTGTTTCCGTCATTAGCTGACACAGCGGTATGTCCGCACGCATCAGCATTGATTTTTAGGTCCCGCTCTGCAATTTTCTCACGTCGCTCCTAACGTTTCCAGTCCTCAGGGCCAGCCGGGTCGTTCCCGTCGATCCTCGGACGGTAAGGCAAGGGTGTTGAATCCACGCTCTCAGGTACGTCCTCAAATACGTTCGCCCACGGCCTCATTAGTCACGGTACACGGTCCCCATGCCCTCTCCAGCTGCCATATTGTTGTCTCTAATTCCAGGTCTCGCATAAGGTCTCTGCTATCTTCGGAGCCATGTCTCAGGTGTCAGATGTCGACGACGCATTGTCCCTCCCGGGTACTTCGGTCTCTGGCCAAGGCGGCCCTGCAGCCCTCCGAAGATGGACCGAACCAAGGCTCATTGCGGAGTTGGGCAGAAGGGGTATCAGGCACCCAGCGTCAGCCAGGAAGGCCGAGCTGTACAGGCTGTTGATGACCGAACCCGGTCCTCCTGAAAGAGAAGATCCACCTGCAGCGTACTCAAGTTGTGTGTAATAGAGTTTCTGGGTGTAGTAGTGCAATGACACTAACCTGAGACGGCTGACTCTCTGCATAGGCAGGTGATGGTAGAAATTGTTTGTGACGCCAGTGCCAATTAGACGGTGGCACGCCGTTTGCGGATAGCAGGAATAAATTGAGGAACGCGTGGTATTAAAACAGAACTCCAACTTTAGTAGTTTTCATCAATACAGGGACATTAATGGAATCACAGTTCCTTTGCATACAGTCGATCTTGCAATACGGTTGATGCAGGCAATTACAGATTTAGCAAGGTGATTACAGAGTGTTGAACACAGGACTTGCAGCACAGGAGCTTGCACTCTATTTCTGTCTGATCCTAGAATTTAGCAATTCTTCACCAAGGCCCAATAACCTAGTTCTGGCTTTATATCCTTGGCTATAGCTTTAGAAAGTACCTCCTCTGTTATTCTTAGTACCTCTTGCTTTCCTGATCTTTGCCTCTGTCCCTCTCAACTTCTTCAGGCTCTTTAGCTAAGATATTCCTGTTTCTGCATATGGGAATTCAGGAGGGAATCTTCTCCTGGACAGCAGGCTTCAGGCCTGGACTGGTTTCTGACATTGTCTAATCTCCAACTGTAGCTTACAGACACTAGACTCCGTCTGCCTTCTACTTCCCTGACTGGGCCTTATATAAACTAGGGCGCCCTAGCTCCCTCTAATGACTAGAAGCTGGAATGACACCCCTAGCAGGCCTGTACATGCAAGTTTCACAGTAACAGGGAAACACATAGCATTGCATTACATGACATTTTATAAAACTGACATATAACAACTTCTCCATAACTAAGGAGGGACGACAGCACGCCAAGTGACACTTTGGTAGTGACGGGTATTACAGTCCCCGTACACTACATACCCCACTGCTTTAAGCTGAGTACGACCTCGTACTCCATCATGGGTCGCCCAACTGGAATCTCTACCTGAAATAGAAAATAGAGACATGCAGGCATACATACATGTAATTCATCTGCATTTACATTTACATCAGGTCCAATTGGCAAAGGTGAAGGGTAGTGACAAGGGGCGTCGTTCTCTTCTCTCAGGATAGTGAATGGAACGGGGGCGCTGACCTGGCACAGCGTGACATTATAACCAGGATAGTCCATGACAATGAATAAGTCCATAATAGAACAGCAAAATAGATAAAACAGTATAAAAGTTCTTGGAGGCTCAAAGAACAAACATGAGTCCGTACCCAGGTTATTTCTTATTAAATCACAGAGGCTCTCATGCGGTGGAGTCCATCTCTGGGCACATTTCCTTTTTAAAAGAGCAAAAATCTCAGAGGCTCAGGTTCTTTTGAGTCTGTCTCCGGGCACGGTTCCTTAGTATGAAGTTGCACAATAAAAGGACAGCAAAGACAAGTGCTGTAATACCCCTGATCAACCTGAAAAGGGGGTGAAGGGTAAAAGGTGCAACTAAAGGAACAGGCACAACTTGGCGTGGGGTAGCAAAAGCAGGCAGGAGGTCCTGGAAACAAACGTGGCCTTGCTGACTTTGTGATTTCAGTGGTCAACACCTACCACTGAGCCGTGGACAAACTGGCAGCCGCAACAAAGGACCAGAAACGTAGGACTCCTGTCCTGGAAGGGTTAACATCACACTTCTGCAGTGAAATAAATCAAAGGCCTAGCAGGCTGATTACAGTGGCATATCATAACCACTTGGCTCCGCTGGCAGGTATCGTCTGTAGTATTCTTCTACAGGAGGGTGTGCCCACATAACAGTGTCAGGGGGCAGCTGTAGGGTAAAGGGGCCCCTAATAGGTATTGGCCCCATAGGCCTAGGGGTGAACCCTCTGGTGGACCTTGCCGGTCCTGACATGATCACTGCAGGGTGTAACGTGCTTGGCACCCCAGCAGCAAGCGGTCCGGTGCTCTGGGTGCAGCAGTTTACGGCAATCGCGGATCCGGTCTGGGGCACTGACGGAGCGGTGGCAACAGAAGGTGGTCTACGGGTGGTGACAGGCACCCTTACCTCATCCTTCCTTGGCGGTGTCCGGATCCTGGCGGTGTGTATCTTGCGTAACTCCCGCAACTTCTCCTCCAGCCGGACGATCTGCTCACCGATGCTCTCTGTGTCGGAGTCGCTGTCCTCTGCTGGCGCCGCCGGCGCAGGTACAGTCACCGATGGCGCGGACTCGGCCTCTGCAGGTTCAGGCGATGCGTCTGGTCTCCGACCCATCCGGATGTTCTTAAAGGTAGCACTAAGTCCTTTTAACTGTTCCAGCTCTGATATGGTCCTCTCCCGACGAGGCAGCTCGGGGGAAGGATAGGGGCTCACCCATTTCTCCAACACGGTTGGCTGCCAGAAGACATTAGGCCCAATGAAGGAGCTCCGCTCCTGGAAGGCGTGATGGGCTGGCTCTGGAGAGCGTTCAGGTTCCCGCTCGCAGCCAGAGTAGTCTTCTCCTTCTTCTGCCTCCCAGTCCTCAGGTGCTCGCTTGGGGCGGGTCACAGCAGTCGCATAAGGGCCTCGCAGGCTCTCGGCAGGGGTGTACTCCACTTCCTCTCCCTCGCGGAGGCTGTGCTGGTACGAAGGGAGGTAGTCTCTTTTGACAGACCTTCGATTCACATAGAGGTCTCTGCCAGTTAGATAGTCCTGGATAAACCCGTAGCCACGGGATTTGTCAAATGACAACACCACTCCCTTTCTCCTTTCCAGGCGGGGTTGGGTGTGCGTATGCTTCTCATGTATTGTCTTAGTCAGTTCCTCATAGATGATTTTGGTCTTTGTATTCCGCTTTATAGCGGCCTCTCGGATCTCCGCTATCAGGGAGGACCATTTGAAAGATGGTTGGAAAAAGTCCCTCCACGAGCCATAGCAGGGCTCGGGTTCTTTCTCCCTTGGGCGGCAGGCGGGTTGCTCCGGTCCCGGAGAGTAGGCCGGTGGAGCCTCTTCTGGCTCTACACCGATATCAGTCATCTTTGCAATTTCAGGTGCGGACGCTGCAGTAACACTCTGCTCACTATCCAACATGCTCGATCCTTCTGAGGAGAGCGATAGGGTCGCGTCAATTAGAGTAGCCAGCTCCTCCCACTGCACTGGGAGGCCGCCCCCCAGGTATTCCAGTATATGGAAGGCGGTGTCCATGCTGGTAGACATGCAAATGTCCAGATAAGCAGTGGCGCCTGACCTTGAACTCCTTCCCGCTCTTTTCTCGGAAAGGCGCCAATTTTTCCCGCCTTTTCGGGATGAAGGTGACGCAGCAGTAAATTCAGCAAGCCCAGCAGCCATCTTTGGGTATAAATGCTGTCTATTCACTGACAGCAAGCAGGATTGTTAAAAGTCCACAAAACCACACTCCAATGCGGCGATTTTCTTCCTCTTGGTAGCGCAACACTACACAGCGCTTTTTAGAATTTTTTGGTACACTTTGGGTATGATTTTCAGTCCACAAAGTCCACTTTCAATAAACAGGCAATTTGTCACTTTGGTCACAGGGCAACTGTATAAGGCACAAAGTTCACGCTTCTTGCACTGGAAAGCGTGCGTATCCTGTTCGTGACGCCAAAAGAGAGGTGCAGCGTACTCAAGTTGTGTGTAATAGAGTTTCTGGGTGTAGTAGTGCAATGACACTAACCTGAGACGGCTGACTCTCTGCATAGGCAGGTGATGGTAGAAATTGTTCGTGACGCCAGTGCCAATTAGACGGTGGCACGCCGTTTGCGGATAGCAGGAATAAATTGAGGAACGCGTGGTATTAAAACAGAACTCCAACTTTAGTAGTTTTCATCAATACAGGGACATTAATGGAATCACAGTTCCTTTGCATACAGTCGATCTTGCAATACGGTTGATGCAGGCAATTACAGATTTAGCAAGGTGATTACAGAGTGTTGAACACAGGACTTGCAGCACAGGAGCTTGCACTCTATTTCTGTCTGATCCTAGAATATAGCAATTCTTCACCAAGGCCCAATAACCTAGTTCTGGCTTTATATCCTTGGCTATAGCTTTAGAAAGTACCTCCTCTGTTATTCTTAGTACCTCTTGCTTTCCTGATCTTTGCCTCTGTCCCTCTCAACTTCTTCAGGCTCTTTAGCTAAGATATTCCTGTTTCTGCATATGGGAATTCAGGAGGGAATCTTCTCCTGGACAGCAGGCTTCAGGCCTGAACTGGTTTCTGACATTGTCTAATCTCCAACTCTAGCTCCCTCTAATGACTAGAAGCTGGAAGGACACCCCTAGCAGGCCTGTACATGCAAGTTTCACAGTAACAGGGAAACACATAGCATTGCATTACATGACATTTTATAAAACTGACATATAACAACTTCTCCATAACTAAGGAGGGACGACAGCACACCAAGTGACACTTTGGTAGTGACGGGTATTACAGTCCCCGTACACTACACACCCCCAGCCATCCAGCAGTCCTTGGTGCAGTTACAGGCCTCCTTGGATTCGCTCATCTCATCCGTTGCCGACATCAGGACCAGGGTGGTGGACTTGGAGTCCAGAACACCGACGTCATCCCAGGCGGTGGTCCCCCTCACCGATCCCCCTCTATTCCAGCTACCGGCTCCAGGTACGACCCCGGCTGCTCCCGTGGTGGCTCCTGCGCATTTCGTGCCGGACAACATCAGGAGGGACATCTTGGCGGGCAAGGACGTGAATCTCGCGTCCATCCTGATTGCGTCCCACGATGCCGCAGATAATTTTTCATTCCACAGAGTGGTGTCCTCAGGCTGCCACGGCCCAACCAGACAAGGTCATCCCAGGCCCCTCCGGGGTCCCCCACAGCCCCTCCTCCACTGATAAGTTAGGCAGACCCATTGTTTACCTTGGCAACAGCCAAGTATGCAACAACTTTAATTTCGGTTCCTGTCTCTTCAGCGGTTGCAGGGCCCTGCACATCTGCTCCATCTGCTTCAGGGCTCACCCCAGGTCCACATGTCCCAAAAAGGCATCCAAGCGCCTATGACTGTCCGATTGCAACATTGACCTCCTGGCCCTCCTGTTACGGGAACATCCGGTTCCGAGATTCGTGGACTTCCTGATCACTGGCCTCTGCTTCGGCTTTGACACAGGGTTGGTGGCACTCCCCCATTCCAACTGGGAGTGCGACAATCTGCAGTCAGCCAGGTCAGATCCCGCCACTGTGCAGGAACTCCTGAACTCGGAGGTTGAGAAAGGGTTCCTCCTGGGCCCTTTCAACCAGGTTCCGTTCTCTCGCTGGCGGATCAGCCCCATAGGAATAGTGTCCAAAAAAGATTCAAATAAAAAAACGTTTAATTTACGATCTCTCCGCCCACCATGATTCCGTCATCCCCAGCATCAATTCACTCATTCCTTCAGCAGAATTTGCCATGACATATGCATCCATTGATGAAGCCATTGCCCTCATCCTTAGCGCCGGGAAAGGCGCCTGGTTGTCCAAAACTGACATAGCGGACGCCTTCAAACTGCTGCCTATCGCCCCACACCTATGGCAGTTCTATGGCATTCAGTGGGAGGGCAGGTTCTATTTCACCAACCGGTTGACGTTCGGCTCTAAAAGCAGCCCCTGGTTATTCGACCAACTGGCGCAGGCTCTACACTGGATCCTGATCCACCACGGCAGCGCCCCAGCGGTCATCCACTACCTGGACGACTTTCTCCTCATAGAACCTCCGCTATGTCAGCCATCCGGGCTGCACTCCCTCCTGGAGCTCTTTGCCGCCCTTTCCATCCCAATATCGCAGGGGAAGACCTCGGGGCCGGTCACTTCCATCACCTTTCTGGGCATTGTCCTGGACTCCGACAGGATGGAGGCCAGGCTTCCAGAGGCAAAGCTGTCCCAAATCCGGGAAGTCGTGGCAGGGGCCATCACCTCTTCCCAGGTGACCAAGGTCGAGCTACAGTCCATCCTGGGTCGGCTGAACTTTGCCTTGAGGGTGATGCCCCAGGGCAGGGCCTTCATTTCCCACCTACTCTCGCTCCTTCCTACAGCCTCCACACCCAGCAGCATTGTCCACTTGGACAGGGCTGCCATGGCAGACTTGCGCATGTGGGACAGCTTTCTTTCAACCTGGAACGGAGTCAGCCTGTTCGTCCCCTCATGGTCCCAGTCATCCGCCAGGGTGTTTTCCGATGCCGCGGCATCCCGGGGTTTCGCTGCCATCTTCGGGTCCCAGTGGTTAGCTGGTCCATGGCCTCCTCAGATCAGTTCTGACCCTCAGTCCCTCAGTTCGTCTCCGTTTCTGGAATGTTATCCCATCGTGGCGGCCGCGTCCGTCTGGGGTCACCTCTGGGCTAATTCCAGCGTCATGTTCATCTCTGACAGTCAGGACCTGGTGGACATCATCTCCAAAGGCCGAGCCAAGTCTGCCAGGGTCATGTCCCTTTTGCGCAAACTGGTCTGGCTGGCCATGATCAATAAAGTTCATTTCTCATGTTCCCATATTCCAGGTGCCAGCAACACGGCGGCCGATGCCTTATCCAGATTCAATTTTCAAACCTTCTTTCAGGTATGTCCAGAAGCAGACCGGACCGGGGCCCGGATTCCCGGCTTCAGCGACCTGATGTTGGATTGAGGTCTCTGCTGGCAACCGCCGAGGACCTCATGCACCGATCCCTCTCTGTCAACACGGCCCGCAATTACAACACAGGTTGGAACCTCTTTCAAAAATTTTCCAGGGACCATCCCCAACAGGATACGGCCTTCATTTCTTACATCATGGCTTTCAGCCCATTGCCATGTCAACCTCAAGCTGGCACCCAGCACCATCCGTTTGTATCTAGCCGGGGCACAACATTTCTTAGTCCTACAGAATCCAGAGGTTCGCTCGGCGTTCACATCCTAAGCCGTCAAGGCCACACTCAGGGGCATTGAGAAAAGCAGTAAGGACTCAAATCCTTCCCGTCGACCGGTCTCCGGCGAACTATTCAGGCAGCTGTCCGCATCCCTAGATGGCAATCCTTTTGGCCCCTCCGTTAGTCTGGTCATCAAGGCCGCAATGTATCTAAGCTTCTACGGCTTCCTACGTCCAGGAGAATTCTCAGTTTCTTCTCAGAAGACGATCTTTCTGAAGAAGAAGCAGCTGTCCTGGAACCAGGATCATCTGGTGTTAAGCCTTCCTTCCACCAAGACGTCCCAAACCGGTCCTCCCATACAGATCCGCTTCTTCAAGTCCGAAAACGCCTGGTGTCCGGGGGTGGTACACCAACGTCTCCTTGTTTCCACGCCATCTCCAGATCCAGAGTCTCCTTTGCTTCCATTCCAATGGAAACCCCTATCCACGCCACAGTTCGTCTCACACATCAGATCCCTGGTCGCAGGGTTGGGGGTGGACCCCAAAACTATATCAGGACATTCCTTCCGCATCGAAGCTGCCTCAGCAGCTTCCAAACACGGGACGCCTCCGCACGTCATTCGCCACATGGGTAGGTGGAGATCTGCCTGTTTTTCCCGGTACATCCCGGATCCGCTGACTGAAACCCGCCAGGTATTCCTTTCTTTGGTTTTGTAATACTGTTCCAACATGCATTAAACAGCAGCACTTCTCCTACCCGGTGTCTTTTGGCCCTCTTTTAGGCTGGCCCACGTCCCGTGGCTCCAGGCACACCCCAGCTACTGTTAGGGCCCCCTCCTGTCACCTTACTGACCGTGGCCGCGGCCACAAATAGTTAAGGCTGCATGCAGCCTGTAGTTGTGGGAGGGGCAAGGTCCCCCTTCTTAAACCCCCTCGTCCAGCTCACCTCACCGCGCCCGCCTACTCGCACTTCTCCCCCCCTTTTTCCCACCCCTTTCTTTCTACTCTCCCTAGGGTTGGCCCTCTTTTAGGCTGGCCCACGTCCCGTGGCTCCAGGCACACCCCAGCCACTGTTAGGGCCCCCTCCTGTCACCTTACTGACCGTGGCCGCGGCCACAATATAAATGAGAAAGGGTACTTTCACACAAGTGTTATTCTTTTCCGGCATTGAGTTCCGTCCTAGGGGCTCAATATCTGAAAATAACGGATCCGTTTTATCCTAATGCATTCTGAATGGAGAGCAATCCGTTCAGGATGCATCAGGATGTCTTCAGTTCAGTCTTTTTGACTTTTCAGAAGGGAGATAATACCGCAGCATGCCGGATTGCCGCATTTTTTCCCATTGACATGCATTAATTCTGGATCTAGCCCTGAGTGTTCCGGCAAAACGGATCCGGCATTGCAGACTGCGCATGCTCAGACCGCAAAAAATGTGAAAAAATAAATGCCGGATCAATTTTTACGGATGACACCGGAGAGATGGATCCGGCGTATCAATGCATTTGTCAAACGGATCAGGATCTTGATCCGTCTGACAAATGCCATCAGTTTGCATGCGTTTTGACGGATCCGGCAGGCAGTTCTAGCGATGGAACTGCCTGCCGGAATCCTCTGCCGCAAGTGTGAAAATACCCTAAAATAAATTTAAAAAAAATATACATACCCATGATTTTTCACCAGATAGGGACACCACTAGTAATTACCAGTAACCTCGAAATAATGTAAACCACAATGTCCCCATAGCAGGTCCAGTCACAACCTAAGGCTACTTTCACACTTGCATTTTGTGCAGATCCGTCATGATCAGTTCAGATAATACAACTGTCTGCATCTGTTCAGAACGGATCCGTTTGTATTATCTGTAACATAGCCATGGCTCAGTTTCATCAGACGGACACCAAAACGCTGAAAGCAGCGTTTAGGTGTTTTGCCTCCAAAGCGGAATGGAGACGGAACAGAGGCCTACTGATGCATTCTGAGCGGATCCTTTTCCATTCAGAATGCATTAGGGAAAAACTGATCCGTTTTGGACCGCTTGTGAGAGCCCTGAACGGATCTCACAAACG
Organism: Bufo bufo; assembly: GCF_905171765.1. Classification (NCBI taxonomy): domain Eukaryota; kingdom Metazoa; phylum Chordata; class Amphibia; order Anura; family Bufonidae; genus Bufo; species Bufo bufo. The sequence goes on along the minus strand of NC_053389.1, from coordinate 87,152,268 downwards.
GAAAGCCAAAACGCAAGTGTGAAAGTAGACTAAGCTCCCTATCATTATGTCTTTGGAGTGTGAGCGGAAAGCAGAGATAACCAACACAAACACAGGGAGAACATACAAACTCTGTGTAGATGTTGTTCTTGGTTGGATTAAAACCTTGGACCCCAGCGCTGCAAAGCACCAGTGCTAACCACTGAGCTGTTAAAGACCCTTTAGCAAAATGCTGAGTATTGTCCGAGTCATAAGTAATTTATTATGAATGTGGCTATCAAAGCTGCTACTATAGTTCTCTCTGTCTTTTCCATTCTTCTCTCCTTTCTTCATTCATTCATTGACCTGGCCCACATTCCCATCATTGTCGCATCTCTTTCTGATTCATACCTTGGTGGTCTACATAACACTTTTAGATAAATGCCCCTTCCATGAATGGCGTAAATCCATACTTCAATATCATTCTAACCAATGGACGACACACAGTGATGCTCTTATTCCAGAAATTAGTATATTCTGATGCAAATATTCTAGATGCTTGTAGGAACATGACAGTTTTGGACCTATGTGGTGTACAATGTAAGAGACATATAGTTGATGAATTAAGGTGGGTATCTTATACAAAGTTTAAAGAAACTGAAACCTTGCATAGCATAACTACATGCCAGGTTTAAGCAGAGTGGCACAGTCAGGAACAGCAATGTACTATGTGAGCTCCTGCTTGCGCCCGCTCGCTCCGCTCTGTGTTACGGAAGGCTTATCCTGAAATTAGAACATTATTCAGCTTGAATCATTTAGTTACCAAGGAGGAACTAAGGAAGGAAGAAAACTTTCTGCAGGTATAAGAAGGAGGGATGAGAGGAGTTGGCACTAGCACAGGTTACTGTACAAACTATAGGGGTAATTTACTAACAGAAATAGATCTATATTAGGAGTATTTCTGGAGCAGATAGCAGCACAAAGATTCTTTACACTGCAATCTGCGACTTTTCCCTGCACACAGAGGTATAAAAAGGTTGGCGGGGATAGGGATGTCTCATTCATCATTTTCTACGCCTGTTTTAGGCGTAGAAAATGGTCTAAATCTACACCAGCAAGGGAGTTGGCATAGATTTAGAAGCGGCGGTGGATCTGTTGAAGTTATGTAGAGGCCAGCGCCTCTACATAACTTTGGCGGATCCACCGCCAGTGAAGGGCCTTATTAAGACTGGCATCTAAAACGCCGGTCTTACTCAATGACACCTTATATTTGTAGGGCTGCAATATACTTAGATAGTTTCCAACACCCCCATGCAGTATTGAATTTAGGCTTTTTACTCTGCCTGATGTAAAATGAAAGAGGACAAAAATGATTGTTGGTTCACGCCTTGCATATTGTTGGCAGCATATGCCCACACAGGAAGATAAGCTGTAGACCCCAATGATTTTAGGCCTGCACGAAAGATGCGATCAGCCAACATGATCAGGAATGAGCGCTCATAGGGCTGCTCTGTAAGGATGTCTGTAAGTGATGGAGTCAGGCAGCGGAATATGCATCTGGACTACCGCTAATAGCTAAACCACATTTGTAGACGTCAGGCTGCACCTGTACAAATTGTTATTTGAAATAATTTGTACAGGTACGGCCTGGCAATCTGCGGTCATCTGCCTGTGGATTCCACTGCCGGATCGCTTCTTGTTTGGGAACATTCCAATTGAAATCTGTCTCATTTGATCTGACACGCTTATAAATCTGTCTGCTATTCACCATGATTATGCTTTGCCAACAGCTTGTGAAATAAATTTAAAGGACAACCCAGTGGTAGGAATCTGAAAGGTTTATTTGAGGACGATCATAACAGATAAGGGCTCTTTCACACTTGCGTTCTTGTCTTCCGGCATAGAGTTCCGTCGTCGGGGCTCTATGCCGGAAGAATCCTGATCAGGATTATCCTAATGCATTCTGAATGGAGAGAAATCAGGATGCATCAGGATGTCTTCAGTTCCGGAACGGAAAGTTTTTTGGCCGGAGAAAATACCGCAGCATGCTGCGCTTTTTGCTCTGGCCAAAAATCCGGAACACTTGCCGCAAGGCCGGATCCGGAATTAATGCCCATTGAAAGGCATTAATCCGGATCTGGCCTTAAGCTAAACGTCGTTTCGGCGCATTGCCGGAGCCAACATTCAGCTTTTTCTGAATGGTTACCATGGCTGCCGGGACGCTAAAGTCCTGGCAGCCATGGTAAAGTGTAGCGGGGAGCGGGGGAGCAGCATACTTACCGTCCATGCGGCTCCCGGGGCCCTCCAGAATGACGTCAGGGCGCCCCACGCGCATGGATCACGTGATCGCATGGATCACGTCATCCATGCGCATGGGGCGCCCTGACGTCATTCTGGAGCGCCCCGGGAGCCGCACGGACTGTAAGTATACTGCTCCCCGCTCCTACTATGGCAATCAGGACTTTAATAGCGTCCTGGGTGCCATAGTAACACTGAACGCATTTGGAAGACGGTTCCGTCTTCAAATGCTTTCAGTACACTTGCGTTTTTCCGGATCCGGAGTGTAATTCCGGCAAGTGGAGTACACGCCTGATCCGGACAACGCAAGTGTGAAAGAGGCCTAAGACAAAAATCGGTTGTATCCTACAAAATATTTGTGGGTGTAAATGACCAACTGAGACCAGTTTCACCATTTGTAAAATTGATCTGAATGGTTTAAAATCTGTGTGTCGTTTTACACAGACAGACCGCCTGCCTGTAATGAGCGGACATTGATGGGACTAGTTAGCTCCATTTACATGGAACCATCATTGGTACCATACGTGATGACGCTAGAAATTGGCGCATACAGTTTTATTATTGTGGACAACACATCCCTGTTCCTCCCGGATGACTCTGCAAAGAGAGAGATGCATAGAAACCCAAAACTAGCAGGAGCAATCGCCACGGAAGAGTTCTAGTACAAGACTATGCCTTTCAGGATAATTATTCGTTTTTTTTTCCACGGGCCTAGTGTATAGGTCACCCAGGGAATTACCTACCAACAATAGTAACCTTGGTGGCAAGAGTATGACTGCCATCTTATGCATGGTAATTAGTGTTGAGCAAATTGAAGTATCCGAAGTGGATTTCAATCTGAATTTCATGGAAAAATTCGATTTGAACAAAGCCGCATTTCATCATGCTTCGTTGTAGCGAATCAATTTTGCCTGAAATGGCGGTAAAAAAACAAATAAATAAATCATACTCTCCTTATCCATTTGAAGTTGAAGAGGTCATCAAGACCATCTTCATTGAAGATCCCACGTGAAATCTCGTGCGCGGCCAGAGTGATAACGTCATCACTCACCGCGCGGGATTTATTGAGTATAATTTATTTATGTATTTTTTAACCAATTAACCCCTGAAAGCCCTCATTTTTTAATCTCAGGTGCCGCGATCAGTGATGAACGCAATCGCTGTTCCCCGTCATTGTACCCGCTACTCACAAAGAAATGCACTTTCTCAAAAAGCTCATTTATTTGTTAAATTTGGCGAAGCAGCCGAATCTCTAATGGTAATCTATTTTTTTATTTTTTATTTGGCTTATCGTTCATGCTTTTTTCCGCTATTATTATTAAAAGCTATGCTGACCCTATAATTGGTACATCCTTCTTTCTTGGGAATATCTATTAGAAGCATGTTTAGTGTACAGCCAAGTAATTCTCCATTATTTCTCTCCTTTATGGAGAGTTATTGAGTATCTCTATACTAAACATCATGCTAATTACCTGGAAGCGACACTTATGGCCCACGCATTTCGACGACAGCTTGCAGTTACAATTACATCACTTACTGGATTGAAGGAGACGAAACCTAGAGATGATTGTGTAACACAGCTACTCCTAACAAGTTAAAGGAACTCAATCAGTTCTAGAAATAGACCTTAGGCGGCAGATTTGCTATAAATATAAGAACAATTTCATTTCCTTGTCAGCAATAAGAGAAAGAGCTGCCAGTGGATGAGGACATGGGTGGTTTGGGGGTTATTTCAAAGGTATTTTTAACTTATTTTAAAGGGAACATGTTTCAGTAGTCAATCTAATACGCTAATAGTGTCCAATATCACACATGTCAATTAAGAGTTATCCTAAACAGCATTTGTGAGCAGATCAACCATATCAAACCAGGTATGCTGTCGGGTAGGGTTGATCCTGCTTATTAACATTATACCTTGTGAAAACTGATTGCATTGCTCCTGAAAAAAAAAAAGTTTTTATTGTTCATGCAAATGAGGGATTTAGTGCACCGAGGGTTGTGGCAGGCAGGCCCCACCTCTTTATGCACTGAGTCCTTAATTTGCATAAAGAATAACATTTTCACAAGACAAATATCAATTTAATAAGCAAGATCAACCCTACCAGTTAGTGTACTTTGTTTAATATGGTTGATCCTGCTAAAAGGTGTTCTTTAAAAGGGATCATCCAGGTTTAGAAAAACATGGCCACTGTATTTTCTTTAGAAAAGGCAGCAACATTCATATGCATGGGATGTGTAAGATATTGCAGGTCAGCTCCAGTGAATACAATACAAACAATGAAGGACTCTCAAAAATGGACAGAATAAGTAGAAAAGCGTACACATTAAACTGGTAAATGTCTCTGTTCTGTCAGATGGAAAACTACTGAAAGAACAGAAATTATTTTCTAACACTTTAGACATGAAAACTATACAAAATATACAGTATACTGCTAGACATTAAGCCCGTTACAATAACGGGCGCTAGAACAGTAGTACATAAACATTAGTAGGAACAGTCTATATTAAATGGCAAGGGAATTTGACCAAATAAAATAATAATAAAAATAAAATGGAAACGTATAAATCACAATACAGTAAGTATAATTATTATTGCCTTAGTGTAAAACTTTGTAACAATCTGCAATATACAACATCTGAAGCAGATATTCAGGAAAAATGTTGTATTTTTTACCTCTTGAAAGTTTTCTATAAAATTTCTTTATAGACAACATTTCTTGTAAATATTCTTTCTGAATTTAGCAATAGAGATGTCGCGAACATAAAATTTTCCGTTCCCGAACGGCGAACGCGAATTTCTGCAAATGTTCGCGAACGGGCGAACCGCCATAGACTTCAATAGGCAGACGAATTTTAAAACCCACAGGGACTCTTTCTAGCCACAGTAGTGATGGAAAAGTTGTTTCAAGGGGACTAACACCTGGACTGTGGCATGCCGGAGGGGGATCCATGGCAAAACTCCCATGGAAAATTACATAGTTGACGCAGAGTTGGGTTTTAATCCATAAAGGGCATAAATCACCTAACAATCCTAAATTTTTTTGAACAACGTGGTTTCAAACATCCAGTGTGTGTATACGATCAGGTATGATGTTGTATCGATCAGGTAGTGTAAGGGTTACGCCCACTTCACAGACATTGACAGACCAAACTCCCCTTTTAATGCACCGCAAACAACCGCAAACAGTCCATTTGCCCAACCGCAAACTTCCCATTTGCACAAGGTTGGATACCAAGCTAGCCATGTCCCGTCAATGTCATTGAAGGTTTCTTCCTCCACCCAGCCACGTACAACACCAAGGGTCCCCGAAAGGTGAATTGAATTGATTTTTCGAACGGGGAGATGGTTAAAAAAACGCAGGCTCCCTCCCCTTTGTTTGAATCCACGGTCACTGCGTCTGCGCCGTGCAATTTACTGTCACACCCGATATGAGTGGTATTTTCTGTAGTATTATTCTCATCAGTTTAATCCCTGTTACGTCCCATATCAGGGTGGGATTGCCTTTTGTGAAAAAAATTTTAGGCCGGGTACCTTCGACTGCCTTCACAGTGACAGACCAAACTCTGATACACCAAACTGAATTGATTTTAGGAACCGGGAGATGGAAAAAGCAGCTTGGTCGGTCCTCTTACTCCCAAGTTGGGGCACTGCGCGTGCACGGAGCAATGTGCTGTGACACCCTATATGAGTGGTGTCTTAACTAGTAATATTTCTATCAGTTTAATCCCTGTTAAGTCGCCTATCCGGGGACGTGTGTCGAATTGATTAACCATTGTCGAATTAACGAACCATTACGACATCCTGGAATAATTTAGTTCTGAGCTTTGTACTTGTCTGTATTGGAATTGATGGGGATTTTTTAAATTGTCTGCATTATTTCTAATAAACTATTAAGAGACTTTATTATGATTTTTTTTATTTTATATATTAAAAACCCATACAACTTAAAAAAACTTTTCTATGAAAAATTATCCAGCCTATCGCTTTTGGTCTGATCATAATGAAGCAACTGCCTTATCATCTGGGATGTGGCAACATTGCCAACACACTCATAGAGGTGATGATTGCTTCATTGTGATACGCAAGCCCCTTCACCACAACAAGGTAACGATCACGAAGTTGAATTGACACTTGTATGTGCCTTTTTTTGTTTTGTTTTTGCAGCCACAGTGCAGCACCAGAGGCCAGAAAAATTAGGCATGTACACATGCCTGAAAAATAATGGTATTGTTGCAGCCGCTGTTGTAGCAGCGGCCGGAAAAATTGATGTTTTCAAGGCAGAAAGGTGACTAAAACATTGTGGCTTGAACCCTAGTTGGTGGCGGAGAATTCACGAAAGTCATCCGGTATGCAGACATTAAATACAGCAGCGTGGGGACCATTTTGAGTCCAAGGCATGTCATCAGGCCTTTTGTTAGTCAAACGTATCCCCCACTGTCAGTCCCTTCGGGATCCATGCCTCATTCATCTTAATGAAGGTGAGGTAATCAACACTTTTTTGACCGAGGTGACTTCTTTTGTCAGTGACAATGCCTCCTGCTGTACTGAAGGTCCTTTCTGACAGGACACTTGAAGCAGGGCAGGCCAAAAGTTCTATCGCAAACTGGGATAGCTCAGGCCACAGGTCAAGCCTGCACACCCAGTAGTCAAGGGGTTCATCGCTCCTCAGAGTGTCGATATCTGCAGTTAAGGCAAGGTAGTCTGCTACCTGTCGGTCGAGTCGTTCTCTAAGGCTGGATCCCGAAGGGGTGTGGCGATGTGTAGGACTGAAAAAGCTCTGCATGTCCTCCATCAACAACACATCTGTAAAGCGTCCTTGCCGCCGTGGTCGTGGTAGGAGGAGGATTACTTTCACCTCTTCCCCTTTTAGATTCCCGTTGTGCTGTGACATCCCCCTTATAAGCTGTGTAAAGCATATTTTTTTGTTTTGTTTTGAACTGCTGCATCCTTTTTGACTTTCGGTAAGTTGGTAACATTTCCGCAACTTTCTGCTTATACCGGGGGTCTAGTAGTGTGGCCACCCAGTACAGGTCGTTCTCCTTCATCATTTTTATACGAGGGTCCCTCAACAGACATGACAGCATGAAAGACCCTATTTGCACAAGGTTGGATGCCGAGCTACTCATTTCCCGTTCCTCGTCCTCACTGATGTCATTGACGGTCTGTTCTTCACCCAAGCCACGTACAACACCACGGGTCCCAGATAGGTGACAACAACGAGCACCCTGGGATGCCTGCTGTGGTTGGTCTTCCTCCTCCTCAAAGCCACATTCCTCCTCTGACTCCTCTTCCTCATACTCCTCTTGCAGCGTTGCCACAGGTCCAGCAAGCGATGCTGATAAGGCTGTTTCTGGTAGTGATGGTGACCACAACTCTTCCTCTTCCTCTTCACGCTCATCTACAGCCTGATCCAGCACTCTTCGCAGGGCACGCTCTAGGAAGAAAACAAATGGGATGAGGTCGCTGATGGTGCCTTCGGTGCGACTGACTAGGTTTGTCACCTCCTCAAAAGGACGAATGAGCTTACAGGCATTGCGCATGAGCATCCAGTAACGTGGCAAAAAAATTCCCAGCTCCGCAGAGGCTGTCCTAGCACCCCAGTTATACAAATACTCATTGACGGCTTTTTCTTGTTGGAGCAGGCGGTCGAACATTAGGAGTGTTGAATTCCAACGTGTCGGGCTGTCGCAAATCAAGCGCCTCACTGGCATGTTGTTTCGGCGCTGAATGTCTGAAAAGTGCGCCATGGCCGTGTAGGAACGCCTGAAATGGCCACACACCTTCCTGGCCTGCTTGAGGACATCCTGTAAGCCTGGATACTTAGACACAAAGCGTTGTACGATGAGATTCAACACATGTGCCATGCACGGCACATGTGACAACTTGCCCAAATTCAATGCCGCCAACAAATTGCTTCCATTGTCACACACCACTTTACCGATCTCCAGTTGGTGCGGGGTCAGCCACTGATCCACCTGTGCGTTCAGGGCGGACAGGAGTGCTGGTCCGGTGTGGCTCTCTGCTTTCAGGAAAGTCAACCCCAAGACAGCGTGACACTGTCGTATCTGGGAAGTGGAATAGCCCCTGGGGAGCTGGGGGGATTCAGTTGATGTGCAGCCAGACACCGCAGCAGAAGAGGACTCAGCCGAGGAGGTTAGCGAAAAAGATGGAGTAGGAGGAGTAGAGGAGGTGGCAGTAGGCCTGCCTGCAAGTCGTGGCGGTGTCACCAACTCCGCTGCAGAGCCACGCATTCCATGCTTGTCAGCCATCAGCAGGTTGACCCAATGCGCAGTGTAGGTGATATTCCTGCCCTGACCGTGCTTTGCAGACCAGGTATCAGTGGTCAGATGGACCCTTGCCCTAACACTGTATGCCAGAGATGCCATGACTTCCTTTTCAATCACTGAGTAGAGGTTTGGGATTGCCTTTTTTTCAAAAAAATTTGTCCGGGTACCTTCCACTGTGGTGTCCCAATAGCGACAAATTTTTTGAAGGCCTCAGACTCCACCAGCTGGTATAGTAAAAGCTGGCGGGCTAAGAGTTCCGTCAAGCCAGCTGTCAGACGCCGGGCAAGGGGGTGACTCTGAGACATTGGCTTCCTACGCTCAAACATTTCCTTTACAGACACCTGACTGTGGGCAGATGAGATGGAACTGCTGAAGGTGAGAGGCGGAGTGGCGGGTGGTTGAGAGGGGGCAAGGAGGACAGCAGTGGTAGACGTTGCTGAAGATGCTGGACCAGGAGGAGGATGGTGGCTGTGAGCTTGTGTGCTGCTTCTACTCGTCATCATGTGTTGATCCCATAGGCGTTTGTGATGTGCGATCATGTGCCTTCGCAAAGCAGTTGTACCTAGGTGGGTGTTGGATTTCCCACGACTCAGTTTCTTTTGGCATAGGTTGCAAATGGCATCGCTGTTGTCAGAGGCAGACACACAAAAAAAATGCTACACTGCTGAGCTTTGCAATGACGGCATTCTGGTGGTGGCAACAGCATGTGTTGATTGGCGTGCTGTCTGGCTGACCCCGGGTGCCGATGCATGCTGTCTGACTGTGCCACTAGCTCCTTGCGACGACCTCACCCTGCTTCCAACTCGTCTCCTCCTTCTCTCTGTCTCCCCTTCTGAACTTTCCCCCTCTTCTTCTTCTCTTCGAGCAGGCACCCACGTGGCGTCCACGGACACATCGTCATCATCAACCACTTCACTTGTATCTGACACCTCAGCAAAGGAAGCAGCAGCGGGTACAACATCATCATCATCATCATCACACTGTACGTCCATGTGTGTAATGCTGCCTGACTGAGACATATCCCTGTTATCTCCATCCTCTGGCAATAATGGTTGCGCATCACTAATTTCATCCAACTGATGTGTAAATAACTCCTCTGAGGGATCAAGTGAAGCGGCTGTGGTGGCTGTGGTGGTAGTGGTGGTGGTGGTGGCGGGCGGGAGAGTGGTAACTTGAGAGCAGGTGACCAAAGCTGAGCTGGAGATGGATGGTGCGTCAAGGTTCTTAGCGGAAGCTGTTAAAGATTGGGTGTCCTGTGTAACCCAGTCAAATATTTTCTCTGAATTATTTGGGTTCAGGGTACGTGGCCTCTGAACACTGGGCATTATTCCAGGGCCAGTGGAAATCACAGCACCACGAACACGACGGCCCCTGCGGCGTGGCCTGCCTCTGCCTGTCATTTTTTATTAGATAAGTGTTACTATGCGTGCAAGGTACTGTGCCACCCCAGATAAGTGGTGGGCAGTGGGCACAGTACAGTCTGTGTGGGCCTGACACACACTGGCTTGCAACTGTGATTATATCACAGAAAAATATTAAATAGAATTTTTTTTTATCTGCGAGGTATTTGTGAGTGAGTGACACCCTGTAACGGTATAAGTGGAGGCCTAGCCACTAGCCAGTGGCCACAATACAGTCTGTGTGGGCCTGACACATGGGCTTGCAACTGTGATTAGATCACAGAAAAATATTAAATATAATTTTTTTTTATCTGCAAGGTATTTGTGAGTGAGTGACACCCTGTAACGGTATAAGTGGAGGCCTAGCCACTAGCCAGTGGCCACAATACAGTCTGTGTGGGCCTGACACACACTGGCTTGCAACTGTGGTATTTTCTGTCACACCCTGTATGAATGGTGTGCACACAGTACTGTCTGTGACTGAGCCTGCAGCCTCTAACACACGGGCAGGCAACTGCAATATATATATATATATATATATATATATATATATATTTAAAAAAAAGCAGACTGATGTACCAGCCCTGAAAAGGGCTTTTTGGGGTGCTGTCAGGACGCTGTCCCTATTTAATCAGCAGCAGCAGCAGCAGCACTGTCCCTCCTCTCACTAAGAATGCAGATTCCGAATAAATCTAAAATAGATGCTGTCCAGGAGGTGGGAGGGTCTGGGAGGGAAGGTCTGCTGCTGATTGGCTGGAATGTGTCTGCTGACTGTGAGGTACAGGGTCAAAGTTTACTCAATGATGATGTATAGGGGGCGGCCAAACATCGCATATGTTCGCCCGCCGCGGCGAACGCGAACAAGCGATGTTCGCCGGGAACTATTCGCCGGCGAACTATTCGGGCCATCTCTATGCTAGAATTGACGAATATAACGAATATAGCACTATATTCTCAATCTTCGTTATATTCTAGCAATACAACCATTAGGAACCCAGCTCTAAGTTGAATTCGCAATGCGATTAATATAACCGGTATTAATCGCATTGCGATTACAACTTAGTCAAATTTGTGACACTGCAGCTTCAGAATGAATCTAAGATGGATGCTGTCCTTGCTTTTTGATAGGAGGTGGAAGGGTCTGGGAGGGAGGGTATGCTGATTGGCTGGAATGTGTCTGCTGACTGTGAGGAACAGGGTCAATGATGATGTATAGGGGGCGGCCCGAACATCGCATATGTTCGGCCGCCGCGGCGAACGCGAACAAGCTATGTTCGCCGGGAACTGTTCCCAGGCGAATAGTTCGGGACATCTCTATTGGTATATAACACCCCTGCTTCAATCAGTTTTTTTGGGGGGCAACTGGTATATCACACCATTAGAAATTATTTGTTCCAATAGCATTTGGCACTCTGTGTAGCTGCGGTAACGTAGCAAAACCGCAAACAAATGCTGCACTACCCAAATGCACCATATAGAAAGTGTATTATTGGTATATAACAACCAGGCTTCAATCATTTTTCTGGGGGGGCAACTGGTATATCAAACCAGTAGAAATTATTTTTTCAATGTCGTTTGTCGTTATCTGTAGCTGCGGTAACGCAGCAAAACCACAAACAAATGCTGCACTACCCAATTGCACTATATACAGGGAGTGCAGAATTATTAGGCAAATGAGTATTTTGACCACATCATCCTCTTTATGCATGTTGTCTTACTCCAAGCTGTATAGGCTCGAAAGCCTACTACCAATTAAGCATATTAGGTGATGTGCATCTCTGTAATGAGAAGGGGTGTGGTCTAATGACATCAACACCCTATATTAGGTGTGCATAATTATTAGGCAACTTCCTTTCCTTTGGCAAAATGGGTCAAAAGAAGGACTTGACATGCTCAGAAAAGTCAAAAATAGTGAGATATCTTGCAGAGGGATGCAGCACTCTTAAATTTGCAAAGCTTCTGAAGCGTGATCATCGAACAATCAAGCGTTTCATTCAAAATAGTCAACAGGGTCGCAAGAAGCGTGTGGAAAAACCAAGGCGCAAAATAACTGCCCATGAACTGAGAAAAGTCAAGCGTGCAGCTGCCAAGATGCCACTTGCCACCAGTTTGGCCATATTTCAGAGCTGCAACATCACTGGAGTGCCCAAAAGCACAAGGTGTGCAATACTCAGAGACATGGCCAAGGTAAGAAAGGCTGAAAGACGACCACCACTGAACAAGACACACAAGCTGAAACGTCAAGACTGGGCCAAGAAATATCTCAAGACTGATTTTTCTAAGGTTTTATGGACTGATGAAATGAGAGTGAGTCTTGTTGGGCCAGATGGATGGGCCCGTGGCTGGATTGGTAAAGGGCAGAGAGCTCCAGTCCGACTCAGACGCCAGCAAGGTGGAGGTGGAGTACTGGTTTGGGCTGGTATCATCGAAGATGAGCTTGTGGGGCCTTTTCGGGTTAAGGATGGAGTCAAGCCCAACTCCCAGTCCTACTGACAGTTTCTGGAAGACACCTTCTTCAAGCAGTGGTACAGGAAGAAGTCTGCATCCTTCAAGAAAAACATGATTTTCATGCAGGACAATGCTCCATCACACGCGTCCAAGTACTCCACAGCGTGGCTGGCAAGAAAGGGTATAAAAGAAGAAAATCTAATGACATGGCCTCCTTGTTCACCTGATCTGAACCCCATTGAGAACCTGTGGTCCATCATCAAATGTGAGATTTACAAGGAGGGAAAACAGTACACCTCTCTGAACAGTGTCTGGGAGGCTGTGGTTGCTGCTGCACGCAATGTTGATGGTGAACAGATCAAAACACTGACAGAATCCATGGATGGCAGGCTTTTGAGTGTCCTTGCAAAGAAAGGTGGCTATATTGGTCACTAATTTGTTTTTGTTTTGTTTTTGAATGTCAGAAATGTATATTTGTGAATGTTGAGATGTTATATTGGTTTCACTAGTAAAAATAAATAATTGAAATGGGTATATATTTGTTTTTTGTTAAGTTGCCTAATAATTATGCACAGTAATAGTCACCTGCACACACAGATATCCTCCTAAAATAGCTAAAACTAAAAACAAACTAAAAACTACTTCCAAAAATATTCAGCTTTGATATTAATGAGTTTTTTTGGGTTCATTGAGAACATGGTTGTTGTTCAATAATAAAATTAATCCTCAAAAATACAACTTGCCTAATAATTCTGCACTCCCTGTAGAAAGTATATTACTGGTATATAACACCCCACTTCAATCAGTTTTTTTGGGGGGCAACTGGTATATCACACCAGTAGAAATTATTTGTTCCAAAAGCGTTTGTCACTCTCTATAGCTGCGATAACGCAGCAACACCGCAAACAAATGCTGCACTACTCTAATGTACTATATAGAAAGTATATTATTGGTATATAACACCCCTGCTTCAATCAGTGTTTTTGGGGGGCAACTGGTATATCACACCATTAGAAATTATTTGTTCCAATAGCATTTGTCACTCTGTGTAGCTGCGGTAACACAGCAAAACCACAAACAAAGGCTGCACTACCCAAATGCACTATATAGAAAGAATATTATTGGTATATAACACCCCTGCTTCAATAATTTTTTTGGGGGGGGGCAACTGGTATATCACACCAGTAGAAATTATTTGTTCCAATAGCGTTTGGCACTCTGTATACAGGGAGTGCAGAATTATTAGGCAAGTTGTATTTTTGAGGATTAATTTTATTATTGAACAACAACCATGTTCTCAATGAACACAAAAAACTCATTAATATCAAAGCTGAATATTTTTGGAAGTAGTTTTTAGTTTGTTTTTAGTTTTAGCTATTTTAGGGGGATATCTGTGTGTGCAGGTGACTATTACTGTGCATAATTATTAGGCAACTTAACAAAAAACAAATATATACCCATTTCAATTGTTTATTTTTACCAGTGAAACCAATATAACATCTCAACATTCACAAATATACATTTCTGACATTCAAAAACAAAACAAAAACAAATCAGTGACCAATATAGCCACCTTTCTTTGCAAGGACACTCAAAAGCCTGCCATCCATGGATTCTGTCAGTGTTTTGATCTGTTCACCATCAACATTGCGTGCAGCAGCAACCACAGCCTCCCAGACACTGTTCAGAGAGGTGTACTGTTTTCCCTCCTTGTAAATCTCACATTTGATGATGGACCACAGGTTCTCAATGGGGTTCAGATCAGGTGAACAAGGAGGCCATGTCATTAGATTTTCTTCTTTTATACCCTTTCTTGCCAGCCACGCTGTGGAGTACTTGGACGCGTGTGATGGAGCATTGTCCTGCATGAAAATCATGTTTTTCTTGAAGGATGCAGACTTCTTCCTGTACCACTGCTTGAAGAAGGTGTCTTCCAGAAACTGTCAGTAGGACTGGGAGTTGGGCTTGACTCCATCCTCAACCCGAAAAGGCCCCACAAGCTCATCTTCGATGATACCAGCCCAAACCGGTACTCCACCTCCACCTTGCTGGCATCTGAGTCGGACTGGAGCTCTCTGCCCTTTACCAATCCAGCCACGGGCCCATCCATCTGGCCCATCAAGACTCACTCTCATTTCATCAGTCCATAAAACCTTAGAAAAATCAGTCTTGAGATATTTCTTGGCCCAGTCTTGACGTTTCAGCTTGTGTGTCTTGTTCAGTGGTGGTCATCTTTCAGCCTTTCTTACCTTGGCCATGTCTCTGAGTATTGCACACCTTGTGCTTTTGGGCACTCCAGTGATGTTGCAGCTCTGAAATATGGCCAAACTGGTGGCAAGTGGCATCTTGGCAGCTGCACGCTTGACTTTTCTCAGTTCATGGGCAGTTATTTTGCGCCTTGGTTTTTCCACACGCTTCTTGCGACCCTGTTGACTATTTTGAATGAAACGCTTGATTGTTCGATGATCACGCTTCAGAAGCTTGGCAATTTTAAGAGTGCTGCATCCCTCTGCAAGATATCTCACTATTTTTGACTTTTCTGAGCCTGTCAAGTCCTTCTTTTGACCCATTTTGCCAAAGGAAAGGAAGTTGCCTAATAATTATGCACACCTAATATAGGGTGTTGATGTCATTAGACCACACCCCTTCTCATTACAGAGATGCACATCACCTAATATGCTTAATTGGTAGTAGGCTTTCGAGCCTATACAGCTTGGAGTAAGACAACATGCATAAAGAGGATGATGTGGTCAAAATACTCATTTGCCTAATAATTCTGCACTCTGTATAGCTGCAGTATCGCAGCAGAACTGCACACAACTGCTGCACAATACAAATGCACTATAATATACTTTCTATGTTCCAGTATACAGTACAGTATATTATAAGTATATTACACCCCTCAGTAAGTCACACCTATCGATAGCACACCTATAATAGTCCTTAAAAGGACTTTTATCGCCCTATTAGCTAGCGTTTGGTGATCCTAACAGTCTGTCCCTGCGCCACACAGCAATCTCTCCCTACACTGGCAAAAGACTGAATGTAAAATGGCGGCCAGATCGGGTTTATTTATAAGGTAGGGCGTATGTCCATGTGCTGAAACGTCTCAATTGGCTGTCCTGTACCACCTGATGGATGTGTCGTGGGTCAAAGTTTTTCACAATGTAAATGAATATGGCGCCGATGGACATCGCCATATGTTCGCCCGCTCGGCGAACCGCGAATGAGCAAAGTTCGCCGCAAAAAACGACAAAAGGGCGAACCGCAAGTCCATCTCTACTGGCCTACAGTAACATTTTTAGCCTGTGACCGCCTATTGTACCTCCAGCCACATCATCACAAGTTCTTTTCTGTAAGGTGAATGCCTAATTTTTGGGGCCTGTACTGGCCTACAGTAAAATTGTTATCCACTGACTTTCTAATGTACCTCCAGCCACATAATCAGTTGTTCTTTTCTGTCAGGTGAATGCATCATTTTTGTGGCCTGTACTCCACTGGCCTACAGTAAAACTGTTATTCAGTGAACGCCTAATGCACCTCCAGCCACATAATCGCTTGTTCTATTCTGTCAGGTGAATTCCTAATTTTTGGGGCCTGTACTCCCATGGCCTAAAATAACATTATTCTAGGCTCCAGCAGGGCTCATTTATGAGAGTTTCCCTTTAAGACGCATAAAAATGGCCCCTGATTAAAATACATATTTTTGTGGGAATTTTTGCCATTGATCCCCCTCTGGTATATCACTGTCCATGTTGTGGGACTATTTGTGCATTTCTAGTAAGTATTTGGTGGCTGCAAATATGACCTGAAGGTTTTCCAGGTTCGCCTGCCATTAAAGTGAATGGGGCCCGTCGCATATGCGCGGTTCACGAACATTTGATTGCGAACGCGCGTTCGCGAAACGTCCATCACTATTCAAGACTTCAGGCAGTCATTGCCAACAAAGGGTTTTCAACCAAGTATTAGCCATTGACATTTTATTTACAATTATTTAATTTGCCCAAATAGTTTTGAGCCCCTGAAATGAAGGGTTTGAGTTTAAAAAATGCTTTAGTTCTTCACATTTTTGCAATCATTTTGTTCAACCCACTGAATTAAATCTGAAAGTCTGAATTCTACTGCATCTGAGTATTTTTGTTCAAAATCCATTGTGGTAATGTACAAAACAAAAATTTGAAAAATGTTGTCTCTGTCCAAATACACAAAGACCTAGCTGTATCTTTTACATAACAAAAATTAAAAACAATGTCCCAGTGTCTGCTGCCACTTTTAGGGTGGACTGGAGTTTGTTTGCATTGGCTTGTGATATCGTGGATGGTGCTCAGCACTTATGAGAACATCCAAACTTGTAAAGAATAGGTAATAAAGACTTGCGGCACTCATCCTTTTTTCTTGCAGCATTTATTAAAAATCATAAAAACATGGTTACCGGTGCCGACACTCAATTAGTCACAGACAGCGACAGCCATTTCATTCGGTCTGCGCTTCGTCTGGCCACTCACGTGAGTGGCCAGACTAAGCGCATACCGCGCAAAACGGCCGTCGCAGCCTGTGGCTGAGTGAGTGCCCGTAACCATGTTTTTATGATTTTGAATAAATTCTGCGAGAAAAGGGTGAGTGCCGCAAGTCTTTATTACCTATTCTTTACAACTAACTGTATCTTTACTGTAAATCAAAGGTTTCTCCATGAAGGCAATATAGATCATGTGCCTCTATTTTAATGGTTGCATTCTGTACTGACATAACTGGAGTTGTGAAACTGGTGTATACAGGAATCACCATAGGATGGAATTTCACTTGCATTACGCATTACTTGTCCCGCCCGCCCTGTGTAACTATGTGTAATTTACAATCCAGGAAGAGAAGCTCTTAAAAATCTGAAGCCATAGACAGACACAAGTTCTAACAAATGTGCAAGCAAGACGCATCATTATCATGGCTGTGGACGGAGAAGACCTGATTGGCAACTTGACTCAGTTCAAGAAGGAGGACTTTGAGAACGAATGGATTACTATAGCTCTTGGTGGATTTGGAAAAGTGTACAAAGTGAGGCACAAGAAGTGGTGGTCGGTCTATGCTGTGAAATGTTCAACTGCATTCTATGGAGATCCGGAACTTGACAGGTAACTGGCTGTTCGATGGTTGAGACTTACATCCAAGGGGTAGTGAGTCGTGACTCCTTCAATCTTTCCTACTAGGACATATTAAAGGAGTTGTGTGAGATGAGATAAGAAAAGAAAGGATTACATAGTCACGTTCTCTGTACCGCCGGTCCAGTCTTTTGTCTACAGTCTTTTGTAGCGTTTCAGGTATATGGCACATGACCACTGCAGCCAGTCACTGTCCTGAGCAGCATGCAGCACAAGACCACTGAGGACAGTGATTGGCTAAAGCAGTCATGTCACCGCTGCAGTATGCAAACAAACAGCGGGATTAGGAGCAGGACTGGTGGCACAGAGAGCAGCTATGCAGTATATGTATTTGTAGAGTGAGAAGAATGTGAAGGTTTTTCCCTTGTGATTGGCTGCCAGGAAATGCTAAGGGAGGGGAGACCCTCTGGGTGACAGAGAAAAATTAGCAAATATGTCCGATAGTTATTGCTATGGACACTGGCAGCTTTCCTATATACCTAGAAGTCATCTCAGCTATCTGATTGTGTCTATAATAATAAATTGTGGAGTTTCTTTAATAATCTATCAAGTTTTTTTTTTATATGAACATAGGCTGGTTGAGGTGCTGTACTCTGAATATTTGTATGTAGTGCAGTAAGGCCTCTTTCACACTTGCGTTGTTGGGATCCGGCGTGCACTTCCGTTGCCGGAGGTGCCCGCCGGATCCGGAAAAACGCAAGTGTACTAAAAGCATTTGAAGACGGAACCGTCTTCCAAATGCTTTCAGTGTTACTATGGCACCCAGGACGCTATTAAAGTCCTGGTTGCCATAGTAGGAGCGGGGAGCGGGGGAGCGGTATACTTACAGTCCGTGCGGCTCCCGGGGCGCTCCAGAATGACGTCAGAGCGCCCCATGCGCATGGATGACGTGATCCATGCGATCACATGATCCATGCGCTTGGGGCGCCCTGACGTCACTCTGGAGCGCCCGGGGAGCCGCACGGACGGTAAGTATGCTGCTCCCCCGCTCCCCACTATACTTTACCATGGCTGCCAGGACTTTAGCGTCCCGGCAGCCATGGTAACCATTCAGAAAAAGCTAAATGTTGGCTCCGGCAATGCGCCGAAACGACGTTTAGCTTAAGGCCGGATCCGGATCAATGCCTTCCAATGGGCATTAATTCCGGATCCGGCCTTGCGGCAAGTGTTCCGGATTTTTGGCCGGAGCAAAAAGCGCAGCATGCTGCGGTATTTTCTCCGGCCAAAAAACGTTCCGTTCCGGAACTGAAGACATCCTGATGCATCCTGAACGGATTTCTCTCTATTCAGAATGCATTAGGATAATCCTGATCAGGATTCTTCCGGCATAGAGCCCCGACGACGGAACTCTATGCCGGAAGACAAGAACGCAAGTGTGAAAGAGCCCTAAGTCTACTGAGTAATGTGCCCCTTGTGCAGGGGGTGGGAGACTAGGGGCCCACTTTGCTTAGGGGCCCACCTGGGGAATTCACATGATACATACCTTCCAACTTTTTGGATGGTCAAAGAGGGACACTTATGGTTCATTGTGTGAAAGATTAAATTTTCCTGCATATTTTTAGACTTCAATAGTTTTCTCTTACGAAATGGTGCAAAAATAATTTTAATATAGAAATTTCTAAAATTCCAACTGCATCAAATAATTAAATATTATACAAGGTGGGCTCAAATATACAGAGAGGAACCAGGCAAACACTTTCTGGGTCTATATTGTAAATGTAATAATGCAAATCTATACCTCAGATCAAAAAGAGGGACATTTAAGGAACAAAAAGGGACAGAGGGACTTGGGTCAAAAAGAGGCACTGTCCCTCCAAAAGAGGGACACTTGGGAGGTCTGCCTGTAGCCCTGTGGGTCAGTCCAAGCTTCCCCCTCCCTATGCTCGGAGTGACAGCTTTAGAGGTCTACTGGTTGGACGCTACAATTGGCACTCAGCGCAGACGGTAATAGTAGTGGAACAACTTATTGCAGAGAGCTGAGAGCACACCATGGTTAGGGAACACCTTCTGGGCACTTGAGAGAGCACAACATTCTGTATTAAAACATCTCTCTCAAAGTAATGCTGATATTACAACCACCCACATAGGTATGCTTAAACCAGACCTCCTACCTAGCACTGTTAGCCACTTTGCAGAGTCAAAACTGCAGATAGCTTCCCTATAAACTGCCCATATATCTTCACTTGCTGTCAGCTACTCTTCCTCACTCTCCCATACACATGCACACTTGGTTTAGAATAGTGTGCATGTGTTGTCGGTTGGGAGAGGTGAATAAGCCACCTTCAGACACCTCTACCAGTGGCCTCTCTCCCTGAGAATAAAAGAATCCCGTACTGAAATTCAACAGTCAACCCTTCTCTCTTCTGACAAAAGTCCCCCTTAATATGGTTGTCCAGTCCTGACGATATTAGCAAGTCCAGACAACTTTTCTCATCTGGCATCAGCACGGTAGGTCCAATCTATATCATGAGACTTGTGTGACTAGATAGTTTGTTAAATTAATCACAGGTGAATGTTAATTAGAAGACCTTCTGTTATGTCTCTACATAATACCCACCATGTAAATGCAGATGCATATTCCTTTAACAGAGTGTTCCTGGAAACTCTGCCCAATACTAATAGAAGTTTAAAGAGCCAGTTGAGCGTACAATCTTTCATACCATTTGAATATGATTTGTCAAGTACACATTTTTTTTTAACGATGGTCCTTTCAAGGCAAGAGGAAAGTAAATAGGGAGACATCTGTATGCTGCTCATTTTAGCAACAGAAACCTGTTGGAATTAAAAGGGTTTTCTGAGACTTATATACTGATGACCTATCCTTTAGATTGGTCATCAAGATCTGCTCAGTGGGTGCCCCAGGACCCCCGCTGATCAGCTGTTTGAGAAGG
Source organism: Bufo bufo (assembly GCF_905171765.1). Taxonomy (NCBI): domain Eukaryota; kingdom Metazoa; phylum Chordata; class Amphibia; order Anura; family Bufonidae; genus Bufo; species Bufo bufo. The sequence continues at coordinate 87,131,832 of NC_053389.1, read as the reverse complement.
CACAAGAGCTCACAGTAGCACTGCAGCCTTCTCTCAGCCTTACCTAGGCCAAGTGACAACACGTTCATCGGTCACATGGCATAGGCATCTCAGCCCCATTGAAGTGAATGGGGCTGATTTGCGATACCTAGAACAGCCTCTATACAATGTATGGCACTATCCTTGGTAAGCATAGAGAAGGCCGCGGCACTCACAGGAGCGCTGGTGCCTTCTCAAATGGCTGATAAAAGGGGGTGTCAGACCCCCACCAATCAGATACTGATGACCTATAAAGAGAATAGTTCATCAGTATATAAATCTCAGAAAACCCTTTTAAGTCATCCGAGCTTCAAGCAATTGGTTAGGGCCCTATTCATCATTTATAATTATGATTATAACAAACAACACACACTACAGTAAGTTTCATAGGAAGCCAATTTACCTATTTCTATATTTTTGGATTGTGGGAGGAAACTCGCTCAAAGACAGGGAGAGCATACAAACTCCATGCAGATGTTGTCTCTGATTGGATTTAAACTCAGGAACCAGTGCTTACCACTGAGCCACCGTGCTGCCCATGGTTAGATGAATGTCAGCTGGACCCGCCAACCATCTAATGCCTATGGAGGCCTCCGGACTCAACAGCAAATGAATGAGAAGAATGCGATAATCTTAGTTACACCACTGCTGAGGTCAAACACAGATCCTCATTCCTAAAGCTAAGCAACAGGTCTGCGGGTAACGGGGGACCGAGTGCACCTTTGGAACCCCGCTACAGTACCCCCCCCCCCCTTTTACGAGGGGCCACCGGACCCAAGACTTCAGGCGATGGCTTTTCAGGGTGTTCTAAATGAAATTTACGAACCAGTTTAGGAGCATGAACCTCCCTGGCAGGTACCCAAGATCTCTTTTCAAGTCCATACCTCTTCCAGTGAATCAGGTACTGCAAGGAATTACGCACCTTCCTGACATCCACTATTTTAGACACGACATACTCGACAGCATCATTAACAAGAACCGGCGGAGGCGAGGCTTTCGATGGTACTACCGGTTCAAAATATTTTTTAAGTAGAGATTTATGGAACACATTATGAATGTGGAATGACTTGGGCAGCCCCAACCTAAATGATATCGGGTTAATCACCTCCGTGATCTTATATGGTCCAATAAAGCGAGGAGCAAATTTTCTAGAAGCTACCTTGAGAGATAGATTCTTGGAGGACAACCATACTTTATCCCCAACCTGAAAGTTCACCCCCCTTGAACGTCTCCTATCGACCTTGAGTTTTTGAGAACTTTGAGCCTTTTCTAGGTTCGATTGAACCCGGGCCCAAACTGTGCACAGTTCGGAGGAGAGTTTATCAACTTCAGGGTTAGAGGAGGAGACGGACGACCCAGAATGAAAACGGGGATGAAAACCATGGTTACAAAAGAAAGGGGAGACCCCAGCAGAAGAATTGACACGGTTATTCAAAGCAAATTCAGCCAACGGAAGGAATTTGACCCATAATTGCTGGTCATCAGCAACATACGACCTCAGGAATTGTTCCACAGACTGATTAAGGCGTTCAGTTTGCCCATTACTCTCAGGGTGGTAGGCGGAAGAAAAAGACAATGAAATTTTACATCTTTGACAGAAGGCCCTCCAGAATTTGGACACAAACTGCACACCCCTGTCAGAAACAATATTTTCCGGGATGCCATGTAAACGAACAATCTCTCTCACAAAAATAGATGCCAGGGTTTTAGCATTCGGAAGTTTAGACAGGGGAATGAAATGAACCATCTTGCTAAACCTATCGACCACTACCCAAACCACAGTCTTACCCTCCGCCAGCGGTAGGTCAGTTATAAAGTCCATCGAGATATGGGACCAGGGTCTACTGGGAATGGGTAGGGGTCGTAGGTTACCAGCAGGGCGAGTCCTAGGTGTCTTAGACCTGGCACAAACCTCACAGGCTGACAAGTAGGACTTGACATCCCTGGTCAGAGTGGGCCACCAATAAGATCTAGAAACCAGATCCTTAGTGCCCTCAACACCCGGATGTCCACAAAAGGCAGAATCGTGACACTCACCCAACAGCTGGAGACGAAACTGTATGGGAACAAACAACTTATCTGTTGGTGTGGATGCCGGTGCCAGATGTTGTTCACCCTTAATGCGAGCCGAGATATCCTGGGTTAGAGCCGCTAAGAAGATGTTTGCTGGTAGGATGGATTCAGGCGGAGTCTCAGTGGGTTGAAAAGCATGGAAGCTCCGAGATAATGCGTCTGCCTTCAGATTTTTACTTCCTGGCCTGAACGTAATGTAGAAATCAAAACGGGTAAAAAACAGAGCCCATCGGGCTTGTCGGTGATTCAACCTCTTAGCAGACTCGAGAAACATCAGGTTTTTATGATCAGTAACAACAGTTACTCGATGCCTTGCCCCCTCCAAAAAATGCCTCCACTCCTCAAATGCCAATTTAATAGCCAGCAGCTCCCTATTCCCTATGTCGTAGTTTCTGGGAGAGAATTTCCTAGAGAAGAAGGCACACGGTCTCAGGTTAGTGAGGCTAGCAGGACCTTGTGAAAGGACTGCTCCTGCGCCGTCCTCGGACGCATCCACCTCCACAATAAAGGGTCTCTCCTGATCAGGCTGGATCAGAATGGGAGCGCTACTAAATGCCTTTTTTAATGTTTCAAATGAAGAAATGGCCTTGGTAGACCAATTCTCCAAATCCACCCCTTTCTTAGTAAGGTCGGTCAATGGCTTAGCAATTACAGAAAAATTCATGATAAATTTACGGTAGTAATTAGCGAAACCCAAAAATCGTTGTAAAGCCTTTAAGGATGAAGGCCTTACCCATTCCTTAATTGCTAAAACCTTACCAGGATCCATCTTAAAGGCATGAGGAGTCAAAACATGCCCTAGAAACAGTATCTCCTGTACACCAAAGACACATTTCTCTTGCTTAGCGGATAGCTGGTTCTCCCTCAACACCTCTAATACTTGTTTGACATGAGACACATGAGATTCGAAATCAGGAGATTATATCAAAATGTTGTCAAGATAGACAATAATAAATTTCCCTAAGAACTCCCTAAGAATATCGTTCATTAAGTTTTGGAACACAGCTGGGGCATTGCTGAGTCCAAAAGGCATCACCTGATATTCAAAGTGTCCTATCGGAGTATTGAACGCTGTCTTCCATTCGTCTCCCTCCTTGATTCGGATTAGATTGTATGCCCCTTTCAGGTCAATTTTGGAAAACCAGGTTGCCCCCAAAACCTGGTTAAATAAATCCGGAATCAATGGGAGAGAGTATCTATTTTGGACAGTGATTTTATTTAATCTCCGGTAATCAATACAAGGCCTAAGACCACCATCCTTCTTTTTAACAAAGAAAAACCCTGCTCCCATAGGAGAGACTGAAGGTCTAATATGCCCTTTAGCAAGGCTCTCCTTAATATAATCTTCCATAGCCTTGCGTTCGGGTCCTGAAAGATTATAAATTCGCCCTTTAGGAAATTCGGCACCCTCTATTAGCTCTATGGCGCAATCATAAGGTCTATGGGGGGGGGGGGTACAACCTCTGGAGTAGGGGACGAGAACACATCAGAATATTCTTTAATAACAGAGTGGCACACACCCACGGTCAGAGAAATTTCAGAGGTACATGACCTTACCGTACCACCAATCAGGGGAGTAGCATCAATAGCCATGACATGGATAGGTGTAGGTAAAGCAAACATTGGAATACCCAATTTACTAGCAAACTCAAAGTCAATAAAGCTGGCCGCTGAACCGGAATCAATAAAGGCCTTACCCGGCCACTTATTAACCCCCAGAAAAATTGTTATGGGTACCAAAAGCTTACCTTTAGAAAAATCAGGGTGTACCTGGTCTTTAGGTTGTCTTGCCTTAGGAGACTTGTCAGAGAGGACCCTCTTAGGACACTTGTTGATCCAATGGCCAGGATCTCCACAGTAGAAGCACTCTCCGTGTCTGCGACGAAGATTACCCCGGGTCATGCCAACCTGCATGGGTTCCTCGGTGGAGACTTCAGTGTTGTCTCTGGAAAAGGCCTCTGGCTGGACCACCATCTGAGAACAGAACTGTCGTTCTTGTCTTCTCTCTCTAACTCGTCTGTCAAGTCGGACAACTAGGGTCATCATCTCCTCTAAGGTCTCAGGAATTTGATAATTGACTAATAGATCTTTTAAATTATCGGATAGACCAGACCGAAACGGACTCTTCAGGGATGGTTCATTCCATCCTGAGGGTCACACCACCGTCTGAATTGGGTGCAATACTCCTCCGCAGGGAGATGGCCCTGAACCAGTGCCCTAAGAGCCATCTCGGCTACCAGGGCCCTGTCTGGTTCGTCATAGAGGGTACCCAGGGCCTGAAAAAACCCCTCCACAGAAGTTAGACAACTGGCCCCAGGAGGTAACGAAAATGCCCAGTCCTGGGGATCACCCTGTAGTATAGAAATGATAATCCCCACGCGTTGGCTCTCGGGACCGGAGGACACGGGGCGCAAACGGAAGTAGAGTTTGCAACTCTCCTTAAAGGAGAGAAACCTCTTCCGGTCTCCAGAAAAGGGTTCTGGGAACTTGATCTGGGATTCAAAATGTGGACTGGAGGACAGAGGAGTGGAAGAACCTTGCCCTAACTCAAAAGAACGGAGTTTCTCTCCTAGCTCCTGCTCCATCTGTGTCAAGTTAGAGACATGGTCAGTCAAGGTAGTAAGAGGATTCATGATACAGTGGTTAGTGGGCCTGTTAATCTGTAACGGTCACGTCCACACACACACAGGGGGAAGGATAGTGACCACTGCGCTCCACCCTCACCCCTGGCCCTGCCTACTTGCCTCACGAGTCCTGATGACAGGGGACAACTGGACAACAGTCCCTAACTTAGGATACGTGCAGGGAAGACAGACAAGACAAAATACGGAACATGAACGGACCGGGTCAAAACCAAGAGAGGTACGCAGTACAAAGGGTTAAGCAAAGAATGGTCAGGAGAAGCCGGGGTCAAATACCAGGAGAGTAGAGAAGTACAAGAGGAGTCCAAAGAGAGTAGTCAGGTGGGAGCCGAGGTCACAATACCAGGACGGAGGCGCAGTACAGGAGGAGCAGGCAAAGGAACGGAATCAGGTGAGTATTCAGTAGTCCAACAAATAGCCAGGAACCTAGAAATTAACAGGCAACCTGTGGCTAGCAGACTGCCTGTATTTATAGTGGGGAGTGAGGGTCATGTGACGTGGCCAGCGTCACATGACCAACAGACCAACCAGTTGAGCACGAGTGATCAGCTCGGCGCTCAAGGCAGACTTAGGAGCAGGGAGCCACCCAGCAGTAAAGCCGCCCTGGGAATGAGGTCAAACACAGATCCTCATTCCTAAAGCTAAGCAACAGGTCTGCGGGTAATGGGGGACCGAGTGCACCTTCGGAACCCTGTTACAGGCAACTAAGCCAGTTCTACTTTATACCAGTTTGATAAATGGCCCCATATGAGTGCCTATTTATATCTCTGTTGGAGGAAAGAAGGAATGGACTATTGGATTTCAACACGAATGATCATTTTGTTTTCAAGAGAGATAAGCCACCTCAAGGGATGTGTGACCGCAGCTTATTCTCCTCTCTCTACTGAGAACATATGCACGTTCCAAAAAGCCAAGTATGCATGTGTATAGGGGGGAGGGGGTGACAGAAGGAATAGCTGTTCAGCTACCTAATATGTATGGCCAACCTAAGGCCCCTTGCAGACGAGCGTTCCTCCAGCAGCGAGTCGGCATGGCAGCACCCGGACTGACCTCCCAGCACTGATGGGATTCACATAGCATTATATTGATTTATGATGCTATGCAACCCGTACAGTTCTGGAATGTATTGGATAAGGGTACTTTCATACTAGCGTTTTTGTTTTCTGGTATTGAGTTCCGTCACAGTTTTGATCAGTTTTATCCTAATGCATTCTGAATGGAGAGCTTTCCATTCAGGATGCATCAGTTCAGTCCCTTTAAAGTTTTTTGGATGTAGAAAATACTGCAGCATGCTGCAGTTTTATCTCCGGACAAAAATACTGAACACTTGCCGGAATGCCGGATCTGGCATTAATTTACATTGAAGTGTATCAGTGCCGTCTGACACATGCCATCAGTTTGTGTCCGGATTGCCGGATCCGGCAGGCAGTTCAGGCGACGGAACCGCCTGCCGGAATCCTCTGCCGCAAGTGTGAACCTAGCCCAACACTTGCAGCATTATGCCAGTGTTATCCAATACATTCCAGAACTGTAAGGCCCCTTTCACACGGGCGAGATTTCCGCGCGGGTATTGCATTGCGCGTGAGGTGAACGCATTGCACCCGCACTGAATCCGGACCCATTAATTTCTATAGGGCTGTGCAGATGAGCGGTGATTTTCACGCATCGCTTGTGCGTTGCGTGAAAATCGCAGCATGCTCCTCTTTGTGTGTTTTTCACGCAACGCAGGCCCCATAGAAGTGAATGGGGCTGCGTGAAAATCGCAAGCATCCGCAAGCAAGTGCGGATGCGGTGTGATTTTCACGCACGGTTGCTAGGAGACAATCGGAATGGAGACCCGATCATTATTATTTTCCCTTATAACATGGTTATAAGGGAAAATAATAGCATTCTTAATACAGAATGCATAGTACAATAGGGCTGGAGGGGTTAAAAAAAATAAAATTAAAATTAAACTCACCTTAATCCACTTGTTTGCGCAGCCCGACTTCTCTTCTGTCTTCATCTTTGCTCTGTACAGGAAAAGGACCTGTGGTGACGTCACTACACTTATCACATGGTACGTCACATGATCCATCACCATGGTAAAAAAGATCATGTGATGGACCATGTGATGAGAGCAGTGACGTAATCAAATGTCCAATCCTCAAAGAAGAAGACAGAAGAGAAGCCGGGCTGCGTGAACAAATGGATTAAGGTGAGTTATATATATATAATTTTTTTTTAACCCCTCCAGCCCTATTGTACTATGCATTCTGTATTAAGAATGCTATTATTTTCCCTTATAACCATGTTATAAGGGAAAATAATCCAATCTACACAACCCCGATGCCAAACCCGAACTTCTGTGAAGAAGTTTGGGTTTGGGTACCAAACATGGCGATTTTTCTCAAGCGCGTGCAAAACGCATTACAATGTTTTGCACTCGCGCGGAAAAATCGCTCATTTTCCCGCAACGCACCCGCATCTTATCCGGTCCAAAAACATGCCGCCCATGTGAAAGAGGCCTAAGGGTACATAGCATCCTAAATCAATATAATGCTATGTGACCCTCGGCAGCGCTAGGAGGTCAGGCCGGGAGCTGCGTTGCGGACTCGCTGCGGGAGGAATGCTCGTCTGGAATTCATCATAGAGAGAGAGGTAGGCAAAAGAGAATTCAAAAGATTATATAGCAAAAATGCACATTCTACCCGTTTTTTAAAAATATGTCTGGTCCTCATCACCATACAAGATATCAGGGGTGGACATAAACCTAGAGTCGCTCACAAGGGTAGACAAAGCTTCCAGGATCAGATGTTTGCTGCACACTGCACTGTATGCGAGATGTTAATACACAATTAGACGTTTCCATATCTGTAATGTGCTGCAGCTTGGCAGAGCTGACTTGCTTTTTCTTTACAACAGATAGTTTTATGTTGTTTTTCATCTTCTAATCTTTTTGTACTGTTCAGCATGTCTGAGCAGGAATGTGCTGACTGCAAGTTTCTGGTTCATTGGCATCAGATCCACAGTGCACCGTGAATACACCGCCTTGGTGCATGTCATATTATGGATATTAGGCATAATGTTCTCCTGAGTCCTACCGCATTGACCCAATTTGTATGTGTCTTCATAGTGATTATTAAGAATTAAATGTGCTGGGCTCTGCTGTATACATTATCCACCCTATTGTGTTACTAACCACATTGATGGATAAAGGCAGCGCCGCCTTAATTTAATTAATCAAAAATTACTGATTATTAATATGTATTAATAGTCTGTTTGGCTGAGTAATTACTATTGACACCAAATGCAATGTATCTACAGTATCTATCTATCCTTCTATCTTATATCTATCTATCTATCTATCTATCTATCTCCTATCTATCTATCTATCAATCTATCTCCTATCTATCTATCTATCTATCTATCAATCTATCTCCTATCTATCTATCTATCTATCTATCTATCTATCTATCTATCTATCTATCTATCTATCTATCTATCTATCTATCCTTCTATCTCCTATCTATCTATCTATCTATCTATCTATCTCCTATCTATCTATCTATCAATCTATCTCCTATCTATCTATCTATCTATCTATCTATCAATCTATCTCCTATCTATCTATCTATCTATCTATCTATCTATCTATCTATCTATCTATCTCCTATCTATCTATCTATCAATCTATCTCCTATCTATCTATCTATCTATCTATCTATCTATCTATCTATCTATCTATCTATCTATCTATCTATCCTGTAGCAAGGGGTTATGCAGTTCAGGGTTTGTGTTGTATTTCTACTTTGCAATCTATGCGGCATCTGCATCTTATCTCTACCTGTCATTGTATTATGATGTGACATGTGTAAACCCATTTTTTGTGATGAAAGAAGTATTTAAAAATTTGATTCAGCTGCTTCGCCAAATTTTGCAAAAAAATTTGCTTTCTGATGAATTACTTCGTCATGAAGCGCATTTCTTTGTAAATAATGGGTGAAAAAACAGAAACAGCAATTGCGCAGCTCCCCGTCATTGTACCCCTCAGATGCCGCGTTCATAGTTGATAACTGATATCACAGTGTAACATAAAAAATTAATAATAATAAAATCATACTTTGTGCTCAAATGGGTGAGGTAAGTATGATTTTTTTTATTTTTTACCACCAATCATGGAAAATCTATTCGTTACCACGACGCACAAGGAAATGTGACTTCGCAGAGAATCTAATCAAATTAGCTTAACGCTACCCATCTTGTTAGGCTACTTTCACACTTGCGGCAGAGTGATCTGGCAAGCAGTTCCATCGCCGGAACTGCCTGCCGGATCCGGCAAAATGTATGCCAACTCATGGCATTAGTAAGGCCTCTTTCACACTTGCGTTGTCCGGATCCGGCGTGTACTCCACTTGCCGGAATTACACTCCGGATCCGGAAAAACGCAAGTGTACTGAAAGCATTTGAAGACGGAACCGTCTTCCAAATGCTTTCAGTGTTACTATGGCACCCAGGACGCTATTAAAGTCCTGGTTGCCATAGTAGTAGTGGGGAGCGGGGGAGCGGTATACTTACAGTCCGTGCGGCTCCCGGGGCGCTCCAGAATGACGTCAGAGCGCCCCATGCGCATGGATGACGTGTCCATGTGATCACATGATCCATGCGCTTGGGGCGCCCTGACGTCACTCTGGAGCGCCCGGGGAGCCGCACGGACGGTAAGTACACTGCTCCCCCGCTCCCCACTACACTTTACCATGGCTGCCAGGACTTTAGCGTCCCGGCAGCCATGGTAACCACTCTGAAAAAGCTAAATGTCGGATGCGGCAATGCGCCGAAACGACGTTTAGCTTAAGGCCGGATCCGGATCAATGCCTTTCAATGGGCATTAATTCCGGATCCGGCCTTGCGGCAAGTGTTCCGGATTTTTGGCCGGAGCAAAAAGCGCAGCATGCTGCGGTATTTTCTCCGGCCAAAAAACGTTCCGTTCCGGAACTGAAGACATCCTGATGCATCCTGAACGGATTTCTCTCCATTCAGAATGCATTAGGATAATCCTGATCAGGATTCTTCCGGCATAGAGCCCCGACGACGGAACTCTATGCCGGAAGACAACAACGCAGGTGTGAAAGAGCCCTAAGACTGATCAGGATCCTGATCAGTCTTAAAAATGCCTGATCAGTCAGAAAAATGCATTGAAATGCCGGATCTGTCTTTCCGGTGTCATCTGGCAAAACAAATCCGGCAGTTTTTTTTAAACTTTTTTTTCGGTCTGCGCATGCGCAGATCAGAAGGGCGGATCCTGCATTCCAGTATTTTGAATGCCGGATCCGGCACTAATACATTCCTATGGAAAACAATGCTGAATCCGGCATTCAGGCAAGTCCTCAGTTTTATTTGTCAGAGATAAAACCGTAGCATGCTGAACGGATTACTCTCCATTCAGAATGCATAGGGATATACCTGATCAGTTCTTTTCCGGCATTGAGCCCTTTTGACGGAACTCAGTGTTGGGAAAAAAAAACGCTGGTGTGAAAGTAGCCTTAAAGGTATATAATATTGATGACCTATACTATGAATAGGTCATCATTATCAGATCTGCCAGGGTCCAACATCCAGGACCCCCGCCGATCTCCTGTTAGAAAAGGCCGGTGATCTGTGAGTGCCGCAGCCTCTTCCTAGGGCATGTGACATTACCGGACATCGGACTCAGGGCCTAGCTGCAGCTCAGCCTCATTGAATAGGGCTGAGGTGCAATACCAACCACAGCCATTGTACTATGTACGGTGCGGTGCTTGGGAAGCTGCCAGGAAGCTGTGCTCGCCCTTAAACGGTTGGGGTGCCAGGATTCTGAACCCCTAATCGATCATTAAGCATTACTGGACAACCCCCTTAGGTCTACACAATGACATTTGTCGCACAACATTTTGTCGCACCAATGTCGCGCAACAATTTTTATAATGGTAGCCTATGGTGTCGTACTGTGACACACGACATGCTGCGACTGCGATGCGACAGTCGCAAAAAATCCATTCGAGATGGATTTTTTCTGCAACTGTCGCAGTCGCAGCATGTCGTATGTCGCATTGTAACACTATAGACTATCATTATAAAAATTGTTGCGTGACATTAGTATGTTGCAATGTAGTTGTGCCCTATCTGTCGCGCGACAATACGTCGTGTAGACCTAGCCTTAATGTTAAAGAAGCACTCCAGAAATTTTGTTAGTGCATCATAGGCTATTATAAACTCATTAGTGAACCAGCCTATTTTGGGCCTTAGAGGGAACCTGTCATCAATTTTATGCTGACCTCACTGAGGGCAGCATAACATACTGACAGAAAAGCTGATTTGTGTCACTCATAAGCTAATAGTAAGAGGTTACTGAGTCACATCTACCAGAGAAGAGTCCTGGTTATTCCTAATCTCCTGCTCTCTCATCCATCTGCTGATGATTGGCAGTTCTCTCCTAGAGAGAGAGGGAGAAGACTAGGTAGAAGACGGTCAGTCATCAGCAGGTGGGCAGGAGAGCAGGAATTCATGAATAACCAGGACTCTTCTCAGGTGGCCGTGACTCTTTTCCAGGCCCAGTCTGCAATGATTGTGATGTTGGTTCTCGGCAACCACTTACTTTTAACTTGACATAAATGACAGACCTCTGAAATCAACTCACCTGTCTCTTCTTTATGCTGCCGTTAGTATGGGCAGCACAAAGTTGATGACAGGTTCCCTTTAATGACCAATCTATTTATTTAATTGTTGCCTTTCAAGGGTTATAGCTTTTTTATTTTTCCTTCAGGGTAGTCATATGAGGGCTTGTTTTTTTCGCGACAAGTTGTTGATTTTAATGGTGCCATTTTGGGATACACATAACTTTAACTGATTAATTTTTGTGGTACGACTTGTAGTTTTCATTCATACTGTATTATTTCGTGGTTCATAACATTTTTTGGTTGTTTTTATTTTATTTTTTTCTGGTGAATAAGCAAAAATCATAAATATTTTTTTATTTTTTTTAACACCGTTCACTGTACGGATAAGTTACACGATAATTGTGTAGAGCGGGTCATTACAGATGCTGCAATAAAAAATATGTGAAGGAGATTTAATTTTTGTTATTTTTTCCATTGAAAATAATATTTTTGACTCTTTTTTTTTACTTTTTTACTTTATAATAAGCGATCTTTTGATTGCTTCTAAAATACATTGCACTGCTCATTTAGTGGCCGACCCAGGCAGGCCTGGGTCCTTACTTAGGCAGCAACCTGTGTGCCCAGACATCGGCACTCCACAATCTCATTCCGTTGCCTGTATTGCCGCATACATGCTATTGTGCATTTAAGGGGTTAATTAGCCCAGCTAGGTGCTTCTGCCAGTCTAGGCTGCTAGAGCACACAAAGGGCAACCAGTGATAGATCAGTGACATAAACCTTCTGTCACCTAACTCACACAGAAGAGTCTTAGGGTCCATTCACACATCCGCAATTCTATTCCGCATTTTGCGGAACGGAATTGCAGACCCATACATTTCTATGGGGTTGCACGTCGTGTGGCCCCGATCGGAATTGCGGACCCGCACTTCCGGGTCCGCAATTCCAATCCTGAAAAAAATAGAACATGTCCTATTCTTGTCTCCGCACGGGTGTGTGAATGGACCCTTAAGGGTGTATTAGACGGTCAGATTTTCTGCCCAATGATCGCTAACAAACATTAGCATGAATGCTTATTTTATTTTTTTATGCACTTATATAGCGCTACTATATTTCGAAGCACTTTACAGACATTAGCATCCAACTGTCCCCAATTGGGCTCACAATCTAAGGTCCCTATCAGTATGTCTTTGGAGTATGGGAGGAAACCAGAGTACCCAGAGGAAACCCACGCAAACACGGGGAGAACATACAAACTCCATTGTCGGCAAGCTCACACACATCCTACGTCTAGCCCACGTCTTCAACTTAATGGTTCAGCAGTTTCTCAAAACCTACCCCAATTTGCCTGAGATACTGGTGAAGTTGCGCCGTGTGTGTGCACATTTCCGCAAGTCATCGACAACTTCAGACGGTCTGTCAACACTGCAGCAGCACTGGAAATTGCCAGCTCACCAGCTGTTGTGCGACGTGAGCACGTACTGGAAATCGATGTTCCACATGTTGGTCAGGCTTTGGGAGTAGCAGAGGGCAGTTGTGGAATACCAGCTGCAACATGGTCGTCGCCTTTCCAGTCAGCTTCGGCTATTCACAAGCGAAGAGTGGGCATGGATGTCTGACCTCTGCGAGGTTTTAAGAAACTTTGAGGAATGAACACAGATAGTGAGCAGCGATAACACTAATATCAGCGTAACCATCCCACTTCTTTGTCTACTCAAACGCTCGCTGCTCACAATTAAGGACGATGCTTTACATGTGGAAGAGGTGGAAATGGGGGAAAACATTACACAGGGTGATAGCCAGACCACCCTCAGTTTGTCTTCTCAGTGCGACTTGGACGATGAAGAGGAGAAGAAGGATGAGCAGGAGATGGTTGCCTCCGCTACAGAGGGTAGTACCCATGGAAGTTTAATTCCATCTGTTCTGCGTGGGTAGGCAGAAGAGGAGGAAGAGGATGAGGAGATTGAGAGTCATCCTCCTGATGACGACAGCGAAGTCTTGCCTGCTGGCACTCTGGCACACATGGCTGACTTCATGTTAGGCTGCCTTTCCAGTGACCCGCGCGTTATACGCATTTTAGGCAACACGGATTACTGGTTGTTCACCCTTCTCGACCCTCGCTTCAAAGAGAACATCTCTTCTCTTATTCCTATGGTTGAGAGGACAAGCAAAACGGTGCAATACTAGAAGGTCCTTGTTGAAAGATTGCTGCAAAAATTTCCATCCGACAATGCTGGCGGCAGAGTCCGTAGTTCCTTGGGCAACTAAAGAGGGGAGACAAGGGGAACACACAGCAGTTCCAACAGAGGCAGGGCAACACTCTCCAAATCCTGGGACAGTTTCATGACACCCCACCAGCAACCTCACCCTGATGCTTGGCCTACTGTCACAAGGAGGGAAAAATTTTGGAAGATGGTAAAGGAGTACATAGCAGACCGTGTCAGTGTCCTCAATGATCCCTCAGTGGCTTACAACTACTGGGTGTCCAAGCTGGACACGTGGCACAAACTGGCGCTCTACACCTTGGAGGTGCTGGCCTGCCCTGCCACTAGTGTTTTGTCTGAGCGGGTATTTAGTGCTGCTGGTGGCATTATAACAGATAAGCGTATACACCTGTCAACTAAAAATGCTGACAGGTTCACTCTTATAAAAATGAACAAGGCCTGGATTGACCATAACTTCTCGACTCCACCAGAGGAAAGCTGATGAACATAAAGGCACTTTAAATGTGTTGTTTATAATGTACTGAATACCCTGTATTCCCATGCACGCCTTCCACCACAAACAAGGGTATATGGTTGAATCTTCCTTTTCTCATCCTCCTCCTCCTCTTCCATCATATCAACATGCTTATTTGTCGCATATAATGTTTTACAGGGTCAGCTCACCTGCAGGCCCTCACATATAATGCTTTACAGGGTTAGCTCACTTGCAGGCCCACGTATATAATTTTTTAGAGGGTCAGCTCACCAGCAGGCCCTCACCTACAATCTTTTACAGGGTCATCTCACCTGCAGGTCTTCACCTACAATCTTTTGCTGGGTCAGCTCACCTGCAGGTCCTCAACTAAAATCTTTTACAGGGTTAGCTCACCTGCAGGCCCTCGCATATAATTTTTTTAGAGGGTCAGCTCACCTGCAGGCCCTTGCATATAATTTTTTAAAGGGTCAGCTCACCAGCAGGCCCTCACCTACAATCTTTTACAGGGTCTGCTAACCTACAGGCCCTCATCTACAATCTTTTACAGGGTCAGCTCACCTGCAGGGCCTCGCATATAATTTTTAGAGGGTCAGCTCACCAGCAGGCCCTCACATATAATGCTTTACAGGGTTAGCTCACTTGCAGGCCCACGTATATAATTTTTTAGAGGGTCAGCTCATCTGTAGGCCCTCACCTACAATCTTTTACAGGATCAGCTCACCTGCATGCCCTTGCATATAATGTTTTACAGGGTCAGCTCACCTGCAGGCCCTCACCTACAATCTTTTGCTGGGTCAGCTCACCTGCAGGTCCTCAACTACAATCTTTTACAGGGTCAGCTCACCTGCAGATCCCTAACTAAAATCTTTTACAGGGTTAGCTCACCTGCAGGCCCTCGCATATAATTTTTAGAGGGTCAGCTCACCAGCAGGCCATCAATCATAATTTTTCAAGGGTGTATGATGCCCTCCTTTATGTGTAATAAAGGTTGTATTAGAGTGTCGGTTCCTTGTAATTTTTGGCAGCACTTGCACTTTATATACAAGAAAATATACAGGAAAGAATGTTTCCTAACAATTTTTCCTCTAAAATCGATTTTATCTTTGGTTTTCTGCGGATTATTGTTAGTCTGTAAAAGTGGCATACTACTCGGACAACATCATTCCCAGCAGCAACTTGGGAGTCCATTGTTTCCATCAATTTCTGACCTTTTCATGTGAACCAGACACCCTCCCCTCTTCAGAGCAGGGGGTGCCTTGTTTAATGCTTGGGTTCTTCCATTGACTTCCATTGTGCTTGGGTGCTCGGTAGAGCACCCGAGCATCTCGAGGTGTTCGGCCCGAGCACCCGAGCACTTTGGTGCTCGATCAACACTAATCCTATGGAATTTTTCATGGTGTCAGTAGAAAGCCGAACTTGTCCCGAAAAGGACAAACCCTCATACAGCTATTTTATCAAAAAATAAAAAAAGTTGTTGCTTTTGGAAGATATGGAGTAAGAAATACACCAAAATGGAAAGTGATACGACAATCACAGACTGACACAACCTTAAAAATGAATTACTTTATTATATGAAATATATTAATACAACAAAATAAAAGGAAATTTTTCACCAATGACCTCCTATCCAACTGTTTGCATAGACACATAGCTGTGGTTCTTGATTAAAGGCTCTGTTCCTGAGTTATGATACTTTTATTAATATGCAAATTTGCTCTTTGGTGCAATTAGGGCATCACTATTGCTCCTTTCTGTGATCAGCCCCACCCTTACTGCTTTCATTTACCGGGTCAGGCAGTGGCAACGCAGTCAGAGAGGGGCTGGCCACAGCAAGGGGTGGAGTTTGGGTGCAACAAGAGGAAATGTGAAGCCTGCAAAGCCTAATTTTTATATTAACCCCCTCATGGAAACCGTCGTTCATGTATGGCTGATGTCCGCACTATAAAGATGCATCTGGAGAGGAGAAGGCACCATAGCCACCAGATTTCTGCTGTTTTTCACAGCAGACATTCAGGATTAATGTGTGTGATCGACAGTAACACCTACAGTAGACATTTAACCCCTCAGATGCTGTGTTCAATTGTAACTATGGTGGGGGAGCTGTCCACTCCTTGTTGTAGCCTCAGTCCGTTTGAAGGATCTGATGCTACCACAGAGATAGTTCCTATGGAGCTCTACCCCTACCTGTGGCAGGGCTCCTTAGGAACGTATTGAAGGTCCCATAGGCTACAATGGTAATTTATTCCAGTCTATAAGACAAGTGATCTAACAATCACATGTTTAAGTTCTCTTAGTGGACTTAATATAACAGGAAAAAAATGTTAAAATATATTTTCAAAATATATAGAAAAACATTCTAATCACCCCACTTGCCCATAATAAAAATAAATAAACAATAAAAAAATAAAGATAATTCACACCACCACATCCCAAAATGCCTGAACTATTAAACTATAAATGTATTTATCCTGTATGGTCAATGCTGTAATGAAAAAAATATATAAATTGACAATTTGCTGTTTTTTGTCACTTCGCTGCCCCCAAAAATTGAAAACAAAGTTATTAAAAAGGCATTAACACACATCTCTACAGATGTAAATATAATACAGATATGGGGGTCACAGTACAGTGATGCAAATAAAAAATGTTTTTTTTTTCCCCAGTTTTTATTTTTAAGTATTAAAACACAAGAAAAAATATGCAAACGACAACAGAAACAAAAAAATGGAAAATATCTCTTTCCTTAAGGGGTTAAGAAATAGAATTATTACTCAGGAACAGAGTCTCAGATCAACAAAATAAACAGAAATTTAATCAGGTGAAGCACAGCCATGTGTCTATGCAAACAGTTTGATAGGGAGGTCACTGGCCCTCTTTAACGCATTGCTTACACTGTAGATAGATAGATAGATAGATAGATAGATAGATAGATAGATAGATAGATAGATAGATAGATAGATAGATAGATAGATAGGAGCTTATGGAGGTTCTAACAATCCACATCTTACATTTATTACCCAGAAGGAGACCCATGTCGGGAATTCCCAGTCAGTTTTCTGACCAAGTGGCTGTGAACGTATGCCCAGGGGTTAAAGTTTCAGGAGCTGCTCAACTAGATGGTGTCTATAGCGCCTCTATTGCACAGATCTTCATGACTTGTCTCCTATAGGTTTTCATCTAATTACTTGCACATATGCATGTACGATATTTTCCTAATATTAGCATTCACACTCCTACTGGGAACAAGAATACTTTTCACTTTCACACTATTATTCTAGACATACTGTATGGAGCACTAACAATCCCCATTGTATTAATGACAGAAACAGAACTTGTGTCTATATGAAACCCTTGTGTATGCCGTAGTTCTCTTAAATGAAGAGTGCACAGTATATACTCTTCTGTCTGTGTACAATGCTCACACTAAATTGAGTGATAGCTCTAGACTGATGGCAGACACTTCCACACTGTACAATACACCTAAGAAAATACTTTTTGTTATGCCTGGTTTGAATGTTATGGCTGATCACATAGTATATGCAATACTATGTGATTGAGGACTATAATAAAATATGTATATAATTATGACAATGAGGAACTGAGGTGTATTGGTGTGTAACAAGTTTTACAGTTTTGGCTGTTTATGGTATAGCATAAGTGCCGTAATTAGTGATGAGAAAATTTATGAAAAATTTGATTTGGCATTTCACAAAGAAATTCGATCTGTGATGAATTACTTCATCGTGAAGTGCATTCCTTTGTATATAGCAGGCGCAATGATATGGAATAGCAATAGCACGCCCCCCGTCATTGACCCCCTCAGATTCAGGTGTCTTCAATCAACATGGCTGCAATGGCCTCTCCACGAGCAATTGGATGAGGTGATTAAGTATTTTTTTCCCACCATTTCAGAAAATATAGATCCGTTTCCATGAAATTCGGCCTTGCGGCAAATCTAATTCTATTCTAAAGTCTATTTGTTTGGCTTCAATTCACTCAAAACTATCCGCAATAAAGATTAAGCGCACTCACTTGTAAGTTTTGCCTAACTGCAATATATATATATATATATATAGAGAGAGATTGCTGCAGCTCTCACCTCACACTAAGCAGAGCACGGATGTACAGACCTGGACTCAGTGTGGAGCAAAATGAAAAAAGAAAACGAATTCCAGCTCTTCACAATAAAAGGCTTCTTTATTCCACTTCTTTAAAAACAGACATCAAAAGCAGAGTAGTATGCTGTGACGCGTTTCGGGCTGTTATATCTTAGCCCTTCATCTGGTCTTGATAAAGGGCTAAGATATAACAGCCCGAAACGCGTCACAGCATACTACTCTGCTTTTGATGTCTGTTTTTAAAGAAGTGGAATAAAGAAGCCTTTTATTGTGAAGAGCTGGAATTCGTTTTCTTTTTTCATATATATATATATATCATATTTGAAGGGTTAGGCCTCTTTCACACTTGCGTTGTCCGGATCCGGCGTGTACTCCACTTGCCGGAATTACACTCCGGATCCGGAAAAACGCAAGTGTACTGAAAGCATTTGAAGACGGAACCGTCTTCCAAATGCTTTCAGTGTTACTATGGCACCCAGGACGCTATTAAAGTCCTGGTTGCCATAGTAGGAGCGGGGAGCGGGGGAGCGGTATACTTACAGTCCGTGCGGCTCCCGGGGCGCTCCAGAGTGACGTCAGAGCGCCCCATGCGCATGGATGACGTGATCCATGTGATCACATGATCCATGCGCTTGGGGCGCCCTGACGTCACTCTGGAGCGCCCGGGGAGCCGCACGGACGGTAAGTACACTGCTCCCCCGCTCCCCACTACACTTACCATGGCTGTCAGGACTTTAGCGTCCCGGCAGCCATGGTAACCACTCTGAAAAAGCTAAATGTCGGCTCCGGCAATGCGCCGAAACGACGTTTAGCTTAAGGCCGGATCCGGATCAATGCCTTCCAATGGGCATTGATTCCGGATCCGGCCTTGCGGCAAGTGTTCCGGATTTTTGGCCGGAGCAAAAAGCGCAGCATGCTGCGGTATTTTCTCCGGCCAACAAACGTTCCGTACCGGAACTGAAGACATCCTGATGCATCCTGAACGGATTACTCTCCATTCAGAATGCATTAGGATAATCCTGATCAGGATTCTTCCGGCATAGAGCCCCGACGACGGAACTCTATGCCGGAAGACAATAACGCAGGTGTGAAAGAGCCCTTAATCCAGTTTCAGCACATTAACTCTGTTTTTGTACGTTAGAGCCAGGGTTGAAGTTAGGTTATCCTTCACCTTGGGCAAAGATTTAGTTATCTGCTCTAACAAGGTATAACGAATTACCTTTCCTAACCAAGCCGTGGCTTGTTGGTGCCCCCTGGCACACAGGGCACATGCTCCAACAGCCCTACCTATACATGTGGATTCTCCAGTCCATAACATGCTTCACACTTTATATCCTACACCCCTTTTCATTCTAGAGTACAATTTCCCTTTAAACTTATTTCATTGTGTTTCAGTTGACCTTGTTGGACTTTTCAGAGTAAACAGAAGCAGAATTTTCACGTTTTGGTAAATGAATACGTTTACTTTGTCAGAATTGCAAACATCCCGCAAAGCTTATTCTGCAGCACGTTTTAAGAAACAAAAGGTTTTTGTGCTAAAACCCCAGATACAAAATCCATAGTAAACAATCAGATTTCTGTTTCTCTAGGGCACTGGCTTCTATATTTAGGTTAAAGGATCCTTTCATTCTACACTTCAGTTTACGCACAGGATTGTTCAATATGGAAGCTAGGTGCACAGGTTGCTATGCAAAGACAGGCTGCTATTTATGGGAATTAGAGGAAAAGCTAATATCTAAATAATTTTAAAAATGGCACATTTTAAGACACATCCACTGAGATCACCCACAAATATTAGAAGCACCAGATCCACATAAGCTCCACATTCTTGTGGTTCTACTCGCTGGACACTCCTGTGAAAAATAGAACTGTTGAGAGGCATGAAGCTTATCATTGCTGTAGGACTTTGTACTGTAGATTGTGCCTCACAATGAATTAATAAACAATATGGGAGGTATATGAAGAGGTTCCCCAGTTTTATCATTGCCTAGCATGAAATGTAGGTATTTCAGAAAGTCACACTGTATTTGTCTGAGCTGAGACCACTAATGATCCCAACAGAGGATAAAAAAAGCTGAATGACATTCATGAAATGGTCGGACTTCTTAGACTGAGATTAGCCTTGGGCTCATTGGCTTGGACAAGTGAGTCATGAGGCACTATTTACAGGAATTGCCAGGTATGAAAACTTGGCAGTCACTCTAAATTCTTTTGTGGAGTAAATGTTAGTCATCAGTTTACTATAGGCTTAATATTCTCAAGATTTCACCTCCCTTCAGATCCCTAAACAAAAAGAAGCCATTTAATGTCAGTCATATTACATTTTATGGTTTTGATATCTCAGAATAGCACAGAGGCTACATTCCTGTGTATGGATGTGCACTTTCTCCTTCCTCCCTTTCACAGCTATACTTCTGGATATAAAATGTATCCTCTCTCCCTCCCTTTCACAGCTAACCTGCTGGCTATAAGGTTTCTCCTCCCTCCCTCTTACAGATAGCCTTCTAAATATAAGGTTTCTTCTCACTTTCCTTCCTCTCACATGCTTCTGTATACACATATACAGTAAGGTTATAAGGTTTCTTTTTCCTCCATAGTAACATAGTACATAAGGCCGAAAAAAGACATCTGTCCATCCAGTTCGGCCTGTCATCCTGCAAGTTGATCCAGAGGAAGGCAAAAAAAAAAAACTGAGGTAGAAACCAATTTTCCCCACTTTAGGGGAAAATTCCTTTATTGTACTCTTGAAAAATTCCTTTATTGTACTCACCATCACCACCTCCTCAGGCAGAGACATTCATAGTCTCACTGCTCTTACCGTAAAGAATCCTCTTCTATGTTTGTGCACAAACCTTCTTTCCTCCAGACGCAGAGGATGTCCCCTCATCACAGTCACAGTCCTGGGGATAAATAGATGATGGGAGAGATCTCTGTACTGACCCCTGATATATTTATACATAGTAATTAGATCTCCCCTCAGTGGTCTTTTTTCTAAAGTGAATAACCCTAATTTTGATCATCTTTCAGGGTACTGTAGTTGCCCCATTCCATTTATTACTTTAGTTGCCCTCCTCTGAACCCTCTCTAGCTCTGCTATGTCTGCCTTGTTCACAGGAGCCCAGAACTGTACACAGTACTCCATGTGTGGTCTGACTAGCGATTTGTAAAGTGGTAGGACTATGTTCTTATCACGGGAATCTATGCCCCTTCTGATGCAACCCATTATCTTATTGGCCTTGGCAGCAGCTGTCTGACATCTCACAGCTATGGTTCTGTATAGAAGGTTTCGTCTCCCATCCTCTCACAGCTGCCATTTTGGATGTAGTTTCTACTCCCTCTCACAGCTTTGATTCTGCATATACGGTTTCCCCTTTCCTTCCTGTCACAGCTATTCTTCTGGAACAGTTTTCCTCCCATCTCTCCCTCTCTCAGCTATCCTTGTGGATGTAAACTTTCTCTTCCCTCCCTCTCACAGCATTGATTCTCACAGCTATCCTTGTGATGTAAAGTTTTTCCTCCCTCTCACAGCTTTGATTCATGGTATGTTTCCCCTTCTTCCCTGTCACAGCTATCATTTTGGAAATATAGGGGGTCATTTATGAAACTGAAATACTCCTAAATTAGGCATATTTCAGGCACAGATTGGCTGCAATCTGTAAATTTCCCCTGCTCACGCCAGGTCTAAAAAGGTGTGCGTGGTGTGGGGTCAGGTAAGGGGATGGCCCAGCAGGCCTGTCCTATCTACTATTTTCTATGCCTATTGCAGGTGTAGAAAAAAGTCTAAATGTAAGACAGCTAGGAAGCTGTCTTACATTTAGAAGCGGCGTTGGATCTGCCGTTGTTATGTAGAGGCCGGCGCCTCCTCATAACTCCCGTGGATCCACCACCAGTGCAGGGATTTATTAAGACAGGCGCATAAAACACCGGTCTTAATAAATGACCGCCATAGTTTCTCCTCCCTACCTTCCCTCTATCCTTTAGGATGCAAGGATGTAAAGGTTCCCTCCCTCTTACAACTATGATCTGAAAATAAGGTTTCCCTCCCTGCCTATGATAACTATCCTTTTGGATGTAAAGTTTCTCCTCCCTCTTACAGCTATAATTCTTTACATAAGGTTTCTGCTTACTCACCATCATAGCTACCCTTTTTGGTTTTCAAAAATGCTTTGTGTAAAAGATGTAAAAAAAAATACTATATAAAATTGATATCTCTGTAATCACACTGACCTGCAGAATAAGGCTACATGCACACGACCGTATGTGTTTTGCGGTCCGCAAATTGCGGATCCGACCCCCAAAAAAACAGGTGACATCTGTATGCCATCAGTTTTTTTTGCCGACCCATTATAACAATGCCTAAAATGGACAAGAAAAGGACGTTCTATTTTTTTTGCAGGACTACGGAACGGACATACTGATGCGGACAGCTAATGAACGGGTCCGCATCCTATCTGCAAAAAAACAGAACGGACATGGAAACAAACAACGTTCGTGTGCATGAGCCCTAAAATTCATGTAATTTTTCCAGAATTTTTCTCCACAAAGCACCATTTGAGAGAATAAAAAAAATTATATATATATACATATACACACAGTGGATATAAAAAGTCTACACACCTCTGTTAAAATGTCTCTGTTTCTGTGATGTAAAAAATGATAAATCATGATAAATCATTTCAGAACTTTTTCCACCTTTAATGTGACCTATAAACTGTACCACTCAATTGAAAAACAAACTGATATCTTTTAGGTGGAGGGAAGAAAAAATATAAAAATATAAAAATTACAGTATATACCCTGAAATGATACAACTAATTACACAAAAAAATGACAGTACATTTTTACTTTTAAAAGAGAGACCCCAGACCTGTTAATGTACTTGCGGTGCGTACATAATTTATTACCTTTCCTGCTTAGAATTTGTTCAGCAATTTGTATCTCCAAGTAATTTGACATTAGCGGCTTCTAAATCTGACAGAGGCCACTAGGATTAAAGAGTGTAAATATAATGACTTCATTTAATGGACTTGCTGTTCTCTACATCCAGCAACATTTCTTCCTTTTGACATTTTTACTGTTAGCGGACTTTATTTGGAATATAATCTGCATGCAAAATAAAGTCAAGACTACTTTGGCTGTCATCGCTGGATTTAGCTCCAATTATACTTTATTATTATGTCTTTGATAATATGGAAATTTCCAATTTCCAGACGTTTGTCTTCTATCAACTAATTTTAAAGGGGTCCTTTCTTGAGGTTTTCACAACAAGTTGGAGCTAAGCATTGGCCCTAGGTGGCTGGCCTTAAGGAAACAGCAAGCAGGTCGGCTCTCCACTGTTTCTGTAACTTCTATTGCAGGGAATGGGAGCTACTGTACACAAACAGCATAGCACAGCAAGTGCCGTACATTGTATAGTGGCCGTTCTTGGTATTGCACCCCAGGTCCTAGAAAGAAACCACAGTGCTCATCCTGAGCTCTGCAGTTGATCGCGGGGTGCTCTGGGAGTCGAACCTCAACAAATCAGATATTGATGAGGATAGGCCATCATCATTGAATACCTGGAAAGCCCATTAAAAAGATTTAATTTTCATTTAAAGTACAATTCTGGGATTCTACTCATAGAAAAAAGTTCCAAATGGGGTGGAATTCTAAAGAAACAATAAAAAAATAAAAAAAGAAGCTATTCTGCCACAGTTTTATGGGTTTTGTCCCTACTGCATTCCCTATGCGGTTAACCTAACCTGTGCCCTTCATTCTCTGGGTCAGTACAAATACAATGAAACTTATATTTAAAGACCCTCCTAGCTTACGGTGCAGGGGGTATAATCGTTAATATGCAAATGAGGCCTTTTGTGCAATGAGGTTGTCACCCTTGCTCTTATGGCTCACAAGCTCCACTGCTTTCTGTGGTCAACCCCTCCCTGGATGCTTTGATTGACTGGGCCAGGCTGTGCAAAACAGCTTAGGGAGGGGCTGGCCATAGAAATGCATGAAGCTTGGGGTGCAACAATAACAATAGGGACTCCCTCATTACACCAAAACTCCTTATTTGCATATTAAGAAAAAGTATCATAGCTTGAGAATGGGGTCTTAAATTAACAAAAGAAAAACAGTATTAAGCAATGTTAATAAGGTGAATTACAGCAAACACTTGTATAGGGAGATTGCTGATGACAGACTTGCTTTAAAGGGAATATCTCTTATCTGTTAATTAAAACCAAATAGTGATAAAACATTCCATTTTATAATTCTTTTTTATTTTCATTATAGTTTTTTTATTTTGTTTCTTGAACATTTGTTTGGGGGATAGCCTGTTCAGATGTCTGGACTATAGTAACCTGTAGATGCAATGAGCAGGACACTGGGTCAGTGGGCATGCTATGCAGTTGGTCAATTTATATGTGTATAAGTTTGTGGCGCCAGTTGCAGCTTGCGCAGGTACTGTAGCAGGGCCCTTTAAGATGTTATGAACTCACGTACCAGGTGAGGAATGCCAGAGGGGGATATTGTCTCTGTATAGCAGATATGGTAGTGTCAACGTGCAACAAAATTGAGTGTGGTTAATAGGAGTAACTGAGGAATGATGGGGTTCCACACAGATAATTGGGTCCAACTTGTCTTTACTTGGTGATACGCAGCTTTGATCCATACAGTGTACAGCAATAGTCTAGGGTCCCAACAGGTATTGGCAATATGTGGCAGGAATTTATATGTATTCTGCATCTGATCATATGCCTAGAGAAACTGGCAGGTATCTATCTTCTGCTCTGTCTTTAGTCTGCTTGATATGGGTCTGACTAGCTGAGGAGGTACTTATCTTCTCTTTGTCTTAGGATCTTTACTTACAGGACTGCTCGCAGGGTATGGTGGTTTCTTCCTGGAGATCTGATAGTTCTGTGAAAGGCTGCTTTCTTTGTCTACCAGCTGAGGTAAGGGACTCAGGCTGGGAAGGTTGATCTTGGGCCTCAGCCGAGGCTTGGATCCTTGGTTGGGGTCCCTGTTTCTGGGAGCTCCTACTAACACAGCCTACCCCAGCAGGGGGGTGGCTCGCACTCTGACTCACTTCCTTCTCCTCCTCATAAAGCATGGCATGGGACATCCCACTTCTGCTCATGTAGGGGAGACTAGACTGGAATGGTCTATTCCAGGCTAGAAGCTAACTCTGACCTGCTGCATACTGCTGCCACCTACTGGTGTACATTCAGAATTACAGCATATATACAAAACAGGCGTAAAAATATACATTTTGGCAAATACACAGTTAAATTACATTGGATGACAATACACATTTACATTTAACATTAGAAGCAGGGGAACAGAAGTTTGGTGACATATTTCAGGATGTTACATAGACTGGAGAATAATTAACTTCTACAGAAGAATGTAGTGGGTATGATCTGTGACCTGTGCAGAGGTCTTTGTGCACGGAGAGGGAGGCATGCTCTGTGATCTGTGCAGAGGTCTTTGTGCATGGAGAGGGAAGCATGTTCTGTGACCTGTGCAGAGATCATTGTGCAGGGAGAAGGAGGCATGCTCTGTGACCTGTGCAAAGGTGTTTATGCATGGAGAGGGAAGCATGCTCTGTGACCTGTGCAGAGATCATTGTGCACGGAGAGGGAATCATGCTCTGTGACCTGTGCAGAGATCATTGTGCACGGAGAGGGAAGCATGCTCTGTGACCTGTGCAGAGATCATTGTGCAGGGAGAGGGAGGCATGCTCTGTGACCTGTGCAGAGATCATTGTGCAGGGAGAGGGAGGCATGCTCTGTGACCTGTGCAGAGATCATTGTGCACGGAGAAGGAAGCATGCTCTGTGACCTGTGCAGAGATCATTGTGCACGGAGAGGGAAGCATGCTCTGTGACCTGTGCAGAGATCATTGTGCACGGAGAGGGAGGCATGCTCTGTGACCTGTGCAGAGATCATTGTGCACGGAGAGGGAAGCATGCTCTGTGACCTGTGCAGAGATGATTGTGCAGGGAGAGGGAGGCATGCTCTGTGACCTGTGCAGAGATCATTGTGCACGGAGAGGAAGGCATGCTCTGTGACCTGTTCAGAGATCATTGTGCAGGGAGAGGGAGGCATGCTCTGTGACCTGTGCAGAGATTGTTGTGCAGGGTGTGAAAGGCATGTTCTGTGACCTGTGCAGAGCTGTTTGTGCACAGAGAGGGAGGCATGCTCTGTGACCTGTGCAGAGGTGTTTGTGCACAGAGAGAGAGGCATGCTCTGTGATCTGTTCAGAGATCATTGTGCACGGAGAGGGAGGCATGCTCTGTGACCTGTGCAGAGATCATTGTGCACGGAGAGGGAGGCATGCTCTGTGACCTGTGCAGAGATCATTGTGGAGGGAGAGGGAGGCATGCTCTGTGACCTGTGCAGAGGTCATTGTGCAGGGAGAGAGAGGCATGCTCTGTGATCTGTGCAGAGATCATTGTGCAGGGAGAGGGAGGCATGCTCTGTGATCTGTGCAGAGATCATTGTGCACAGAGAGGGAGGCATGCTCTGTGATCTGTGCAGAGATCATTGTGCAGGGAGAGGGAGGCATGCTCTGTGATCTGTGCAGAGATCATTGTGCACAGAGAGGGAGGCATGCTCTGATCTGTTCAGAGATTGTTGTGAAGGGTGAGGGAGGCATGCTCTGTGATCTGTGCAGAGATCATTGTGCACAGAGAGGGAGGCATGCTCTGTGACCTGTGCAGAGATCATTGTGCATGGAGAGGGAGGCATGCTCTGTGACCTGTGCAGAAGTGTTTGTGCACAGAGAGGGAGGCATGCTCTGTGACCGGTGCAGAGGTGTTTGTGCACGGAGAGGGAGGCATGCTCTGTGTCCTGTTCAGAGATCATTGTGGAGGGAGAGGGAGGCATTCTCTGTGACCTGTGCAGAGGTCTTTGTACCGGGAGTGGGAGGAGGAGAGCTGTATCAAGAGTAGTAGTTTTGAGTGAAGCGAGCTTCGGAACATAGATCCAAAGTCACTTCGGTCAAAATTTCATTTGAATGCTGTACACAGGTCTTATCTGTCATTGCAATCTGGCCACTGATGATAATGACATGACTGTGGAGAAGTGATCTTTACAAAACCAGATGTGTCAGCCTAATATGAGACTTAGTGGCCAGAGTGAAAACTGCAATATTTCAGAATTTTCATTTTCTTTTCTTTTTTTATATATATAGATAGTGACATGAAAATAAAAAAAATCACATATTTCTTAAAAGTATGTTTAAAACAAAAACTTGATTTAAACAATTGAGAATTTTGTGATGACACGTTCCCTTAATGCTTAGTCATACTACGATACTTTTATGTGTGAGACACTCTTGACTGCTTCTTGAAAGTATGCGATCCTGCAGTACTTTGTTTTTGCTCTGTACTTTTCAAAGTGACTCATTTTTTAAATATCTATTATAATGTATTTAGGAAAAGGACACTTGACAAACCAAACTTGCTTGACTGGCTCCTTAAGCCGGTTATACCACATGAGCGAATAGCCACTGCTGCTTTCTGAAGTAGCTGATATTTAGTGTAACCTAGGGGAATCCTAAAAAGCTTACATTCCTGATTCAAACATGACAACTAGAGATGAGCGAATTTTTCAAAAATTTGATTCAGCCGGTTTGATCTGCTATTTCCTGGCTGCTGAGAGCCTTTATAGTGGTTTAGAACACTGTGCCTTGCAGTAACATGCATACGGAGTCTGCTGTGGTAGTGAAATAATACTGTGAGTCAGTATGACATGCAGATGACAGGCGTCGCTCTTAGAATCACTGCACACTTCACTTACAGGTATGGGGCCCACGAAGAAAAAAATTCCCTACATGCAGACGACATCATGCTGTTTCTAGGATCGCATGGTTCACTTAGGAAAATCTTTCAAGTATTTAAAGATTATGACAACAATGCGGGATTGAATATAAATTGGTCAATATCAGCCTGTATCCCGATTGATCCTTTGAATGTTTTTTTACCTGGTTCACTTGAAATTAAAGAGAGGCAGGAACCGGTTAAGTATTTAGGCATTCAGATAACACCTAACTAGAGTTGAGCGAACACCTGGATGTTCGGGTTCGAGAAGTTCGGCCGAACTTCCCGGAAATGTTCGAACTTTTCGGCACTAAAAAGGCTGTAAAACAGCCCAGGAAAGAGCTAGAGGGCTGCAAAAGGCAGCAACATGTAGGTAAATCCCCTGCAAACAAATGTGGATAGGGAAATTAATTAAAATAAAAATAAAATATATAAAAATAAACCAATATCAATTGGAGAGAGGTCCCATAGCAGAGAATCTGGCTTCACGTCAGCAGAGAATCAGTCTTCATGCCATAGCAGAGAATCTGGCTTGACGTCACCCACCACTGTAACAGTCCATTGTCATATATTTAGGCCCCGGCACCCAGGCAGAGGAGAGAGGTCCCGTAACAGAGAATCTGGCTTCATGTCAGCAGAGAATCAGTCTGCATGTCAAAGCAGAGAATCAGGCTTTACGTCACCCAACTCTGGAACAGTCCATTGTCAGATATTTAGGCCCAGGCACCCAGGCAGAGGAGAGAGGTCCCGTAACAGAGAATCTGGCTTCATGTCAGGAGAGAATCAGTCTGCATGTCATAGCAGAGAATCAGGCTTCACGTCACCCACCACTGGAACAGGCCACTGTCACATATTTAGGCCCAGGCACCCAGGCAGAGGAGAGAGGTCCCATAACAGAGATTCAGGCTTCATGTCAGAAGAGAATCAGTCTCCATGTCATAGCAGAGAATCAGGCTTCACGTCACCCACCACTGGAACAGGCCACTGTCACATATTTAGGCCCAGGCACCCAGGCAGAGGAGAGAGGTCCCATAACAGAGATTCAGGCTTCATGTCAGCACAGAATCAGTCTTCATGTCATAGCAGAGAATCAGGCTTCACATCACCCACCACTGGAACAGGCCACTGTCACATATTTAGGCCCAGGCACCCAGGCAGAGGAGAGAGGTCCCATAACAGAGATTCAGGCTTCATGTCAGCAGAGAATCAGTCTTAATGTCATAGCAGAGAATCAGGCTTCACGTCACCCACCACTGGAACAGGCCACTGTCACATATTTAGGCCCAGGCACCCAGACAGAGGAGAGAGGTCCCGTAACAGAGAATCTGGCTTCATGTCAGCACAGAATCAGTCTTCATGTCATAGCAGAGAATCAGGCTTCACGTCACCCACCACTGGAACAGGCCACTGTCACACATTTAGGCCCTGGCACCCAGACAGAGGAGAGAGGTCCCGTAACAGAGAATCTGGCTTCATGTCAGCACAGAATCAGTCTTCATGTCATAGCAGAGAATCAGGCTTCACGTCACCCACCACTGGAACAGGCCACTGTCACACATTTAGGCCCTGGCACCCAGACAGAGGAGAGAGGTCCCGTAACAGAGAATCTGGCTTCATGTCAGCACAGAATCAGTCTTCATGTCATAGCAGAGAATCAGGCTTCACGTCACCCACCACTGGAACAGGCCACTGTCACATATTTAGGCCCAGGCAGAGGAGAGAGGTCGCGTAACAGAGAATCTGGCTTCATGTCAGCACAGAATCAGTCTTCATGTCATAGCAGAGAATCAGGCTTCACGTCACCCACCACTGGAACAGGCCACTGTCACACATTTAGGCCCCGGCACCCAGACAGAGGAGAGGTTCATTCAACTTTGGGTTGCCCCGCAATATAATGGTAAAATGAAAATAAAAATAGGATTGAATGAGGAAGTGCCCTGGAGTACAATAATATATTGTTAAGGGGAGGTAGTTAATGTCTAATCTGCACAAGGGATGGACAGGTCCTGTGGGATCCATGCCTGGTTCATTTTTATGAACGTCAGCTTGTCCACATTGGCTGTAGACAGGCGGCTGCGTTTGTCTGTAATGACGCCCCCTGCCGTGCTGAATACACGTTCAGACAAAACGCTGGCCGCCGGGCAGGCCAGCACCTACAAGGCATAAAAGGCTAGCTCTGGCCACGTGGACAATTTGGAGACCCAGAAGTTGAATGGGGCCGAACCATCAGTCAGTACGTGGAGGGGTGTGCACAGGTACTGTTCCACCATGTTAGTGAAATGTTGCCTCCTGCTAACACGTTCCGTATCTTAAAAAGAAGGAACGCACCGGTGAGCTCAGCAACACCACAAGACCTGGAAGACAAGGGAAAACAACTGTGGTGGATGACCGAAGAATTTTTTCCCTGGTGAAGAAAACACCCTTCACAACAGTTGGCCAGATCAAGAACACAAGAGGTAGGTGTATGTGTGTCAAAGTCAACAATCAAGAGAAGACTTCACTAGAGTGAATACAGAGGGTTCACCACAAGATGTAAACCATTGGTGAGCCTCAAAAACATGAAGGCCAGATTAGAATTTGCTAAACAACATCTAAAAAAGCCTTCACAGTTCTGGAACAACATCCTATGGACAGATGAGACCAAGATCAACTTGTACCAGAGTGATCAGAAGAGAAGAGTATGGAGAAGGAAAGGAACTGCTTATGATCCTAAGCATACCACCTCATCAGTAAAGCATGGTGGTGGTAGTGTCATGGCGTGGGCATGTATGGCTGCCAATGGAACTGGTTATCTTTTATTTATTAATGATGTGACTGCTGACAAAAGCAGCAGGATGAATTCTGAAGTGTTTCGGGCAATATTATCTGCTTATATTCAGCCAAATGCTTCAGAACTCATTGGACGGCTCTTCACAGTGCAGATGGAGAATGACCCAAAGCATACTGCAAAAGCAACCAAAAAGTTTTTTAAGGGAAATAAGTGGAATGTTATGCAATGGGCAAGTCAATCACCTGACCTGAATCCGATTGAGCATGCATTTCACTTGCTGAAGACAAAACTGAAGGGAAAATGCCCCAAGAACAAGCAGGAACTGAAGACAGTTGCAGTAGAGGCCTGGCAGAGTATCACCAGGGATGAAACCCAGCGTCTGGTGATGTCTATGCATTCCAGACTTTAGGCTGTAATTGACTGCAAAGGATTTTCAACCAAGTATTAAAAAGTGAAAGTTTGATTTATGATTATTATTCTGTCCCATTACTTTTGGTCTCTTAACAAGTGGGAAGCACATATGCAAACTGTTGTAATTCCTACATAATTCACCTGATTTGGATGTAAATACCCTCAAATTAAAGCTGACAGTCTGCAGTTAAAGCACATCTTGTTCGTTTCATTTCAAATCCATTGTGGTGGTGTATAGAGCCAAAAATGTTAGAATTGTGTCGATGTCCCAATATTTATGGACCTGACTGTATAACTGCACCACTGAATGGCAAATATATTTTTCTTTTTTAAACTAATACACAACAAAAAGGGCTTTGGAACATATAACTGCACCGCTGAATGGCAAACAGGCCCTTATTTTTTTCACTTATACACGCCACAAAAGGCTTTAGAACATATAACAGCACCGCTGAATGGCAAACATATTTTTCTTTTTTCCCACTTATACACTCCACAAAAGGCTTTAGAAGATATAACTGAACCACTGAACGGCAAATATATATATATTTTTTGCCACTAATATACGACAAAAAGGGCTTTAGAACATATAACTGCACCACTGAACGGCAAATAAATTTATTTTTTGTGCCACTAATATAAGCCAAAAAGGGCTGTAATTTTCGCACTTCACCACAACAGCTATTAAGCCCTTTTTCCCCACTAATACAAGCCAAAAAATGCTTTAGAACATATAACTATACCGCACAAGCGAAAATAAGATGTAGAAATCTTTCCTTGCAGGATAAAAGGCCGAACTGGATGGACAAATGTATTTTTTCGGCTTTATATATTATGATATGTTATGATGTTATGTTAATGGCTGTAACAACCCAATAACAACGGTTTGCTGGAGTTACAGAGCTATATAATGGCAATTTGGATCCCCAGTCAGTGCTGCAAGGTGTACAGTCATGGCCAAAAGTTTTGAGAATTACATAAATATTGGAAATTGGATGAGTTGCTGCTTAAGTTTTTATAATAGCAATTTGCATATACTACAGAATGTTATGAAGAGTGATCAGATAAATTGCATAGTCCTTCTTTGCCATGAAAATTAACTTAATCCCAAAAAAAACTTTCCACTGCATTTCATTGCTGTCATTAAAGGACCTGCTGAGATCATTTCAGTAATCGCCTTGTTAACTCAGGTGAGAATATTGACGAGCACAAGGCTGGAGATCATTATGTCAGGCTGATTGGGTTAAAATGGCAGACTTGACATGTTAAAAGGAGTGTGATGCTTGAAATCATTGTTCTTCCATTGTTAACCATGGTGACCTGCAAAGAAACGCGTGCAGCCATCATTGCGTTGCATAAAAATGGCTTCACAGGCAAGGATATTGTGGCTACTAAGATTGCACCTCAATCAACAATTTATAGGATCATCAAGAACTTCAAGGAAAGAGGTTCAATTCTTGTTAAGAAAGCTTCAGGGCGTCCAAGAAAGTCCAGCAAGTGCCAGGATCGTCTCCTAAAGAGGATTCAGCTGCGGGATCGGAGTGCCACCAGTGCAGAGCTTGCTCAGCAATGAATGGCAGCAGGCAGGTGTGAGCGCATCTGCACGCACAGTGAGGCGAAGACTTTTGGAAGATGGCCTGGTGTCAAGAAGGGCAGCAAAGAAGCCACGTCTATCCAAAAAAAACATCAGGGACAGATTGATCTTCTGCAGAAAGTATGGTGAATGGACTGCTGAGGACTGGGGCACAGTCATATTCTCCGATGAAGCCTCTTTCCGATTGTTTGGGGCATCTGGAAAAAGGCTTGTCCGGAGAAGAAAAGGTGAGCGCTACCATCAGTCCTGTGTCATGCCAACAATAAAGCATCCTGAAATCATTCATGTGTGGGGTTGCTTCTCATCCAAGGGAGTGGGCTCACTCACAATTTTGCCCAAAAACACAGCAATGAATAAAGAATGGTACCAAAACACCCTCCAACAGCAACTTCTTCCAACAATCCAACAACAGTTTGGTGAAGAACAATGCATTTTCCAGCACGGTGGAGCACCGTGCCATAAGGCAAAAGTGATAACTAAGTGGCTCGGGGACCAAAAGGTTGACATTTTGGGTCCATGGCCTGGAAACTCCCCAGATCTTAATCCCATTGAGAACTTGTGGTCAATCCTCAAGAGGCGGGTGGACAAACAAAAACCCACTAATTCTGACAAACTCCAAGAAGTGATTATGAAAGAATGGGTTGCTATCAGTCAAGAATTGGCCCAGAAGTTGATTGAGAGCATGCCCAGTCGAATTGCAGAGGTCCTGAAAAAGAAGGGCCAACACTGCAAATACTGACTCTTTGCATAAATGTCATGTAATTGTCGATAAAAGCCTTTTAAACGTATGAAGTGCATGTAATTATATTTCACTACATCACAGAAACAACTGAAACAAAGATCTAAAAGCAGTTTAGCAGCAAACTTTGTGAAAACTAATATTTGTGTCATTCTCAAAACTTTTGGCCACGACTGTAATAGGATTGTTCCTATTACCCAGGCTGTAACCCCCCCTACTGAACCCTGTTAAACATAAATGCTGTGGAATTATTCCTCCCTATTCTTTCCCTACACCTTGAATAATCTTTCCCTGCACTTGTAAATAGTTTTTTCAGCACAATGAAGTCTTTCCTAGCACTGTCCCTAGTGCCTGCTGACGTCTCCCCCTGCACTAAGTACACTGGTAAATGGCAGAATCCAAGATGGCTGAGGCTATTTATAGGGCTGTGACATCATAGGGCTAGCTGGCTGCTGATTGGCTGCATGCATGGCATTATGGGTGATCCCGTCTTCCCAGAGTTTCTTGCTCCATGTCCTCACACGTGCAGCAGCCATTTTAGGAAAAAATGCGATTCGTTACCACGAAGAGTGAGGAAATTTGGATTCAGTGCAAATCAAATTTTTCCTGAAATTTGGATCGAATTCCACTTTGTCAACTTTGATTCGCTCATCTATAATGACGACAGGAATTCACAGAGGTGCGCTGCCCTTGTCTCAATTCATTTTTGATGCAATTTTCAAACTTGCATTCTTTTCTTAGATATACAAGCAGATAAGCTCCCTGCCTCTGTGTCTATAGACAGCAGGATACCACTGGGGGAAACCTGGGTGAGGTCGCAGGAAACGTTTTTGTAAAAATTATTCTTTTATTTCTTTTATACAGTGGTGTCCACACTTAACTGTTCATTTATCATAACATGGAAAGATATGTGTAAGACGGAATGTAGTGGCTAATTCCAACACAATATCTTATCTATCCAAATACCAATTTGCAGTACATCACTTCAGACAGCAGGTGGCGCATTGTGTTACTATAATTGTAATTAGGCTGCACAAGATTGTTAGATCACGGAGGAGTGGTGCTCACAGCTGATACAGACTCACCCACTATACTGGTAAAAATATGGTAAAAAATAGCTGGGCACTCACTAATACTTGGAACCACACAGATTTATTGACAATAAAACATGCAACAATGGCAAATATTCGAATAAAAAGATGGCATATAATATATATATAATATAAATGACATATAATATATCGATGACATATAATAAAATCGAAACCATGCGATTTGAAACATACCACACGATAAAATATTCGGAAAGAGGATCGTCCTGTAATGAAAAATTGTTTAATGAATATTCTCTCTTCCTAGATTGCGAAAAGCCAAATCACATGGCGCGTGTGCGGCGTCCCGCTACACAGACCTAAAGAAGCGTGTTTGAAAGGAAAACCACAGCGATGTTTGAAAGGAAAAGCCACAGCCATTTGAATATCATAGGGTATGCCGTGTAAAGCCAGAAGTCTTGAGACACTGGTGTAGTATGATAACAGGTACACTTACGTGTCCACGATTCTACCCTTCGATTAAGCCCTTCGATTAAAGCGTTCTTGTTCACATCACACGCTGACCAGCAGGCATGTATCGATATCTGATTAACCTTCAGACTAATGACGTCCTTACACAGGTAGGCGGGTAGTTTTACTTCTCCACGGCTGACGGCTTGCAGTTAGTAATGACTCTGTGTTGGTCCGCTGATAAAAAAATCGCGTGGCAAAAATATATAATGCCGGAAGTGGTATATAGTCCAATATAATAATTCTAAAAAAGGCCTCTTTGCTCTTAAATTGGGGGGCAGTAGTACCAAACGCGTTTCGGGACTGTATGTCGTCCCTTCCTCAGTGTTTATTCGTCCCCCATTTTTAACCCATATTTATATGGGCTTCGGTCATCTCCAAAATCTGGTATCAATTTCAAAACCTGGCATGAAATTGATACCAGATTTTGGAGATGACCGAAGCCCATATAAATATGGCACTTCCGGCATTATATATTTTTGCCACGCAATTTTTTATCTACGGACCAACACTGTGGTTTTCCTTTCAAACACGCTTCTTTAGGTCTGTGTAGCGGGACGCCGCACACGCGCCATGTGATTTGGCTTTTCGCATTTTAGGAAGAGAGACTATTCATTATACAATTTTTCATTACAGGACGATCCTCTTTCCGAATATTTTATCGTGTGGTATCTTTCAAATCGCATGGTTTCAATTTTATTATATGTCATCAATATATTATATGTCATTTATATTATATGCCATCTTTTTATTCGAATATTTGCCATTGTTGCATGTTTTATTGACAATAAATCTGTGTGGTTCCAAGTATTGGTGAGTGGCCAGCTATTTTTTACCGCATTGTGTTACTAGCCAATACCTGAACACAGGGTCATAAGGTCAAGACCTGGTAATGGACTTACAACGGTAAAATTATTTACAACTAAATTTTTTTCCCTTTTCTGTGAATCTAATCCTATCATATTTGATACTATCTGCTAAGCTCCTGTATCTAATCCTGTCGTGTGATACTGCCTTTTGAGCTGCTGTATCTAATCCTGTCATGTAATATACAGGCGGCTGACCTATGTTTCTAATCTTATCATGTGTGATAGTGTCTGTTGACCTGTGTATCTAATCCTATCATGTGTGATTCTGTCTGCTGAGCTGTGTATCTATTTCTCTCATGTGTGATACTGTCTGCTGAGCTGTGTATCTATTTCTCTCATGTGTGATACTGTCTGCTGAGCTGTGTATCTATTTCTCTCATGTGTGATACTGTCTGCTGAGCTGTGTATCTATTTCTCTCATGTGTGATACTGTCTGCTGAGCTGTGTATCTAATCCTATCATGTGTAGCACTGTCTGCTAAGCCATGTATCTAATCCTGTTGTAGAGGTGGAGCACTGCACACTGTTGTCGCTGGTGCCAGCAAAGACTTGGAAGTCGTAGCCAAATAGTAGAGAATTGCGGCACACAGTCTCTTTTATCTGAAGTTAATAAGCCTTATTGGTATTACATCACATAAAGTTCATGATCCAGTTAGGTCATAGGATATTTAAAGTGATCACATTCAATAGATATAGCGACCGGACGTTTCGGCCCTTGAAGGCCTTCTTCAGCGGTCTATAATAGACTGTGTGCCGCAATTCTCTACTATTTTACTATGTATCTAATCTTGTCATGGGTGATACCATCTGCTAAGACAGATATCTAATCCTATCATGTGTGATACTGTATGCTAAGCCATATACCTAATACCATCATGTGTGATACTGTCTGTTCAGCTGTGTATCTATTTCTTTCATGTGTGATACTGTCTGCTGAGCTGTGTATCTAATCCTATTGTGTGTGATACTGTCTGCTGAGCTGCGTAATCTAATCCTGTCATGTGTGATACTGTCTGCTGAGCTGCGTATCTAATCTTGTCATGTGTGATACTGTCTGCTGAGCTATGTATCTAATCCTGTCATGTGTGATACTACCTGCTGAGCTGCTGTATGTAATCCTGTCATATGTGATACTGTCTGCTGAGCTGTGTATCTAATCCTATCATGTGTAATATTGCCTGCTGAGCTGTGTATCTAATCCTGCAATGCGTGATACTGCCTGCTGAGCTTTGTATCTAACCCTGTCATGTGAGATACTGTCTGCTGAGCTATGGATCTAATCCTGTCATGTGTGACACTGTCTGCTGAGCTATGGATCTAATCCTGTCATGTGTGACACTGTCTGCTGAGCTGCTGTATGTAATCCTGTCATGTCTGATACTGCTTGCTGAGCTATGTATCTAATTGTATCATGTGTGATACTGCCTGCTGAGCTTTGTATCTAATCCTGTCAGATGTGATACTGTCTGCTCAGCTGTGTATCTAATTCTATCATGTGTGATATCGGCTGCTGAGCTATGTATCTAATCCTGCCATGTGTGATACTGCCTGTTGAGCTTTGTATCTAATCCTGTCATGTGAGATACTGCCTGCTGAGCTGCTGTATCTAATCCTGTCATGTGTGATACTGTCTGCTGAGCTGTGCATCTAAAGCTATCACGTGTGATTCTGTCTGCTAAACTGTGTATCTAATCCTGTTATGTGAGATACTGCCTTCTGAGCTGTGTATATAATTCTATCATGATAATAGACAATGACCAGTTTGACACAAGGGGAGGACTTGAGGTTCCTTCACACAGCAGCCAGAAGATCCAGGTGGAGCTCAATATACAGGGATAACTCAGGGCATGGCCTCACCACATTGCCTGACCAGGAAATAATCACCTATGGCCCCACGTATCCTCTACTTTGTCTTCCATCATTCTCTCGGGCTGATCAGCCAGCCCATGGCCTGGTAGGGGCGCGAATACTTACCAGTCCCCAACCATCTTTCTACCTAGGGCTGCCTGATTAATCAAATTACATTTGATTAATTCTCTTTCTTGCAGCCAGATGATGTCCATTTTTTTTGTATTGTGACATCAATTTCTTCATCTGGAGCGCAGAATCAGAGCAGCATGTGCTGGTCTTTTGAGTCCCTGCCCTCCGCACTATTAATTTAGGTGCCAGCTGCAGAGAGCAGCCCGTGCTGTGGTGATACAGCATTCCAGATCACAGAGGGAGCCGACACTGGCTGTAGCCGGGATCCCGCTGTAACGGCTGGGGGGGTAGAGAGCGGATGTAAGGCCCGAGGGGTAGAGAGAGTGCACTGCAGTTCTCTGAGCAGGATAGCTCCATCCGTGACTGTACTTGGCTGCTGATCAGGGCATCAGTATATATACTGTATTTAGAGGGAGGAATGGAGGAGGGTATATAATGTATATAGGGGAGGAATTGAGGAGGGTATGTAATGTATATAGATGGTCCCCTCCATTCCTTCCTCTATATACAGTATATGCCTATATATATATATATATATATATATATATATACACAGTACAGACCAAAAATTTGGACACACCTTCTCATTCAAAGAGTTTTCTTTATTTTCATGACTATGAAGGCATCAAAACTATGAATTAACACATGTGGAATTATATACATAACAAACAAGTGTGAAACAACTGAAAATATGTCATAATCTAGGTTAGCCACCTTTTGCTTTGATTACTGCTTTGCACACTCTTGGCATTCTCTTGATGAGCTTCAAGAGGTAGTCCCCTGAAATGGTCTTCCAACAGTCTTGAAGGAGTTCCCAGAGATGCTTAGCACTTGTTGGCCCTTTTGCCTTCACTCTGCGGTCCAGCTAACCCCAAACCATCTCGATTGGGTTCAGGTCCGGTGGCTGTGGAGGCCAGGTCATCTGGCGCAGCACCCCATCACTCTCCTTCATGGTCAAATAGCCCTTACTTTCAAAGTTTTCCCAATTTTTCGGCTGACTGACTGACCTTCATTTCTTAAAGTAATGATGGCCACTAGTTTTTCTTTACTTAGCTGCTTTTTTCTTGCCATAAAACAAATTCTAACAGTCTATTCAGTAAAACTATCAGCTGTGTATCCACCTGACTTCTCCTCAACACAACTGATGGTCCCAACCCCATTTATAAGGCAAGAAATCCCACTTATTAAACCTGACAGGGCACACCTGTGAAGTGAAAACCATTTCAGGGGTCTACCTCTTGAAGCTCATCAAGAGAATGCCAAGAGTGTGCAAAGCAGTAATCAAAGCAAAAGGTGGCTACTTTGAAGAACCTAGAATATGACATATTTTCAGTTGTTTAGCACTTGTTTGTTATGTATATAATTACACATGTGTTAATTCATAGTTTTGATGCCTTCAGTGTGAATCTACAATTTCCATAGTCATGAAAATAAAGAAAACTCTTTGAATGAGAATGTGTGTCCAAACTTTTGGTCTGTACTGTATATATATATATTGACTGGCAAAGTCCCTGCACTGCCGACCTATATGGTATTCTTTTCAGTTTGACAAAAAGAAGAAAATCTAGCTTGAAAAAAATTGAGATTTTATTTATTGGCAAATTCGCAAAGCTCTACTTCTAGCTCAGTTGACCATCCTCGGAAGGGTCCACGTGCAAAATGTGAAAACTCCATCCTTCCACACACTAGTATCCTGCATTTTACTAGGTTTACAGAAACATCCCTCCTCCTCCCATCCCCCTTCCTGGCGCTCTACTTGGAGAACTAAGCCTAGGTCTTCTGTGGATGTAGGCTTGTTCAAATCCTCCTGAAGACAGAAATCTACGGCAGCTCAGAGCTACCATAGATTTCATTCTGGCACATGGACACCCGGAAAATCCACCTAATTTATGATGAGGCATGAACCATCTTCTGGCAGTGTGGGAGATTTGAAATCTTAGTCTATGATAAATCTCCCCTCACCAAAAAAAAAAAAACATACATAGTCACATATAGGGATGAGCGAATTTCATATTTTTAAATTTTTTTTGCTCTTCGTTTGGTGATAAAAGCAGAATTGCGTTATGGATTCCGATACCATAGACCATAACGCAATTCTATGCCTTTAGAGGCATTCCCTTATTCATTCTGACATAATAGAAGTCTATGGCCTGCACAACGGATCTGTCCCATTTCCGTTATGCAGGGGAGTCCTCTCCTACATAACGGAAATGAGACGGATCTGTTATGCAGGCCATAGACTTTTATTAGGACAGAATGAATAACAGAATGGGTCTAAAGGAATTCCGTTATGCATTCCGTCATAGAATTGTGTTATCGTCCGTGGTAATGGAATCCATAATGCAATTCTGCTTTTACCACCAAACAAAACGCAAATGAATTTCAAAATATGAAATTCGCTCATCTCTAGTTACATAGTTAATACCGTTGAAAAAAGACATAAATCCATCAAGTTCAACCAAGGGATAGGTGGGGACACGAATCCCAGAAGGAAATGAGATTTCTACACGTTTTCATAGAAAAGGGGGTTAGTCAGCACTTCCCAATGCGCAAGTGCATGCTGCCATGTCTGAATACAGAGAGAAAAAGGAAGAATGCAGCAGCACCCTGCAAACCAGATAAAGTACAATAATGCCATAGTCACAAAAAATATTATAGCGCTAATGCTACGCTTATTTATAAAGTGAGATGCTTGGCAAATGCATTTTGTACAAAACCATCTGAGCCCATCTGCCGGACGTCCAGGCGATCTCTGTAAGACGGGTCCTAACTAGAGTTGAGCGAACACCTGGATGTTCGGGTTCGAGAAGTTCGGCCGAACTTCCCGTAAATGTTCGGGTTCGGGATCCGAACCCGAACCGAACTTCGTCCCGAACCCGAACCCCATTGAAGTCAATGGGGACCCGAACTTTTGGGCACTAAAAAGGCTGTAAAACAGCCCAGGAAAGAGCTAGAGGGCTGCAAAAGGCAGCAACATGTAGGTAAATCCCCTGCAAACAAATGTGGATAGGAAAATGAATTAAAATTAAAATTAAAAAAATAAAAATGAACCAATATCAATTGGACAGAGGTCCCATAGCAGAGAATCTGGCTTCACATCAGCAGAGAATCAGTCTCTTCATGCCATAGCAAAGAATCTGGCTTCATGTCAGCAGAGAATCAGTCTCTTCATGCCATAGCAGAGAATCTGGCTTCATGTCAGCGCAGAATCAGTCTTCATGTCATAGCAGAGAATCAGGCTTCACGTCACCCACCACTGGAACAGGCCACTGTCACACATTTAGGCCCCGGCACCCAGACAGAGGAGAGCGGTCCCGTAACAGAGAATCTGGCCTTATGTCAGCGCAGAATCTGTCTTCATGTCATAGCAGAGAATCAGGCTTCACGTCACCCACCACTGGAACAGGCCACTGTCACACATTTAGGCCCAGGCACCCAGGCAGAGGAGTGAGGTCCCGTAACAGAGAATCTGGCCTTATGTCAGCGCAGAATCTGTATTCATGTCATAGCAGAGAATCAGGCTTCACGTCACCCACCACTGGAACAGGCCACTGTCACACATTTAGACCCCGCACCCAGACAGAGGAGAGAGGTCCCGTAACAGAGAATCTGGCCTTATGTCAGCGCAGAATCTGTATTCATGTCATAGCAGAGAATCAGGCTTCACGTCACCCACCACTGGAACAGGCCACTGTCACACATTTAGGCCCAGGCACCCAGGCAGAGGAGAGAGGTCCCGTAACAGAGAATCTGGCCTTATGTCAGCGCAGAATCTGTATTCATGTCATAGCAGAGAATCAGGCTTCACGTCACCCACCACTGGAACAGGCCACTGTCACACATTTAGGCCCAGGCACCCAGGCAGAGGAGAGAGGTCCCGTAACAGAGAATCTGGCCTTATGTCAGCGCAGAATCTGTATTCATGTCATAGCAGAGAATCAGGCTTCACGTCACCCACCACTGGAACAGGCCACTGTCACACATTTAGGCCCCGGCACCCAGACAGAGGAGAGCGGTCCCGTAACAGAGAATCTGGCCTTATGTCAGCACAGAATCTGTATTCATGTCATAGCAGAGAATCAGGCTTCACGTCACCCACCACTGGAACAGGCCACTGTCACACATTTAGGCCCCGGCACCCAGACAGAGGAGAGGTTCATTCAACTTTGGGTTGCCCCGCAATAAAATGGTAAAATGAAATTAAAAATAGTATTGAATGAGGAAGTGCCCTGGAGTAGAATAATATATTGTTAAGGGGAGGTAGTTAATATCTAATCTGCACAAGGGATGGACAGGTCCTGTGGGATCCATGCCTGGTTCATTTTTATGAACGTCAGCTTGTCCACATTGGCTGTAGACAGGCGGCTGCGTTTGTCTGTAATGAGGCCCCCTGCCGCGCTGAATACACGTTCAGACAAAACGATGGCCGCCACGACCATGTCCACGTCCGCGTCCCTTATTAGATGTTTTCCTCATTGTTCCCGTTCACCACAATTTTGAGAATGGCAAATTTGGGAATGCTTTTTCAACCCAGAACAAAAAGTCTGCTTTTACGGTCACTACAAATAACTTGACCAGCTAAAACTGTGCAGATTTGGTTGAATAGAGATGTGAGACCTGTTTTTTTTTTTGCGCTGTGTGACAGTTATAGGTTTAATCACAGAATGACACTTCTATCAGCACGCTAGCGTGTGTCTTAGGTTTTTCTGAATGACACTATCAATACCTTCAATGTAAGATTTTCTTTTTGGGATAGATTTCAAGTAGGCCTCAAATACCACAAACTAGTTATTTTCAGAATGGCAAATTTGGGAATGCTTTTTCAACCCAGAACAAAAAGTCTGCTTTTACGGTCACTACAAATAACTTGACCAGCTAAAACTGTGCAGATTTGGTTGAATAGAAATGTCAGGTCTATTTTTTAGGCGCTGGGTGACAGGCTCAACTTGCCCCTGATGTAATATATGGCCAAAAAATAACCACACTGTTGATGGTTAAATGCACTTGGGTGACACAGGCTCAGCCTGCACCAGATGTAGTATATGGCCAAAAAATAAATCAGACTGTTGATGGTTAAATGCACTTGGGTGACACAGGCTCAGCCTGCACCAGATGTAGTATATGGCCAAAAAATAACCACACTGTTGATGGTTAAATACACTTGGGTGACACAGGCTCAGCCTGCAGCTGATGTAGTATATGGCCAAAAAATAATCAGACTGTTGATGGTTAAATGCACTTGGGTGACACAGGCTCAGCCTGAAGCTGATGTAGTATATGGCCAAAAAATAACCAGACTGTTGATGGTTAAATGCACTTCGGTGACACAGGCTCAGCCTGCAGCTGATGTAGGATATAGCACAAAATAACCACACTATCGATGGTTAAATACACTTGGTGATAGCTCGTGCTGGCGCACCACAAGTCACAAAATGGCCGCCGATCACCCCAGAAAAAAAGTGATCTAAAAACGCTCTGGGCAGTCTCAAAAAAGTGAGCAAGTCAATAATAGCACTTCAATGATCCACAGCTGCAGATCGATCACAGAATGAAGTCTTTTGGAGGAGTTAATCTGCCTAATCTCGCCCTAACGTCGCAGCTGCAACCTCTCCCTATACTGATCATAGCAGAGTGACGTGCGGCGCTATGTGACTCCAGCTTAAATAGAGGCTGGGTCACATGGTGCACTGGCCAATCACAGCCATGCCAATAGTAGGCATGGCTGTGATGGCCTCTTGGGCCAAGTAGTATGACGCTTGTTGATTGGCTGCTTCGCAGCCTTTCAAAAAGCGCCAAGAAAGCGCCGAACACCGAACCCGGACTTTTACGAAAATGTTCGGGTTCGGGTCCGTGTCACGGACACCCCAAAATTCGGTACGAACCCGAACTATACAGTTCGGGTTCGCTCATCCCTAGTCCTAACACAAAATTTTACCTGTTATGCGCCATTTTGTACAAAATGCATTTGCCAAGCATCTCACTTTATAAATAAGCGTAGCATTATTATTGTGACTATGGCATTATTGTACTTTATCTGGTTTGCAGGGTGCTGCTGCTTTCTTTTTTACACATTTTCATAAGCATTAATGTTCTTTACTTTCAAGAATTCATCTAAACCCTTTTTAAAACCATTCACTATTCCTGCTGTGACCACATCCTGAGGAAGTCTATTCCACAGCTTCACCGTTCTTACAGTAAAGAAGTTTTAACCCTTCTGAAGACTGAACTTTTTCTTCTCCAGTCGGAGGCAGGGCCCCCTTGTCTTTTGAGGGCATTTTACATGGAAAAGTTTTTCACCATATTTTTTGTACGGCCCATTTATATATTTGTATAAGTTAATCGTGTCCCCCCTTAGACGCCTCTTCTCAAGACTAAATAAATTCAATTCTTTTAATCTTTCTTCATAACTAAGACCCTCCATGCCCCTTATCAGATTAGTCGCTCTCCTCTGTACTTTTTTCAGCTGCAGAGCGTCCTTTCTATGGACTGGTGCCCAGAACTGAACTGCATATTCCAGATGAGGCCGCACCAGCGCTTTGTAAAGTGCTAATATCACACCCCTGCCTCACGAGTCCATGCCTCGTTTAATGCATGACATATCCTGGTGGCCTTAAAAGCAACTGATTGACATTGTATGCTCTAATTCAATCTATGATCTACAAGGACACCTAAATCCTTCTCTATAAGTGACTCCCCAATGTTACATCACCTAGGACATATGAAGCACAGAGATTATTACTACCAAGATGCATAACTTTACATTTATCCACATTGAGCTTCATTTGGCAAGTTGATGCCCAATCACTCAGAGTGTTCAAGTCAGCTTGTATTTTAAGGACATCTTCCATAGACTGCACAGTATTACACAGCTTAGTGTCATCTGCAAAAACAGAAATGGTGCTATTAATCCCATCCTCAATATCATTAATAAGTAAATTAAATAATAAAGGACCCAGCACTGAACCTTGGGGTACACCACTCATGACCTGGGACCATTGTTAATAGGAATCATTGACCACAG
This sequence comes from Bufo bufo, assembly GCF_905171765.1. Lineage (NCBI taxonomy): Eukaryota > Metazoa > Chordata > Amphibia > Anura > Bufonidae > Bufo > Bufo bufo. The sequence continues at coordinate 87,086,908 of NC_053389.1, read as the reverse complement.
CTCTCTGGGCACGGTCCTTCAACCAGTTTCCAATCCAATTACAGACTATACTTTTCAAGCCATGTTGGTTATCACTTATAATATTATTTACAGTCACATACTCTTGTATATAGTCCCTTAAGAGTCCTTAAAACATTTTTCCCACACCAGAAGTTAAACTAACTGGTCTATAATTACCTCTGGAGGACTTAGATCCTTTTTTGAATATGGGCACCACATTTGCCTTGCGCCAATCACTTGGCACTGTACCAGTACCTAGAAAATCTTTAAAAATTATAAACAGGGACACAGCAATGACTGAACTGAGCTCTTTAAGCACTCTTGACCATGTCTACAGTTAGCTAATTGAGTATATTACTAGATGTACTAACAGCCCCAGCACCGACTGAACTGAGCTCTTTAAGCACTCTTGACCATGTCTACAGTTAGCCAATTGAGTATATTACTAGATGTACTAACAGCCCCAGCACCACAGATATCAGCTCCTTTCTCTTCTTTTGTATATACAGAGCTAAAAAAAAAAACATTTAGAAACTCTGCCTTTTCCTTATCTTCAGTGATCTTTTTTTAGCATTTATATATTTAAATATTTTTTGGGATGTTACTCTCTTTTGCCACCTGCTGTTCGTTTAGTATTTTTTCTAATTTTACCTCCTTTTTACAGATTTTATGAAGCCCTTTGTAAACTTCAAACGCTACAGCTAACCCCTCAGATTTGTATTCTTTAAATGCCCTTTTTTGTCTTTTATTGCCCTTTTTACAGTAGCTGTAAGCCATGGGGGGTTTTAATTATAGACGTTTATACTTAAAGGAATATTTTTTTTAGTGCAATTACTCAATGTGGATTTAAAGCTCTCCCATTTATCTTCAGTATTACCGTATTTTTCGCCCCATAAGACGCGCTTTTATTCCCCCCAAAATGGGGGAAAAATGCCCCTGCGTCTTATGGGGCGATTGCTAGCAGTTTTACATCGCTGGCTGTGATGTACGAGAGAGCAGGGGAGGGACTGGGAGGACGAGCTGGGGCCGGCAATAGCGGCGGGGCGGTGCAGTCAGTGTACTATAGCCCCGCCCCGCCGCTCCGGTATACTAATATAAAATGTGTTATTCAATTAATAGTTATTAAACATGCCCCCTCACTCCTAATAGTACCTTACATCCTAACCGCTTCAGTAGAATGCAGGCAGGCAGGCCGGGCGGGCGGCAGCGCAACTCCCTGATGTTACGTGCCTGCGCCGCCTACTTTATGAATGAAGCAGGCGGCGCAGGCAAGTGACGTCAGTGAGTAACGCGCCGGCCGCCCGGCCTGCCTGCCTGGGTTGTACTAAAGCGGTTAGGATGTACAGTACTATTAGGAGTTGGGGAACATGTGTAATAACTTTTAATTGAATAAGACATTTTATATTTGTATACTGGGGGGGGGGATCTGTGGATGACATTTTTATGGGGGACATCTGTGGATGGCACAGTTATGGGCTGGGGGGTCTGTGGATGGCACTGTTATGGGCTGGGGGGGTCTGTGGATGGCACTGTTATGGGTTGGGGGGGTCTGTGGATGGCACATATATAACAGTGCCACCCACAGATCCCCCCTGTAACAGTGCCATCCACAGATCCCCCTATAACAGTGCCATCCACAGATCCCCCCTGTAACAGTGCCATCCACAGATCCCCCCTGTAACAGTGCCAGCCACAGATCCCCCCTGTAACAGTGCCAGCCACAGATCCCCCTGTAACAGTGCAAGCCACAGATCCCCCCAATAACAGTGTCCATCACAGATCCCCCCCATAACAGTGTTCGTCATCCACAGATCCCCCCATAACAGTGTCCGTCATCCACAGATCCCCCCAAAACAGTGTCCGTCATCCACAGATCCCCAGTAATAGTGCCATCCACAGACCACCATTAGTTCCAAACCCACCAAAAGCACACCTTTTGTTTCAAAATATTTATTTTCTTATTTTCCTCCCCAAAAACCTAGGTGCGTCCTATGGGCCGGTGCGTCTTATAGGACGAAAAACACGGCATTATGTGACAGTAGCTGCTCCCAGTCTATGCCCTGAAATGCTGCCCTTAACCCAGGGAAATTTGCCTTTTTAAAATTCAGTGTCTTTGCTCTGCCTGACAGATTTTGCTTCTTATAGTTTAGGGGGAATATAATTATATTCTGGTCACTATTTCCTAGTGTATCTCTAACAGCAACATTTGGAACAAGCTCTGCATCATTATAAATTACCAGATCCAACAGAGCATTGCCCGTAGTGGGAGCTTCTATAAACTGGCCCATAAAGTGGTCCTGCAGCAAGTTGAGGAATCTTCTCCCCTTTGCAGTTGAGGCAGAACATATATGATTTTCCATGTTAGCACAAAGAAGCATTTCCATAAAAGACTAACCTAAATTAAAAAGCCTATGAATAGATGAAGTTGTTATTGTGTTAGAAAAATCTAATTTGCATGAAAATCTCTTGAGCATGTTGAGAATAGATTACATTGATTAGTGGGAGTTTAAATCAGTTGATTAGTTTAAAATGTTCATGTTTTTAATTATGTCTCATCCACTCTTGAGACTCGGGGAGCTTAAAATGTATGAAATGAGCATCATAAGAGAAGTCCCGTCAAAGGCAGGGATCAAAGATTAATATCCGATAGTCATTTAAAATATTCATATTAAGCCAGTCCTGAAGAGTAAAATCAAAGGCAGAATATGGTAACTTTAGTTTAATCTTCACGATGATTACTTGGCCTTCCATGCCTTTACAATATTGCTGGCTTCACATAAACAATGTTATCTTCATCTGAAGGCCATGATCATCTTCCAGATTGGATCTTCATGGTGGTGGCCAAATGACATAGTTGTAAATATTGTGTGATACTCAGATACGATAAATACCTTGTGATCCTATAGGTGGGACGTATTATGATCTTCCAGGCAGCTATTTTTTTTTTCAGAATTTTTATTTCCCATACCCAAGGTTTACAGACAAAGAGAAGTATTCATATTGAGAGTTACAAGAGAAATGAAACCCAAGTCAAGAGATTACCAGGCAAAGTATATAAAATATAGATAAACTATAAAAAAAAATAGATAATTATGTAAAATAACTGTATGTAATTCTAGAAGTAGGACAGAAATTATGTTTTTCAACATATCCTTATCAATCCCTTCATGGAAAGAAGCATCCGGCCTTATCTTCATCACATCAATGGTTATGCAATGAGAAAAGGCAAAAAAGTATCCTGTTGTTTCCACTGTCAAACCAGCACATAAAACCCCCATAATACTAAATAGAATTTTTTGCTCCTGTACTGAGACCCAACAGACATCATAAGCTGCCTTCTAGCTGTCAGAAGTGCTGGTGGTGGCACATATCAATATGCACTATAGTATCTTTCCAGGAATAGTGAGTGAACTCCATATAAGGGTCCATAACGTATCTTTCGATAGTCAACCATGGTGTGTTCGATATAAACATGGTAACATTTAATTCTTTGTGTGTTATTAGTTTAAGCAGACTGTGATTGTCTATTGTTGTGACTTAGATGAAGATCAGATCACATTTTATGACCAATTTGTGCAGAAATCCATATCATTCCAAAGGGTTCACATACTTTTTCTTGCAACTGTATTTGCTGAAATCAGAGCCTTATAGTACAATAAATATCCATGGATAACATTGTAAGGAAAAATGCTGAAGCCTGGACAGACATTTTACTTTCCATCACCTCTCCAGCATTGAGCCACCACGCACCTCAACTTATACCTTAGGCCCCATGCACACGACCGTTGTGTGCATCCGTGGCCGTTGTGCCATTTTCCGTCTTTTTTCGCGGACCCATTGACTTTCAATGGGTCCGTGGAAAAATCGGAAAATGCACCGTTTTGCAGCCAAGACCGTGATCCGTGTATCCTGTCCGTCAAAAAAATAAGACCTGTCCTATTTTTTTGACGGACAATGGTTCACGGACCCATTCAAGTCAATGGGTCCGTGAAAGAACACGGATGCACACAAGATTGGAATCCGTGTCCGTGATCCGTGGCCATAGGTTACTTTCATACAGACGGATCCGAAGATCCGTCTGCATAAAAGCTTTTTCAGAGCTGAGTTTTCACTTCGTGAAAACTCAGATCCGACAGTATATTCTAACACAGAGGCGTTCCCATGGTGATGGGGACGCTTCAGGTTAGAATATACTAAAAGAACTGTGTACATGACTGCCCCCTGCTGCCTGGCAAGTGCTGCCAGGCAGCAGGGGGCAGCAGGGGGCAGGCCCCCCCCTGTAGTTAACACATTGGTGGCCAGTGCGGCCGGCCCCCCCCTCCCTCCCCTGTAGTTAACTAATTGGTGGCCAGTGGGCCCCCCTCCCTCCACTGTAGTTAACTCGTTGGTGGCCAGTGGGCCCCCCTCCCTCCCCTGTAGTTAACTCTTTGTTGTCCAGTGCGGCTGCCCCCCCTCCCTCCCCTGTAGTTAACTCGTTGGTGGCCAGTGGGCCCTCCCCCCTCCCTCCCCCTCCTAATTAAAATCTCCCTCCTTATCATTGGTGGCAGCGGAGAGTACCGATCGGAGTCCCAGTTTAATCGCTGGAGCTCCGATCGGTAACCATGGCAACCAGGACGCTACTGCAGTCCCGGTTGCCATGGTTACTTAGCAATTTGTAGAAGCATTATACTTACCTGCGAGCTGCGATGTCTGTGTCCGGCCGGGAGCTCCTCCTACTGGTAAGTGACAGATCATTAAGCAATGCGCCGCACAGACCTGTCACTTACCAGTAGGAGGAGCTCCCGGCCGGACACAGACATCGCAGCTCGCAGGTAAGTATAATGCTTCTACAAATTGCTAAGTAACCATGGCAACCGGGACTGCAGTAGCGTCCTGGTTGCCATGGTTACCGATCGAAGCCCCAGCGATTAAACTGGGACTCCGATCGGTACTCTCCGCTGCCACCAATGATAGGGGGGGAGATTTAAATTAGGAGGGGGAGGGAGGGGGAGGGCCCACTGGCCACCAATGAGTTAACTACAGGGGAGGGAGGGGGGGCTGGCCGCACTGGACAACAAAGAGTTAACTACAGGGGAGGGAGGGGGGCCCACTGGCCACCAATGAGTTAACTACAGGGGAGGGAGGGGGGGCCCACTGGTCACCAATGAGTTAACTACAGGGGAGGGAGGGGGGGCCCACTGGTCACCAATGAGTTAACTACAGGGGAGAGAGGGGGGCCGGCCGCACTAGACAACAAAGAGTTAACTACAGGGGGGGAGGGGGGGCCGGCCGCACTGGCCACCAATGAGTTAAAAACAGGGGGGGGGGGGTCTGCCAGGCAGCAGGGGGCAGTCATGTACACAGTTCTCTTAGTATATTCTAACCCGAAGCGTCCCCATCACCATGGGAACGCCTCTGTGTTAGAATATACTGTCGGATTTGAGTTTCACGATCTAACTCATATCCGACAGTATATTCTAACATAGAGGCGTTCCCATGGTGATGGGGACGCTTCAAGTTAAAATATACCATCGGATTGGAGAAAACTCTGATCCGATGGTATAAAAGGGACTCCTGACTTTACATTGAAAGTCAATGGGGGACGGATCCGTTTGCAATTGCACCATATTGTGTCAACGTCAAACGGATCCGTCCCCATTGACTTGCATTGTAATTCAGGACGGATCCGTTTGGCTCCGCACGGCCTGGCGGACACCAAAACTACTTTTTTTTCATGTCCGTGGATCCTCCAAAAATCAAGGAAGACCCACGGACGAAAAAACGGTCACGGATCACGGACCTACGGACCCCGTTTTTGCGGACCGTAAAAAAAACGGTTGTGTGCATGAGGCCTTAGTGGGATTAGGAGCAGCACACTTTCCCTCTTGACACGCAGATATGGGGACAACCACTTGGTGAAGATGCTGCGAGCACGCAAGTAGAATACTTGGAAGCTCAGTATCTTAAGCTGCCTTGGCATGTATTAACCCCTTCCCGACTGCCATACGGCTATATATGTGCTATTTGCACATACCCCGTGCAGATATGTGTATAAACGTCATGGCAGCTCTTTAATCCAAGTGCTGCAAGACGCTTGGATTAAAGCTTCTGCCCCAGCCCTGCTGCCGTCACGGACAGTGCAGAGTGCAGTAGTGCCCACAAGGGACCAATCAGAGTGGTCCCTTGCCGGCGATCGATCCGATTGGTTAGTCTGTGCAGACTAACCAATCGGATTGCGCTAGTGTAAAAGTGCCTGGTCCAGGCTCTGATCTGCACTCTGCAGATGGGAACCTGAAATTAGGTAGTGTGTCCTCCGTGCCCCCCAATCTGTGGGCCCCATCTGTGCCCCCTGCATCGATCTGTGGCTCCCCCTCGGTGAGCCCTGCCTTCAACCCCCCCTGTGAGCCCTGCCTCTTTGCCGGCCAGGCACTCTCCCTGCCTGTCCCTACCTGCCCCCATCCATGTGTCCTGCCTCCATTTGTGCCCCCTGCCCCTGATGCGGTCCCCCTGCTGTATTTGATGGTGGAGGCTTTGTTACTGAGCTGCCGCCATTAGCAGCGAGTGTTAGCTGTATGCTGACACTCTGCTATAACCCCTTAGATGCCGCGGCATCCATGGGGTTAATAGAGGGAGGGGGTTCCCTCTCTCAACCATCGAGCTGCCATGCTGTGATGGCAGAGGCCCAATGGTTGCCATGGCAACCGGACACTTTGCAAAGGTGTCCGGTGTTGCCACCTATCAGGAAATCTGATAGTACTATACTTTGCAATGCAAGAGCATTGCAAAGTATAGTACAGCCATCAGCCCCACTGGATCTTCAAGATCCAAAAGGGAATTGATAAAAATGTGTGAAAATAAAAAAAGTTTAAAAAAAATAAATAAAAATGTAAAATAAAATAAATTGCCTTTTCTATCCGCTCATTTATAAGAGATAAAATGAAAAAAATAAAATAAAACTACACATATTAGGTATCACTGCATCCGTAATGACCGGCTATATAAATATACCACATGATCCACCCCGTCCGATAAACACCATAAAAAAAAAAATGAAGACGTCATCGGCGCAGGCGCACTGAGGGAGTTCTGAGGAGACGAGCCTCCTCATCTCAGAGCGCCTGCGCCGAATGAACAGAGGCGCGCGATTTTTAAAATACTGACAGGGCCGGCCGGAGGAGGAGATCCCGGCTGGCCCTGTCAATCAACACGGCGAGGGGGTGGTTTTCTGCTGTGGCTACCAGCAAGTAGACGCCCTACTTGCTGGTAGAGACCGGATTTACATATTATAAAACTTCGTTTTCTAAAGAAACGGCCGCATGAAAGTAAGTGATAAGATTATATTCTCCTATATCGCACTATAAGGAATGTAACTATCCAAAAAAAAAAATAATGAGTTTTGTGGGGTGACAGAAGCCCTTTAAGTTTTTCTGAATGACACTATCAGCACCTTGAATCTAAGATATCCTTTTTAGGATAGATTTAAAGTAGGCCTGATATAGCATAAACTACTTATTTTGAGAATGGCAAATTTGGGAATAGTTTTTCAACCCAGAACAAAAACTGTGCTTTTACGGTCACTACAAATAATTTGACCAGCTAAAACAGTACATATTTGGTTGAATAGAAATGTGAGGCCTATTTTTTTCGCTCTGTGTGACAGATATACCTTTAATCACAGAATTAGACTTGTATCTGCACGGTAGCGTGTGTGTTAAGTTTTTCTGAATGACACTATCAGCACCTTGAATCTAAGATATCCTTTTTAGGATAGATTTAAAGTAGGCCTGATATAGCAGAAACTACTAATTTTGAGAATGGCAAATTTGGGAATAGTTTTTCAACCCAGAACAAAAACTGTGCTTTTACGGTCACTACAAATAACTTGACCAGCTAAAACAGTACTGATTTGGAGGAATATAAATGTCAGGTCTATTTTTTAGGCGCTGGGTGACAGGCTCAACTTGCCCCTGATGTAGTATATGGCCAAAAAATAACCACACTATTGATGGTTAAATGCACTTGGGTGACACAGGCTCAGCCTGCACCTGATGTAGTATATGGCCAAAAAATAACCACACTGTTGAGGGTTAAATGCACTTCGGTGACACAAGCTCAGCCTGCAGCTGATGTAGGATATAGCAAAAAATAACCACACTATTGATGGTTAAAAGCACTTGGTGGTAGCTTGTGCTGGCGCACCACAAGCCACAAAACGGCCGCCGATCACCCCAGAAAAAAGTGATATAAAAACGCTCTGGGCAGCCTAAAAAAAGTGAGCAATTCGATATTAACACTTCAATGATCCACAGCTGGAGATCGATCACAGAATGAAGTCTTTTGGAGGAGTTAATCTGCCTAATCTCGCCCTAACGTCGCAGCTGCAACCTCTCCCTACACTTGTATCAGCAGAGTGACGTGCAGCGCTACGTGACCCAAGCTTATATAGAGGCTGGGTCACATGCTGCACTGGCCAATCACAGCCATGCCAATAGTAGGCAAGGCTGTGATGGCCTCTTGGGGCAAGTAGTATGACGCTTGTTGATTGGCTGCTTTGCAGCCTTTCAAAAAGCGCCAAGAAAGCGCCGAACACCAAACCCGAACCCGGACTTTTACAAAAATGTTCGGGTTCGGGTCCGTGTCACGGACACCCCAAAATTCGGTAAGAACCCGAACTATACAGTTCGGGTTCGCTCATCCCTACTTACAATGTTATCCATGGATGTTTATTGCTACATTGTATACTGTACTATAAGGCTCAAATTTAATTTGGGGGTTACTCCGGCATGCGCCGGCGAACGGCGCGAAACCAACGGCAATGTGGCATTTGCCGACGCATGCGCAGTAGTTAAAGCGATGCCGTGCCCACAATGTGCATCTCAGTGCTCAAGCTCCGGCCCGGCGAGGCAGTGCACAGGCGCGGGATCTCGGCCGGACTGAAGGAAGACGCAAGGGAATAGGAGGGTGGGCATATGCAGCGGCTGGGGCGGGGAAACAATGAAAAAAGGCAGAGCAGCTTGGGCTCCAATACAGTGAACGCCGCCCCTGGGCACTTGTGAGTGCTCATTTGCATATGAATTAAACTTCGTTTTTACAGCTTCTGCAAGTGTAAAGAAAATAACAAAGGTATCATTACATTCATGTATAGTTGTGCTATAGGACAATGTAAGCACTGTATATGGCCATATGGTGGTGACAGACTCCCTTTAAAATTAGAATATTGTGAAAAGGTTCAATATTCTAGGCTCAAAGTGTCACACTCTAGTCATCTAATTAATCCATACCCCCTGAGCAAAGGGGACCTGAGATTGTGACTTTGGGGTTTCATAAGCTGTAAGCCATAATCATCCAAATTATAACAAATAAAGACTTATAATATCTCGCTTTGCATGTAATGAGTCTATCTCATATATTAGTTTCACCTTTTAAGTTGCATTACTGAAATAAATGAACTTTGCACAATATTCTAATTTTTTCGAGTTTCACCTGTATATACACTTTGGGTAAACTAATCAGTATTGTCTGTGCCCACTGCCTTCAAATATTCTCCTCATGATAAATCTCCCCCTATAACTTTTTTAGGGCTTTTATGAGTGCTTGTTTTTTGAGGGACACGTTTTAGTTTTTAGTGGCACCATTTTGGGGTACACACTACTTAAGCTACTTTTACACTCGTGTTTGGTGCGGATCCGTCATGGATCTGCACAGACAGATCCGTTCAGATAATACAAACGTCTGCATCCGTTCAAAACAGATCAGTTTGTATTATCTTTAACATGGCCAAGACGGATCAGTCTTGAACACCATTGAAAGTCAATGGAGGACGGATTAATTTTTTATTGTGTCATAGAAAACGGATCCGTCCCCATTGACTTACATTGTGTGTCAGAACGGATCCGTTAGGTTCAGTTTCGTCAGACGGACACCAAAACGCTTCGCCTCCAAAGCGGAATGGAGATGGAACGGAGGCAAACTGATGCATTCTGAGCGGATCCTTTTCCATTCAGAATGCATTAGGGCAAAACTGATCCGTTTAGGACCGCTTGTGAGAGCCCTGAATGGATCTCAAAACGGAAACCAAAACGCCAGTGTGAAAGTAGGCTTATTGATAACTGTAATTTACTCTTTTTTGGGGGATGGGAAATACAGCAATACTATGAGGTGTTCACTTTTTAGCTTAAGTAACATGATAACTTTAACTTTATTTTCTGAGTAATTACGATCACAGTGATACCAAATACACATAGTTTTTTTTTATACATTTTACAAGTTTTGCACAATAAAAATCGTTTAAAAAAAAAAGTTTTTGAATTACCGCATCTCAAGACCCATAACTTTTTATTTGTCGTTTTAACAGAACTGTGTGATAGCTTCATTTTTGTGGGACACCTTGTGTTTTCATTGGTATAATTTTGGGACTTAAAACTCTTTTTGATCACTTTTTATTCTATTTCTTTGCATTCTATGTTCTTATTTATCAAGACATTAAAAAAAAATCTGGTTGTCACGAGGGGGTCATGACTTATCGATGACCCTGTCATGCCTGGGGTCAGAAGGTCGCAGCGGGTGGCTACTCGCTCGGTTTCTCAAGAGATCGCTCCATGACCTAGTGGTGAGAATGGTTTCTGGTCCAGGTTTTCCTGCTTAGGTTTGCGATCCTTTTTGTCCCATTTAGGAATCTGTAGCTTTTCCTTTCAGCGGACTCTGGGTTTTTCTTTTAGTCCTTTACCTAGATCCATCCCCATATTCGCGCTGTCCAGCATGGCACATGCGCAGAGACATGAGAAAAGTTTGAGGAAGTGAGTGCCCCCCTTCCCCCATCCTCTGTGGGACAGCTGGGAGACACTGACATTACTTGCTATCCTGCATGACACATGTGCAGAGACAGGAGTCTCTGGGAAAGCTGGGTGAACCCCTTCCCCCTGCCTTTACATGTTCTTATTATCTGCATTTATGCCTTGCAGGATAGCAGGAAATCTGAGTGACATTACATGATGTAACAGCACCCAGCTTTTCTGCTGTCCTGCATGGCACATGTGGAGAGACATGAGAATATTCTGAGAAAGCTGAGTAACACAACTCCCACCTACCCTCATATCTTCTCATGCCTCTGCACTGGTGCCATGCAGGACATCAGGAAAGCGGAGTCACATTACATAATGTACTGACAACCTGCTTTCCTCCTGTTCTGAATGGCATATGTGCAGAGGAATAGCCTGGGAAAGCTGAGTGACCCCCCTCCCTCCACACATACACCTCTGCACTCTCCTCACCTACAAGTAGTCACTTCATTACTGGCGGGGTTATGGCAATCCAGAGGAATCAGGCGTGGTGGTGCTAGCAGGCGGGAGGCGGAGCTAGCAGGCGGTAGGTGGAGCTAGCAGATAGGAGGCGGGGCTAGAAGACGGGAGGAGGAGCTAGCAGGCGGGAGACAGTTAGGAAGATAGATGGGGCGGAGACTCCTCCACTGCCGGCCCCCCTTCTCACTGGCCCCATAGCAGCTGCATGGTCTGCCTATATGGTAGGTACGCCACTGTCCATGACGATACAATTCAAAAATGACTGAAAAAGTATGGCTTATTTGGAAGAGTTGCCAGGAGAAAGACTCTTCTTTCTAAAAAGAACATGGCAGCTTATTCAAAGTTGCATCTGAACAAACCAGTTGACTTCTGGGACAATGTTCTTTTGATAGACTAGACCAAATGGAGATGCTTTTGCATAACGCACAGCACCACGTTTTGGGAAAACCAAACACAGCATAACAGCACAAACTCCTCATACCAACTGTCAAGCACGATGGTGGAGGAGTGATGATTTCGGCTTGTTTTGAAGCCACAGGACCTGGACACCCTGCAGTCATTGAGTCAACTATGAACCCCTCTGTATACCAAAGTATTGTAGACTCAAACACGAGGCCATTTATTCAACAGCTAAAGCTTGGCCAAAACTGGGTCGTGCAATGAGACAATGTTCACAAGTAGAATATTCTCGTTTATTGATAGCAAGCAGAGATGTTGAAAATGTCAAGGACTTGAAAAACTCACAGATTATTAGAAAGCCGCAGAATGTATGAACATCCAGCTACATCACTATCTACGTGTTTTTAGTTTGAGTCCTGCACTGCCTTCTCTGGCCCCCGTGACAATGATGAGAGTTTGTCCTAGATATGGATGACCAAGGCTTGGCTAGCAAGATAGATAATACAATATTGTACTGCTGATGTCTGGTCTAGGCTGACTGGTTTTATGGAGATCATGCTGTCACTGGCTTCTGCCTAGTTGTTTCAGTACAACTGACTTGCTTTCACCTTAAACAAGCCTCATGATTGCTTTTTATCGCCAACCTGCACTGCCACATCATTGCTCCTTCTCAGTACCTCACGAGAGCCCTGCCTTCAACCTTAGAAACCAACCGACAATGAGGACATCCCACCTACCATCAGGCAGGAGGCACCAAATCAAGAAGTGCCCTGAGAAGTAGAAAGGGTGCACCCCTTCCTTTAATGCACAACTCAGGGAGTGCCAGAGCGAGGACTGCCACTATCACCGCCATCGTTGCCATCACAACCACCACCACCACTCTCATCTTCTCACTCTCCCCTCCTGGGTTAGCTGCATAAGGAGCAGATATATATAAGTCAAGGAGGGTGTACTTTGTTTATCATCTCATCTTACTCTCCCATTATTCTACAGGTACAATTACCTTTCAAGTACCTAATTATATTGCTACTAGATATGGTTGGTGATATTAATACATTTCCAATATACTATGTGCTTGGAAGGAAGATGATATGAAGCATTGTGTTTGTGGCATATAATATGACTGAGAAGTAGGAAATAGGATAGAACTGGTCAATGCAATATCAGTTAGGAAAATAATTACATGTTCATCTGTGATTTGCCAACTGTATCACTTTTTTGTTTCAATAGACTATTTTCTTTACAAAATAGAAAATGTCACACTTTATTATTTCTTAAAATATTTTTTCTCTTTTCTATTGTTATAATATTCAGTTGGGCTGTATAGAGACTGTCACCATTCATATTCCTTTACCTATCTCAGATTAGCACACTAGGGAAAATTTCATAGGGCAGCAATTAACCTACCAGTGGGTTTTGGAGTCAGACAAACATGAGGAAAGCATACTAACTCCACGCCAGTGTCCTTGTTTGGAATTGTACTCAGGAACCCAGTGCTGTGGGTGACAATGCCAATCTCTGAGTCATGCTGCCTCCTCAATGCTGTGTGTAGGACACGTTTTCTCCAACTGTTTGAAAAGCACAGAAAATCACACCTTTTTGATTGACATTGCAAAGAAAGGTAATTGTTCTACTCTATTATAAGGCTGGGAACAGATAGCATGGGATGCTGCATTGACAATAGGGGTTAAACACATTTCTATGCACGATGACCTCTGTATAAGTCACAGAGCACGCCCACAACACTCCAGACTTCTGTAGTAGTACATGCTATGGCAGAAATATCTAGCATTAATGGGGACACGTGAGGATATCTTGACTTGCCATTGAGATACAGCTGTAACCTTCCTCAATATGACAATGGATAGAAATATGGTCCTTTGTATACTGTAGTTTATGCCACCACCACCATTCTTATAAATCCATGTGAAAGATAAAAACTGCCATCATACATGTATACATAGATGCAGGATTAAATAACGAATATTAAATATATGTTAATAAAAATACTGATTAAGCTTTTGTTTGCTCATTCACGCAGCAAAACCTGTAAGAACTTAATGGAAGAAGCATCCAAGATGGAGAAGATAAAATTCAGATACATTGTCCAAATTTATGGAATTTGTATAAATCCTCTGGGAATTGTGATGGAGTATATGGAGAATGGATCCCTAGAGAAGCTGATTCCCACACATACCCTCAGCTGGCTGCTAAAGTTCAGATTCATTCATGAGATAGCCCTAGGAATGAACTTTCTCCATATTATGAGTCCTCCACTTCTCCACTTGGACCTAAAACCTGGGAACATTCTTCTGGATGAGCATCTGCATGTGAAGGTAAGTTGAGTATTAGAGCTCAGTGAATACTGAAGGACGTTGTGAAGCCTCATGCATACTCCGTTTATTGGGAACCCCAATGCACAGTTGCCGCAGATGGATGAAGACCTATTCAACTTGCATGGGCCCATAATCCGTCCACACCGCAAAAAAAAATAATTCTGTTATTTTGCGGTGCGGAGGCACGGAGAGAAACCCCACCGAAGCCTTCCTTAGTGCTTCCCTGGGGTTCCGTTCCTCCCTTCTGCACTGCTCCTTCTGGATTGGGTCCACATCCATGATACAGAACGCACACGGCCCGTGTCCTTATATTGCGGACCCAGAGTTTGCGGGCCGCAATAAGGGCACGGTCGGCACACTTTTGTGTGCATGAGGCCTAAATCAGATGTAGCAGAGCTAAAAGGCGGGAGAACACATTGCTGCTCCTGCCCGTGACCCCCGGAGGATTACTAACTCCTGGCATAGTACATGGGTGCCCTGTAACAATGTGCTGTGCCAGGATTAGCAGAGCGGGCTCCTGCCGGTGCCTGCTTCACTAAGGCTAGTTTCACACTAACGGCAGCCTTCTCCGGCAGGCTGTTCCGGTGGGTGAACAGCCTGCCGGATCTGTGCTGCCGCTAGTAAACACGTGCCGCCGGAGGTTCACTCCGGCCCCATTGACTATAATGGGGGCGGGCCGGAGTTCCGGAGGCAGCACGGCAAAGATGCAGAGAGGCAGCCAGAATAAAACTACGACATGTCAGCAATGCAGCAATGTGCTCCTGCTCGTACAACATTCTCTGCGGCCCCATTCATAAAGTGTACACTACGTCAGCGGTGTGCAGAAAAGGGAATTTAAGGCGCGCAGGGAAAGCTGCGCTTTAGAGAGGGAAAACTCTATTAAAAATTCAAAATCCATTAATAAAGTATATAAAAAAAAGTATTATTAGGACATTTAGATCTTTTACAAAAACTTAATTAAAAGTTTAGTTAATCTTCAAAGTAAACAATGGTAAAAAAAAAATGTCAATTGACTTTTGAGGAGATGAGACGGTGCCATGTGTTATCACAGTTCCTTTTAGTTTTGCTACATTCATAGTTTTAATGAAACATTTCCAGCATTTTGTCTACAGCTCCTATGCAGACTCTGCTTGTACTGTCATATGCTGCTGATTTACACACGCAATTCAGCTGTGCAAAATCTGCTGCCCTTACGCCACATGTAGCCATACCCTTACTAACATATACGGAAGATATCCGTAAGACGTAAGGGATGGATGTAAGGAAGTAAGATGGCAGGATCAGACGACATTACAAGCTGCAAACACAACCATGGAAATCTATAGATTTGCATAAGACCTGTAAATGCAAAGTTGCTTCATGTTTTAATTGTGCTGTTGATGCTTTGGAGCATTTAAAGAAATTGGTTGTAAAAGTGTAATTTTAACGGGGTTGTGCCATGAAAAATATTCTCCATTATCGAAAGCAGTACCTGGATCTGAATAGATTTGTCATTGCATGCAATTAAAATATGAGTACAGTCAGTGAGTTATTCAATAAATTGCACCGCTCATAGCTGATCGCGGCATCTGACAGCAATATTACAGTATAAAAAATAAAAAAATAACAAAATCATACTTACCTTCATCCATTTGACCGAGAAGAGCGTCTGCCGCCATCTTGATTGTAGATGCAGCGTGAAATCCCACGTGGCCCCGCATGTTGGCCGGTGTGGTGACTAGTGTTGATCAAGCACTAAAGTGCTCGGGTGTTCGGGTCTACCGAGCACAATGGAAGTCAATGGGAGAACCCGAGCATTAAACCAGGCACCACCTGCTCTGAAGAGGGGAGGGTGTCTGGTTCACAGGAAAAGGTCAGAAATTGATGGAAACACCACTGAAATGGTTCGGGAACAGCATGGGGAGGATGTCTGGATGCATCTTGGACTCCCAGGTCGCTGCTGGGAACAATGTTGTCCGAATAGTACGCCACTTTTACAGACTGACAATAATACGCACAAAACCAAAGATACAATCGATTTTAGAGGAAACGTTGTTAGGAAACATTCTTTCCTGTATATTTATTTGTATATAAAGTGCAAGTGCTGTAAAAAAATTACAAGGAAGAGGCAGTCCGATACAACCTGTATATCACATAATGGAGGACCTCATTCACATTGTGGTACAATTGTTCAGGTAATGGGACTCCTACACTTATAAAGCCTATGCACTAAGTGAAAGGGCTGCCAAAAATTACAAGGAACCGGCACTCCAATACACCCTTTATTACACATAAAGTAGGGCATTATACACCCTTGAAAGATTATGATTGATGGCCTGCTGGTGACCCTCAAAAACATTTGGAGCAAGGGCCTGCTGCTGATCTGACCCTCTAAAACATTAGGGGTGAGGGTCTGATGCTGAACTGACCCTCTAAAACATTAGGGGTGAGGGTCTGCTGCTGAACTGACCCTCTAAAACATTAGGGGTGAGGGTCTGCTGCTGAACTGACCCACTAAAACATTAGGAGCGAGGGCAGCCTAATTAGGATGTTGATAAGATGGAGGAGGAGGAGGAGGACGAGATAAGGAAGCCTAAAGCCTATGCACTAAGTGAAAGGGCTGCCAAAAATTACAAGGAACCGGCACTCCAAAAACCCTTTGTTACTAGGGCCGTCTTTAATATTGATTGGACCCTGGGCAAGAATTTACTTGGGCCCCCTGGATCCCGCCTTCCCACACCCTAGCATGCAATCACGCCCTCCACCACAACACACAACACACATCCCCCTTCTCCAACTACACAGCACCCTTACTCAGATAAAACAATTAATATATATAATATAGCAGGATAAATACACACACTCCTCAGTACACACTACAGCTATATACATATGATTGATACAGTAACACAGGACAAATACACACTCCTCAGTACACACAGGACAGCTATATACATATGATACAGTCCACACAGGACAGCTATACACACTTCTCAGTACACACAGGACAGCTACACACACTTCTCAGTCCTCACAGGACAGCTATACACATATAATACAGTCCACACAGGACAGCTATATAAATATGATACAGTCCACACAGGACAGCTATATACATATGATACAGTACACACAGGACAGCTATATACATATGATACAGTACACACAGGACAGCTATATACATATGATACAGTACACACAGGACATACACACACTCCTGTCCACACAGGACAGCTAAACACACTTCTCAGTACACACAGGACAGCTACACACACTTCTCAGTCCTCACAGGACAGCTATACACATATAATACAGTCCACACAGGACAGCTATATAAATATGATAAAGTATACACAGGACTTATACACACTCCTCAGTACACACAGGACAGCTATACACATATGATACAGTCCACACAGGACAGCTATATAAATATGATAAAGTACACACAGGACATATACACACTCCTCAGTACACACAGGACAGCTATATACATATGATACAGTCCACACATGCAGTGACCAGGAACGGGTACGCAAACACCACTTTAATGCAGTGGCCGGGTCAGGTGGATAATAAATCCTGTATTTGTTGTGACGCCAATTGCAGCGTGAGTAGGGTACGATCCCAGGGCCCTTCCAAGGTGTTATAATGCACGTCCCAGATTTGGAATGCCAGAGTGTTGTAATGGCCTATAATGTCTCCATAGCTTGATGTTAGTTGTGTCACGGTGTCTCCTACTTGGGTATGGCCGGACTCCTGGCTCCTGGCTCACTTGCAATAAATTTGAGTGTAGTGATAGTAGGAGTAATAGAGGAATTTTGCTGATGAAATGATGTCCAGATGAAGTTCAAACGTTTATTTACTTGAAATAACTTTTATCCAAGCGGTGGACCCAGCAGGTTTTGGCAATCATCGGCAGGAATGAATACTTCTGCTTTAAATGTGGAGCTTGCAGGATAAAACGTCTGCTTGGTAGCTCTGTAATTGTGGCAGGGTTAGCTTCTTCAGTTATCTGGTACCTTCTGCCGTGTGGGGACAGACTAGCTCAGGAGGAATTAGCTTCTCCTAGGTCTCTGGACTTATCTCACAGGTCCGCAGGAGATGCTTTCTTCCTGGAACTCTGGAGGTTGTCTGTAGTTTCTGATTTTCTTCATCCAGCTGAGGTGCAGATGCTCAGACTGGGTATATGTCCAAGTCTCAGCCGAGACTAGGTCCTTGCTGTCTTCCCTATGCAGGGGAACTCCATACACACACACACAGACACCCTACCCCTAGCAGGGGGTGGGCTATACTACTCTAACTTCCTTCTCCACCCATGCTGCAGGAGGTGGGACCAGCCCACTTTCTCCACAGAGGGGGAGCTAAGCTGGAATTAACCATTCCAGCTTAAAAATTACATGAACAATTGAGTTTAACATAGTTTTATGTTATTCACATTTGTGTAAGACATGAGCAAAATCACATCAGATGACAGTATAAAGGCTCTTAGGAGATAGTAGCGGGGTAGAGGCGTGTAGTAACACAACTCTGGGGTGTTACATTCCCCCTTACTTTGAGTCAAGCAGCCCTCGGCTTCTGCTTAGGATAAGAGAACTGAGCTCTGGGGTACCCAATTTAATTCAAAGTGCTGCATGTGATACATATAAAAGACACAAAAAGAAAACATATAACGGCTACCCTAAGGTTCCTGCCTGCATGAGTAGGGTGTCTTATTAACAGTTTACCTCTCGGTATACCCAGTGAACCAAAGGTATGCACTAAGCAATCACTACTGACTGACTTTGACGTATTTTGGATCCTAATACCAAAGAAAGCATGG
Source organism: Bufo bufo (assembly GCF_905171765.1). Classification (NCBI taxonomy): domain Eukaryota; kingdom Metazoa; phylum Chordata; class Amphibia; order Anura; family Bufonidae; genus Bufo; species Bufo bufo. The sequence goes on along the minus strand of NC_053389.1, from coordinate 87,068,096 downwards.
GGGTGCCTTTACTCTGTAATCCGACCATTGTTTAATGAAATGCCTGCAAATGGAAGGGTGGATTTATCCTGTATTACCTTCCCTGCACTAAAGTCGAAATTAAGACTTATAGTATGATCACTATGGTGACTATGGGTAGCTAAATGGCTCTAAGGTGGAGATGCCATACCTTACGCAATGGCACAGAAGGGAAAGTATACGCTTCTCCAAACGTTTGTGGCAATATCACAGGAGGACGGTATAGTAATCCCATAACTCCTGGAAGACATCACAGGATAGGGGTGTAGTAGTCCCATTACCAATCCTGGCACATATAACAAACAGGATCAAGTGGTATATTACTCCCCTAGCCGTTCTCGAAGCAGCTGGGTTACCCTTGTAGTTGCTGGACCTGCCTGGGACTTACCACTTGTCCTACCTGGGTACCCGCGTTATGCCACCAGGAATAGGCCATTAGTATTAAGTGGCCAAAGAGGCAGTCAGTTTAATAACCACAGAGCTGCAAAGCAAAGTGACACCAAAGAAAGGTGCTACTGATCTGGCTAAGTGCAAAGGTTAGTGCAATTTAACAAAAAGTGCATAGATTCATATTGCGGCACCTGGAAAAGAATATACACAATGGGCATTGAACGTTGCATAACCTGTAAACATGGAAGTAAAATTAGTGCAAAAACATTATGCAAATATCAGTGAAATCAATATTATCATAATACCCTCAAACATGACTTGAGTCCTTTTTCTTGAAGTGCTTCAAAGTTGGAATTTTTTGGAAATAAACAAAAGTCACGTGCAACCAACCGGAAACAATTGAGTTAATTGTAATCTATACGGGATGATTGGTAATCCAATTCGAGGTATATTTGTAATCCAAGGAACGGTATGAAATGTTATATAAAAACATAAAATAGCAGCATGATGTGAACCATAGTTCGATGAGGCTCTCCAATAACCTGAGGAAGGGGATAAAACAATGCGCAAACTTTGCCACAAACTCGGATATAAACAGTTGTTGAAGTAGGGGGAGTCCTGACAAAAGTGGCAATCACCTGAGGCTGCAATAAATGGCAGCAGAACAAAACTGGCCAAAAGTCTCTCAGTTTTCAGGACCAGTCCACACTGTGGCTTCCATAATCTCTGGTTTTGCAGTGAAGCAGGCATTTAGAGAAGGACTTGCAGGTCCTCCTCACTGCTAGAGCTACTAAAGCTCATAAGAGGGCGTTCCTGCCTCTGATAGCCAAGCTTTGCAGCTGTTGTAGTGCGCCACTGCCCTCTAGTGGTATCTTTTGGTAGAATGCCTCCTGGTGAATGTTGCTGTGACCTGCTGCAAGCCGGTATCCCTTGCCGGTCCAGAGGCAGGCAGAACCTCTGATTAAAGGAGTTCTGGAAGGCAAGCTGGGGGTGCCTGTGGAAGTTTCCAGGGTAGTATGTATGGTTGAAAGTCAACACAGAATTGTTGATCTGGCCCACCCGTAGTGTTGGGGGTGCAGCCAGGTCAGGGATAAAGGGCTCTGGTTCGGGCTGAGCTTGTTCACTGAACCATAGTTGGCCGTCTGGGCATGCTTGGAGACATCTGACTCGTCCAGCAGAACCTGTTTTTTCCTGCCAGGCCTCTGGGGTAATAGCAGGGGATAGCGGCTTGGCCAGGAGGGGAATCCCTGCAGCAAAGGGGCCTTGTACGGAGAGCATCGGGGTGTACGCCACTTGATCCCCGACATAAAGGTTGTGGCGGGCCTGGGGCAAGTAAGCCCGTTTTATGGAGCGGCAGCCCACAAATAATTCTTCCCCACTGTGGCTGTCCTGAAGGAATCCTATTCCTCTTCCAACGGAAAACCACAGGACAGTCCCGGTGCGCCGGGTGAGTTTGGGATATTAATATACAATGCAAGAGGGAAAGTAAATCCCAAATAAAGTAATGCATTAAGTCACATAAATCTCAATACTCATCTTCTGCCCCCCATGTCTCGATCCACATGGATGCGGCTGTAAAGTAGCTTGCGGCAGCAGCAAGCCACCTTGCTGCCACAAGCTACTTTACAGCCGCATCCGTGTGGATCGAGACATGGGGGGCAAAAGATGAGTATTGAGATTTATGTGACTTAATGCATTAATTTATTGGGATTTACTTTCCCTCTTGCATTGTATGTTCATTTTGTAGGCCAGTAATAAGAGGTGAGCCTGGGTCTGGGTGTGCAGCTACAAACACAGCCCAACACAGGGATCATCACCTCTGGAATTGTAACTGAGCCTACTGTTGATAGGTCCCCTGATGAGTTAGACTGATGTCCAACGAAACACGTTGGAACGTTTAAACAGGACCAATAAAGTACATGTTTTTTTACCAAAAGACCGTTTTACTGGTAACAGGGCTCTCCACCACAGCGTGACGAAGCTGGGCAGTCTCCATTGCTGCGCAGGGACAGGGAGGGCCTTATAGGTTTCCACGGACAACTATGGGAATTGATGTGAATGGTGCCAACGACGCCTTATATCCATTGTAGGGAGAGACTAGTTGCTAGAGAACCCAGTATTAGTCTCCCCCATCCCTAGCTCCTGGTTAACACTGGCGCAGCGAATGGTGTATATCATTTATATTAAGGGATTTATACTATTAAAAGTGATATTTTAAAAAGTATCCATTTGGAATATAATCATTAAAAATACCCAAGAGGAGGCGAAAAGTTCGGTTGCCACAGTTCAGGACACTTATTGCAAATCACTCAATGGTGAAAAAGTACAAAATTGCTATATGTGGTGCCAACAAACCTAAACAGGAGCAAAGGAGTAGGAGGGGAAGGGAGACTGGGTCTCTTTCTCCTATTGATCCATCCCTATATGTTAACACCTCCTAAATTGTCCCTAGGTGTCCCTACGGTGCGCCAGTTTCATCAGAGAAAGGAGCAAGCGAGGGAACTATGTTGGCACACTAAGGGATATACACTGCTCCAAAAAATAAAGGCAACACAAAAATAACACATCCTAGATCTGAATTAATTAAATATTCTTCTGAAATACTTTGTTCTTTACATAGTTGAATGTGCTGACAACAAAATCACACAAAAATAAAAAAATGGAAATCAAATTTTTCAACCCATGGAGGTCTGGATTTGGAGTCACCCTTAAAATTAAAGTGGAAAAACACACTACAAGCTGATCCAACTTTGATGTAATGTCCTTAAAACAAGTCAAAATGAGGCTCAGTAGTGTGAGTGGCCTCCACGTGCCTGTCTGACCTCCCTATAACGCCTGTGCATGCTCCTGATGAGGTGGCGGACGGTCTCCTGAGGGATCTCCTCCCAGACCTGGACTAAAGCATCTGCCAACTCCTGGACAGTCTGTGGTGCAACATGACGTCGGTGGATAGAGCGAGACATGATGTCCCAGATGTGCTCAATTGGATTCAGGTCTGGGGAACGGACGGGCCAGTCCACAGCATCAATGCCTTCGTCTTGCAGGAACTGCTGACACACTCCAGCCACATGAGGTCTAGCATTGTCTTGCATTAGGAGGAACCCAGGGCCAACCGCACCAGCATATGGTCTCACAAGGGGTCTGAGGATCTCATCTCGGTACTTAATGGCAGTCGGGCTACCTCTGGCGAGCACATGGAGGGCTGTGCGGCCCTCCAAAGAAATGCCACCCCACACCATTACTGACCAATGCCAAACCGGTCATGCTGGAGGATGTTGCAGGCAGCAGAACGTTCTCCACGGCGTCTCCAGACTCTGTCACGTCTGTCACATGTGCTCAGTGTGAACCTGCTTTCATCTGTGAAGAGCACAGGACGCCAGTGGCGAATTTACCAATCTTGGTGTTCTCTGGAAAATGGCAAGCGTCCTGCACGGTGTTGGGCTGTAAATACAACCCCCATCTGTGGACATCGGGCCCCCATATCACCCTCATGGAGTCTGTTTCTGACCGTTTGAGCAGACACATGCAAATTTGTGGCCTGCTGGAGGTCATTTTGCAGGGCTCTGGCAGTGCTCCTCCTGTTCCTCCTTGCACAATGGCGGAGGTAGCGGTCCTGCTGCTGGGTTGTTGCCCTCCTACGGCCTCCTCCACGTGTCCTGATGTACTGGCCTGTCTCCTGGTAGCGCCTCCATGCTCTGGACACTACGCTGACAGACACAGCAAACCTTCTTGCCACAGCTCGCATTGATGTGCCATCCTGGATAAGCTGCACTACCTGAGCCACTTGTGTGGGTTGTAGACTCCGTCTCATGCTACCACTAGAGTGAAAGCACCGCCAGCATTCAAAAGTGACCAAAACATCAGCCAGGAAGCATAGGAACTGAGAAGCGGTCTGTGGTCACCACCTACAGAACCACTCCTTTATTGGGGGCGTCTTGCTAATTGCCTATAATTTCCACCTGTTGTCTATCCCATTTGCACAACAGCATGTGAAATTGATTGTCACTCAGTGTTGCTTCCTAAATGGACAGTTTGATTTCACAGAAGTGTGATTGACTTGGAGTTACATTGTGTTGTTTAAGTGTTCCCTTTATTTTTTTGAGCAGTGTACCATAAATGAGCCCACGATGGCAAGCAAAATACAGCTATATCCCAAAAACACACTGCCTGACGCGTTTAATTGGCCTAGGGCCAATTCATCAGGGGACTTGAATAGATCAAGTACAGGAATACAAAGTAGTCAATATATAAAGTTCACAAAGCAAAATAGTCAAGAAATAAAGTGCAAACAGCAGCCAAAACTTAGCTTAGCAGCAGTGGCAGAGGCTCCATCTGATCAGACTAATGTAACTAGTGTTTCATCCTTATAGCACAGCCCTCTAGTTTCTTTGAAGCTGATAATCGTCCAGCTTTCTCACCTAAACCTGCCACTAATGGGGTCATTTATCAAACTGGTGTAAAGTAGAACTGGCTTAGTTGACCTTAGCAACCAATCAGATTCCTCCTTTCATTTTCAAAAGGAGCTGTTAAAAATGAAAGGTGGAATCTGATTGGTTGCTATGGGCAACTAAGCCAGTTCTACTCTACACCACTTTGATAAATGACTCCATAAATGTCTAAGGGTTCGGCTACACAGCGATCTTGGTTGCACAACAGCTGTCGCTCCCAAGGATTGTGGTGTAGAGGTGCTAGCATAGACATAAATAGGGTTGGAGCACGATTCTCATATTTGCCACAACCATGACCCTAGAATCACAAAAAGGGTCGCAGTCTTGGATTTTTTTTAACAATTCTGGGGCTGCTGCGAACATATGAGTCTTGCTGAGACCCCATTCATTTCCATGGATGCCCCGCTACACTGTGATCCTTTGGCGAGATAGCTGTCATGCAACCAAGATCGGCATGTAGCCGAACAATAAAGGACAATAATTCAGTATCCATTTGCCTCATAGAAACCTATGGCGATTGTTACAATACCTGTTAGTATGCCCCAAGTGCAATGTGATTTGCTATTTTGTTGTCAGCCCTATACCATATCTGTAAGTGCTCGTTCCTGGAATCATTTCCACTGAGCAGCTTTCTCTTTTGCAATCATTTTCTAAATGTGCTTTATTCTCACTGATGAAGGTCATTAAAGTCTATAACGCTGACAGGTAATGTACTATGCATTTCCAAAGCTTTAATTAACATGCTTGTCCTTCAGGCGATGTCATGGACTCTGAATTGTAATTGTGCTCATACTTTCAATTCCACTATTCCAGGTATGAGCAAGTACTGTGCACTACAGCGATAGGGTGACCTAGAAACCACTCTTCTGCGTCACACAATAGTTTTCATATTCCTGTTTGTACATTCATACGTTATATTTATATTATATAAATATATATTGATCATTGTGCCTTTAAATATACAAAGATAGATATGATTCGGTCTTATGTGGATAGGCTACAGCCAATACATGGGGTTCTCTAGGCTTCCTTCACATATATTTTCTTTTAGGCTTTTCATTTGAATTTTTTTCTGTAAAACTATGCTATGTGTTTTTTTTATACATTTTTTTAAATCAGTTTTTCATGTCCTATACATAACAAGTCACGGAAAATATTGCACTAACACAATAGATGCAAACATAATATATAGACTAAGCCCTCACTCTAATAATAAAACCTGAGACTCTTGGCCAATATATTTTGATCAAAACCCATCTGTGCCCACCTACCTGTGCCAAGGTGGTCTCAGTCAGGCAGGTCCTACTCTAAAAATAGCTATGCCGTATGTATGGGCATCTATGTTCAGGAGAGCAGACCCTGCACATATAGTGTGCTGCTCTCAGATTTTATCTCTCATTGGTTGCTCATGCACACAGAGCTAACTAGGAGCAGCACACTACAGTCAGGTCCATAAATATTGGGACATCGACACAATTCTAACATTTTTGGCTCTATACACCACCACAATGGATTTGAAATGAAATTAACAAGATGTCCTTTAACTGCAGACTGTCAGCTTAACCACTCATGCACACGACCGTTTTGTGGGTCCGCATCTGAGCCGCTGTTTTTGCACCCATTCACTTCAATGGGGCCGCAAATGATGCGGACAGCACTCCGTGTGCTGTCCGCATCCTTTGCTCCGTTCCATGGCCCCGCAAAAAAATATAGCATGTCCTATTCTTGTCTGTTTTGCGGACAAGAATAGGCATTTCTACAATGTGCCGCCCGTTCCGTAAATTGCGGAAGGCACACAGACGGCTTCCGTTTTTTGCGGATCCGCGGTTTGCGGATTGCAAAATACGGAACAGTCGTGTGCATGAGGCCTTAATTTGAGGGTATTTACATCCAAATCAGGTGAACGGTGTATGAATTACAACAGTTTGCATATGTGCCTCCTACTTGTTAAGGGACCAAAAGTAATGGGTCAGAATAATAATCATAAATCAAACTTTCAATTTCAATACTTGGTTGCAAATCCTTTGCAGTCAATTACAGACCGAAGTCTGGAACGCATAGACATCACCAGACGCTGGCTTTCACCCCTGGTAATGCTCTGCCAGGCCTCTACTGCAACTGTTCCTGCTTGTTCTTTGGGCAATTTCCCTTCAGTTTTGTCTTAAGGAAGTGAAATGCATGCTCAATCAGATTCAGGTCAAGTGATTGACTTGGCCATTGCATAACATTCCACTTCTTTCCCTTAAAAAACTCTTTGGTTGCTTTTGCAGTATGCTTCGGGTCATTGTCCATCTGCACTGTGAAGCGCCGTCCAATGAGTTCTAAAGCATTTGGCTGAATATGAGCAGATAATATTCTTCAGAATTCATCCTGCTGCTTTTGTCAGCAGTCACATCATCAATAGATACAAGAGAACCAGTTCCATAGGCAGCCATACATGCCCACGCCATGACACTACCACCACCATGCTTCACTGATGAAGTGGTATGCTTAGGATCATGAGCAGTTCCTTTCGTTCTCCATACTCTTCTCTTCCCATTACTCTGGTACAAGTTGATCTTGGTCTCATCAGTCCATAGGATGTTGTTCCAGAACTGTGAAGGCTTTTTAGATGTCGTTTGGCAAACTCAAATCTGGCCTTCCTGCTTTTGAGGCTCACCAATGGTTTACATCTTGTGGTAAACCCTCTGTATTCACTCTGGTGAAGTCTTCTCTTGATTGTTGACTTTGACACACACACACCTACCTCCTGGAGAGTGTTCTTGATCTGGCCAACTGTTGTGAAGGGTGTTTTCTTCACCAGGGAAAGAATTCTTCGGTCATCCACCACAGTTCTTTTCCGTGGTCTTCCGGGTCTTTTGGTGTTACTGTGCTCACCGGTGCGTTCCTTCTTTTTTCTTTTTTTTTTGGGTTTTAAACATAGATAGCGACATGACAGGCTTATTGGTGAAGGACACACGTGTGTGTCAAACACTTCACCTTACAATCGGTTTTGTGGCAAATACATTATAGAATACTGATAGAAATTGTGAAAATCATAGTAGTAACAAAAACATAAACATGTGGATTACAGAGCTATACTTCCCAAGTGTCTACATTGTATGGATTGTGGTACCCAATAGATTCAGGGTCGATGAGGAAGTGTTCTAAAGTACCGCCAAGGTTTCATAAGAAGTTGAAGCTACAGTAGGAATGGTTTTCCCAGGCCGACATTTCTTCGAACCTGTATCTTTCCAAATTGCTGGCCCTGGAAATGTTGCCATTTAGGCTTGTGGACACTGAGGCTTTCCGCATCCTGATCGTTACTCAGTCCCCAGTGGCCACTATTTTTCCCGGTGTGCCGTCCCCGCCTTACACCAGCATGTATCCCGTAACATCACCCGTGCCGCAGTTATTGGGATGGTCCACTTAACAACACATGGACAAGTGCTTTTGGCCAGGGACACTACATTTCCCTGACGGCACATTGAGTGAACGTTGTCGAGGCCGGGACATACCCTGGGATGGCACAGGTGCTACCGACGTCAAGCATTGCGGGCCCTACTTCCATCAGGATTTCCGCCACCACCTACATTAGTGGCTGCAACCCCCCCTTCTCCTCGCTCACCTCCTCCTCCACCTCTGAATTCTCATTTTGCAGCACCAGTCAGCATCAGTCAGTAGCTGGAAGCAGTGTAGAACTGCAGTGGGGAAGCGGCAACAGGCCGTGCTGAAACTAATTTACTTAGGGGACAAACAGCACACCGCCACAGAGCTGTGGCAGGGTATAAGGGACCAGACTGAGCTGTGGCTCTTGCTACTCAACCTACAACCAGGCATAGTTGTGTCTGATAATGGCTGTAACTTAGTGGTGGCTTTGGAACTCGGCAAGCTCACACACATACCATGTCTAGCCCACGTGTTCAACTTAGTGGTTCAGCAGTTTCTCAAAACCTTCCCTAATTTGCCTGAGCTACTGGTGAAGGTGTGCCGCGTGTGTGCCCATTTCCAAAAGTCATCTACAGATGCCGCCGGTCTGGCAATGCTGCAGCAGCACTTGCAATTGCCAGCTCACTGACTGTGGTGCGATGTGAGCAAGCACTGGTAGTCCACGTTCTACATGTTGGCCAGGCTTTGTAAACAGCAGAGGGCAGTAGTGGAATACCAGATGCAACATGGTCATTGCCTTTCCAGTCAGCTTCCGCTCTTCACAACCAAGGAGTGGGCATGGATGTCTGACCTCTGTGAGGTTTTACGCAACTTTAAGGAATCAACACAGATGGTGAGCGATGATAATGCTATTATCAGCGTAACCATCCCACTTCTGTGTCTACTCAAACGCTCGCTGAGGCCAGTTATAGGCTGTAGCGGCACAAGTGGCCCTGTCCATACACCAGCCTGAAATAAACAGGCCAGGGACCATAAAATCACTGAAGGGAGCCAGGGTGCCAAAAGGGAAAGGCGGGAAGCAGGTGAGTGCCTTTCTTTCATTAGGACCCACATACTCCTGTGCTATTTAAAAAGGGCCCTAATCTTGGTAAACCTTGTAACAGTGTACTTAAACTGTCGAAAAACTTTATTAAAATCCATTCTAAATGAATTTTTGCTATATACAAGTCATGTGAAAAAATTAGGACACCCTTTGAAAGCATGTGGTTTTTTGTAACATTTTTAATAAATGGTTATTTCATCTCCGTTTCAACAATACAGAGAGATTAAAGTAATCCAACTAAACAAAGAAAACTGAAGAAAAGTCTTTTCAAGATCTTCTGTAAATGTCATTCTACAAAAATGCCTATTCTAACTGAGGAAAAAGATAGGACACCCTCACATGTATTCCCTCTTAAATTGGCTCAGATCTCACACAGGTATATCACACCAGGTGCACATAATTAGTAGATCGTTACTCTGCATGTTGAATGAGGCTTGCCCTATTTAAACCTCAGACATTTAGTTTGGTGTGCTCCTGACTGTTGAAGTGAGAGTGAGCACCATGGTGAGAGCAAAAGAGCTGTCAGAGGACTTCAGAAAAAAGATTGTAGCAGCCTATGAGTCTGGGAAGGGATTTAAAAAGATCTCAAAAGATTTTGAAATCAGCCATTCCACTGTCCGGAAGATAGTCTACAAGTGGAGGGCTTTCAAAACAACTGCCAACATGCCCAGGACTGGTCGCCCCAGCAAGTTCACCCCAAGAGCAGACCGCAAGATGCTAAAAGAGGTATCCAAAAACCCTAAAGTGTCATCTCGAGAACTACAGCAGGCTCTGGCTACTGTTGATGTAGAAGTACATGCCTCTACAATCAGAAAGAGACTGTACAAGTTTAACTTGCATGGGAGGTGTGCAAGGAGGAAACCTTTGCTTTCCAAGAGAAACATCGAGGCCAGACTGACATTTGCCAGCGATAAAATTTGACAAAGACCAGGACTTCTGGAATAATGTTCTTTGGACAGATGAGTCCAAAATTGAATTATTTGGACACAACAGCAGAGGACATGTTTGGCGTAAACCAAACACAGCATTCCAAGAAAAGAACCTCATACCAACTGTGAAGCATGGAGGTGGAAGTGTCATGGTTTGGGGCTGCTTTGCTGCAGCAGGACCTGGTCAGCTCACCATCATAGAATCCACGATGAATTCTACTGTGTATCAGAAGGTGCTTGAAGAAGATGTGAGACCATCAGTTAGAAAATTAAAGCTGAAGCGGAACTGGACCATGCAACATGACAATGACCCAAAACATACTAGTAAATCAACCAAAGATTGGCTGAAAAAGAAGAAATGGAGAGTCCTGGAATGGCCAAGTCAAAGTCCAGATTTGAATCCCATTGAGATGCTGTGGGGTGACTTGAAAAGGGCTGTACGTGCAAGAAACCCCTCAAACATCTCACAGCTGAAAAAGTTCTGCATTGAGGAGTGGGGTAAAATTTCCTCAGACCGATGTCGAAGACTGGTAGATGGCTACAAGAACCGTCTCACTGCAGTTATTTCAGCCAAAGGAGGTAACACTCGCTATTAGGGGCAAGGGTGTCCTATCTTTTTCCTCAGTTAGAATAGGCATTTTTGTAGAATGACATTTACAGAAGATCTTGAAAAGACTTTTCTTCAGTTTTCTTTGTTTAGTCGGATTACTTTAATCTCTCTGTATTGTTGAAACGGAGATGAAATAACCATTTATTAAAAATGTTACAAAAAACCACATGCTTTCAAAGGGTGTCCTAATTTTTTCACAAGACTGTAGTTGTTTTTATTCTTACGAAATAGGTACCTGGTACCTAGAGTGCTTTGGGTTCCATAAGCTTGGCTCTACTAAAAGTATTGCATACCGGATCGGTACAGGATAGGTCAAGCACAGGCAGGGGTTCTGCATAGCACATTGCTGTTCCTGCCTGCGCCCACTCTGCTAAAGCCTGACATACAGTAGCACATCAGATGAACTATGATAGACTTTACTAGAGCGGGCACAGGCAGAAACAGCGATGTGTGCACTTTCCTGTAAATTGCTTACTGTGGCCCCCCAGTGGAATCTGTACACCAGAACACCGCTGATATGTCATCAGTATACGAGTGTATGGATTCCAGGGTTTTATAGACACCTAAAGTTCAGGTTCCTATTAGGAAACTAAAACAGTAAAATAAGTAAAGTATATTGCAAGAAAACATTTTAGGGCATTTAGAATAGATTCTAATATAGGTATTCATAGATTTAGGCACACTATAAAGTATACAACCTTGTATGGATCTTATATGGGCTTCTTTTTTTGTGGGATAAGTTGTGTTTTTTAATGACACTATTTTGGGGAACATAAAACAGAGCTCATTTACTATTTTGGCTGCACCGGAATTATATTTTGAGTCCAAGCGTGGCACAATTCTGCAGCACAGTGTTTAATTTCACTTTAAATGCGCCGGAAATAATTTTCCCTGTGTCCTGCTTTCCCACATGAAAGTAGACGAGCCAGTTTGATGTACAGTAGTTCCTTAAGTTACAATATTAATTGGCTCTGGGATGGCCATTGTAACTGGAGTCCATATTTCATAACTCTGTGGAAAACTAGTAATTGGTTCCAAAGTCCCAAAACATCATCCCAACATAACAGAAAATGGAGATGGAAGAAAAAAAAGCGGATAATACAAGTCCTTACATTTAATAGGAAAATATGCTGGAAGCTGTAAATCACTATCTATGATGAGGACAGGAGGTTCCTCAGCGTCCTGTATAGCACACAGTGTACCAGAGAAATAAAATGGAGCCGCCATCGGCAGACATCCAAAGGAGCAGCTCCTCCTGGCACACACAGGGAGTAGTAAAGGACATGCAGGAACTATCAAATAGTTGATATTGGTGTTCTACCTGAGAGATGGCCATATTCATTAGTTGGATCTGAGTAAGAAAAATTGTACATTAGGTCTACATTTGGTGTTATTTGGGCTAAAAGCGTTTATTGTCATATTTCTAGAGAAAAATATTCACAGTTCACTTTTCTGTTAGTTACTTAGAAATTGTTTAGTGGCCAATTTCAAATCCTTTAGTTGCCCATCTCCGTAAAAAAGAAAAATATACACTGCTCAAAAAAATAAAGGGAACACTTAAACAACACAATTTAACTCCAAGTCAATCACACTTCTGTGAAATCAAACTGTCCACTTAGGAAGCAACACTGAGTGACAATCAATTTCACATGCTGTTGTGCAAATGGGATAGACAACAGGTGGAAATTATAGGCAATTAGCAAGACACCCCCAATAAAGGAGTGGTTCTGCAGGTGGTGAACACAGAACACTTCTCAGTTCCTATGCTTCTTGGCTGATGTTTTGGTCACTTTTGAATGCTGGCGGTGCTTTCACTCTAGTAGTAGCATGAGACGGAGTCTACAACCCACACAAGTGGCTCAGGTAGTGCAGCTTATCCAGGATGGCACATCAATGCGAGCTGTGGCAAGAAGGTTTGCTGTGTCTGTCAGCGTAGTGTCCAGAGCATGGAGGCGCTACCAGAAAACAGGCCAGTACATCAGGAGACGTGGAGGATGCCGTAGGAGGGCAACAACCCCTCAGCAGGACCGCTACCTCCGCCTTTGTGCAAGGAGGAACAGGAGGAGCACTGCCAGAGCCCTGCAAAATGACCTCCAGCAGGCCACAAATGTGCATGTGTCTGCTCAAACGGTCAGAAACAGACTCCATGAGGGTGATATGAGGGCCCGACGTCCACAGGTGGGGGTTGTGCTTACAGCTAAACACCGTGCAGGACGTTTGGCATTTGCCAGAGAACATCAAGATTGGCAAATATGCCACTGGCGCCCTGTGCTCTTCACAGATGAAAGCAGGTTCACACTGAGCACATGTGACAGACGTGACAGAGTCTGGAGATGCCGTGGAGAACGTTCTGCTGCCTGCAACATCCTCCAGCATGACCGGTTTGGCATTGGGTCAGTAATGGTGTGGGGTGGCATTTCTTTGGAGGGCCGCACAGCCCTCCATGTGCTCGCCAGAGGTAGCCTGACTGCCATTAGTTACCGAGATGAGATCCTCAGACCCCTTGTGAGACCATATGCTGGTGCGGTTGGCCCTGGGTTCCTCCTAATGCAAGACAATGCTAGACCTCATGTGACTGGAGTGTGTCAGCAGTTCCTGCAAGACGAAGGCATTGATGCTATGGACTGGTCCGCCCGTTCCCCAGACCTGAATCCAATTGAGCACATCTGGGACATCATGTCTCGCTCTATCCACCAACGTCACGTTGCACCACAGACTGTCCAGGAGTTGGCAGATGCTTTAGTCCAGGTCTGGGAGGAGATCTCTCAGGAGACCGTCTGCCACCTCATCAGGAGCATGCACAGGTGTTGTAGGGAGGTCATACAGGCACGTGGAGGCCACACACACTACTGAGCCTCATTTTGACTTGTTTTAAGGACATTACATCAAAGTTGGGTCAGCCTGTAGTGTGTTTTTCTACTTTAATTTTGAGTGTGACTCCAAATCCAGACCTCCATGGGTTAAAAAATTTGATTTCCATTTTTTTATTTTTGTGTGATTTTGTTGTCAGCACATTCAACTATGTAAAGAACAAAGTATTTCAGAAAAATATTTAATTAATTCAGATCTAGGATGTGTTATTTTTGTGTTCCCTTTATTTTTTTGAGCAGTGTATTTGGTGCTTTTAGGGGTGTTTTAATTTGCTTTTAATTTATTTAGTTCAGCAAAAAGTATGTCAGACAGAGAAGTGCCAGGTCCTGCACAGGGAAGTGTCAGAGGCGTAAATGATTCTGGCGCAGGCACATGTCGTAGCATAGTAAGGGGGTGTGGCAGCAGGGGTTTCTTCCCGAGGCCTCAGGTCCACATGTCAGCTAGCGGACGTGTCTTGATCAGCAACCCAGCAGTTCTTGATTGGTTAACTTGATCTTCGACTTCGTCGCAAGTGACAGCAGCCTGAGTCTAGAGTCACTGATGAGCAGTTTTCTTCACCCGCATAGTGAAGAAGCTACTCACCAGCAGCAGCCGGTAGACCTGGAGCAGGACCTGAACCAGCAGGTGGTGGCATACCTTGACAGCACCCTGCCACCCATCATAGAAGATCCGCTGGACTACTGGGAAGCCAAACTGGATTTGTGGCCGCAACTGGCCAAGTTTGCCCTGGAAAAGATGTCCTGCCTGGCCAGTAGTGTGGCATCAGAGCAGGTGTTTAGTGCGGCGGGGGCCATAGTTACCTTAAGAAGAACTCGCCTGTCCACCCAAAATCTGTAGAGACTTACTTTTGTCAAGATGAATCAGGCGTGGGTATTTTGGGGGGCGGAGCCTGCACCGGAGCTAGATGGCAGCTTGAAGTGCAGCTCTGCTGTGTAAAAAGCCCTCACAGCCTTATTTAATCAGCAAACTGGACCCAGAATGGTCAAGATAGGTGGCCCAAGACCCGTGGACTCGCAGGGACACAACAAGGAAGCAATTCCTAACGAATCTATGGATAAATTTATAAAGAAAGCCGCTCAAGCTCATGTGGCTAAAGAATCCAAGATGGCGCCCGCATGCCGAGAGCGGCGGGGAACAGTGTGAAGAATGCAGCTGCCTCTGAGAAGGTAAGGGAGATCTCCCCTGGGACTGATACCCTGCCAATATCCAGATCGTTCCTAAAAGACGCTCTGAATTTAGCGCTGGAACCCCTTAGATCCGATCTTGCTTCTATTAAAGAAGACATGCGCCACATAGGAAGGAGGGTGGAGGTGTTAAGGGACACACAATCGGCGATTAAATTGCATCAGAATAATACCTCCTTTACTCTGTCCCAGCACCAGAAGCACCTGAACTCCCTGTATACACTCCTGGAGGACCAGGAGAACAGGGGAAGACGCAACAACCTGCGATTTAGGGGCATACCTGAAACAGTGGGCACAGATGATATACATGAAACTGTAACAAACATATGCATGCAGCTGCTAGGCCCAGATTCATCCCATGAAATAATCATTGAGAGGGCACACAGAGCACTGCGCCCTAAGCCCCAACCTACAGAGCCACCAAGGGATGTGATCTGCAAATTTCTACATTATCATGTTAAGGACGCTATACTGAATAAGGCAAGGAATGCCCCACAAATAAGCGTGGATGATTGTCCTATTTCAATATTTCAGGACTTGGCACAAACCAGGAGAGCTCTGAAACCACTAACTGAGTGGCTACGTAATAATAAAGTGATGTATAAGTGGCTATTTCCCTTTGGTTTGTCCTTTCTCTTCAACGGTCAGATATTCTCCATCCCATCTTTTCAAGATCTGACCAAAGCATTTGATATCCTGCAAATTAACCATCTCCACATTGAAAACTGGGACATTATTCAAGGAAATATCTCAGCAGCCAATCTTCCTCCAATTGTTCCGTGGGAGACACCTCGCCCAGTCAAGACCCAAAGATCAAGAAGAGGCCGTAATTCCGCCAAGACGCCTTCCTCTCACTGAAGATTAAGGGACTCCCTATATAATGCATCCTGGATCATCCACTATATAAGTATTAGTGCCCTCTGCACATTTATTCACCCATTAAGTATTTCTATCAAGGACATTTTGTTTCTGGAATTATACTTAGCCGTAATATCATAAATGTAATGCTACTCTCTCCACCTGTACTTGTACCTATCAGGGATCCAAGATATAGATCCTTATGAGGGTGACACACTACGTCACAATATGTTGTGTACTCCCCCCCTCCTATCATACCATTTGAGCATAATCGCTCTAATTTTAGAGGTTAACGAAATCATTCGTTGCTATGTTTTTCATTTATGTTATATGTTCTCTGTTTTGATGACAGGTATTTTCCAGTATCTAGGACTCATTCCAGTGGGGGAGGGTGTCTTCTCTGGAACCCGGATGCTCCACCAAGGGAGGCTAAGTACCTTCATTTTACCCCCACACAGGATTTGTCAAAGCACACTGCGGGCAGATATTCCTCTGTTAGATGGCTGATCTATGTGTAGCTTCCTTCAATGTAAAGGGATTCCATGCCCCAGCTAAACGTAGCCAGATCTTTTCCCACATGAAGAATGAAAAATGCTCAGTCCTGATGCTTCAGGAAACTCATTTTAAATTTAATAAATACCCTAACCTCTCCAGATCCTTATTTCCGCAGTGGTATCATTGTGGTTCCGACTCGGCAGCATCTAGAGGTGTGAGCATCGGGTTCCGGAGGGGACATCCTTTTACATATGTGTCGCACATTCAAGATGTAGAGGGTAGATACATCCTATTGAAAGGAACTATTGCCAATCAACTGTACACCTTTGCTAATGTATATGCCCCCAATGTTAATCAGGTATCGTGGTGAGTAGAAATGCTCTCCCTTTTAGAGACATACAAGGAAGGTGTGGTACTGCTGGGAGGTGACCTAAATACAGCATTGGATCCCTTATTAGAATCAACTTCCAAGAAGTCTGCAATTTCTTTTAGGGCCCTAAAACATCTTAAGAAGAAATTGCAACATAGCGCAATGATTGACGCTTGGCGTCTTTTCAATCCATCCAGACGGGACTACACCTTCTTTTCATCACCCCATCATTCCTACCACAGACTGGAGTATATATTAGTGTCCAAAGAACATCTTGGCCTATGTACCCAGACTTACATTGGTAACATGATTCTCTCAGATCATGCGCCGGTATTTTTAACCATACTTGCTCCCTCAATGGAACCACGGGCATTTAGGTGGCGATTAAACGGACAGCTTATATCCACTGAGGAAAATATAAAGATTACAAAGTCCTTATTAAAATAATTATTTTCCCTTAATGCCCTCCCTGGAACTTCCCCACATATTTTGTGGGATGCCCATAAGGCTTACATGAGGGGCCAATTCATTTGCAGAGGTGCTAAAGTTAAAAAAGAGAGGAAAAAACAGGTAGAAGAACTCCTGACCCATATTCAGCGCCTAGAATCCTTGCATAAAAAATCCCTACTGCAGTCACACCTTGATGAACTTTCTGAGGTGAGAGCAAAGTTGAAAAACATTCTCAACACGACTTCAGCAAAGTTTTACCTCCATACACAGTACAAATACTATGCGCATGGGGATAAAGCATCTACATTTATGATGCAACGCATAAAACAAAGGAGATCCCACAATTATGTTCATAAGATTAAAATCCCAGATAAAGGAGAAGTATTTACTACCCTGGAAATAGCCAAACAGTTCAAAAAAATTTACTACTCCCTATATAACATAAAGGAAGCTGAGGAAAACACTAACAATCCCTCTCTACCTCCCCTAGAAAAATCGGTTGAGGCCTACCTCGCTTCATTATCTTTACCGACATTATCTGACAATCAGTCCCAGACTCTCCAAGCACCATTTACACTAGATGAGATCATGACAGCTATTAAACAGCTACCAAAAGGGAAAAGCCCAGGCCCAGATGGTTATCCCGCTTTATACTACCGGACATTTAGAAATATACTAGGCCCGTACTTACTATCTGTTTATAATAGCTCCCTGTCTGGTGTCCCCCTTTCTACGGACATGACTAGGGCAAATATCACGATTATTCCAAAGGAAGGGAAAGATAGTTCTCTATGTGCTAATTATCGCCCTATATCCTTATTAAATTTAGACTTAAAAATACTATCAAAAATTTTGGCGACACGCCTTTCCGGATTTCTCCCATCCTTAATTAAGAGTGACCAAGTTGGCTTCGTCCGTGGTAGGGAGGGCAGAGATAACACTGCCAAGGTCCTGAATGCAATATACTATGCTAAAAAAATGGGCCGTCCTCTGGTTCTCCTTAGCACGGACGCAGAAAAAGCCTTCGATAGGGTTAGTTGGGATTACATGATTGAAGTCCTTCGGGCCTTTAATGTTCCTGAACCATATATTAAAGCCATCTTATCACTATATACCAATGCATCAGCTTCTATTATCATAAATGATACTTTGTCCCCACCCTTCATTATCCGCAATGGCACCAGACAGGGATGCCCCCTCTCACCATTAATTTTTGTGTTGGTCATGGAAACACTACTGCAGTCGCTCAGGAAAGAGGAAGGGATTGAGGGCATCAAAATGGACCAACAGGAACATAAAGTGGCTGCGTTTGCAGATGACCTCCTTATATTGAATACCAATCCAACTAAAGCCCTCCCTTTAATATATAATATCCTGGAGCAGTTTAGTCTTCACTCCAACTTTAAAATCAATATGAGTAAGTCTCATATTCTAAGTATATATCTCCCCCCTCTACTTAAGAAGGTATTGAAAGATAGTTCCCCTTTTAACTGGGATACCCCCTACATTACCTATCTGGGAGTTAAGATTAGTCCAGACCCTACTTCACTATTCCATTTGAACTATTCCTCCCTCATGAAATCGATAATCGACCAACTGTTGGTATTAAAGAATCCCCCGCTTTCATGGTTTGGTAGAAAAAACATAGTCACTTCCCTAGTCTTACCTAGACTGACCTACCTACAACAGGTCTTGCCTATTCCAGTCCCCAAGACATACTATGTCAGACTTAAAAGTGAAATTAGCAAGTTTGTTTGGGATGGAAAGAGGGCTCGACTGGCTCGCTCTGTTCTCTGTAGACCTAAGGCTAAAGGAGGGATAGGACTTCCGGACCCCGAGCTTTATGGGAAAGCTGTTTCACTATCGAGGGTAGTGGACTGGCTAACAGGCCCTATAGAAAAACCTTGGGTCTTCATGGAGCAGTGTGACTTTGGCTCGAACCTCTCTGGTCTCTTGGTGGGAATGAGACAGTTCCCGGCCCAAAATAAATCTCTCAATCCAATTGTTAAGTCGACATTGTCGACATGGAAATGGCTTAAAAAATCACAGTATGCGATACCCCTTCCGTCACCTTTACTCCAGATAAGAGACGTCATGGCACATGCTTCCTCTGATTTAAGAGACTGTCTACCATTCTCAGTTAGGAACTCCACTATCAAAGTTCTTTCCTTATATGGGGAGGAGGGCAAAGTATTAAGCAACAAAGAAATTTTACATATTTTTCCAGATTGCAAACCTTTCCCACAACTGCTTTCCTTTATTCGTTCCTTCATTCCTAAAAATGTACCTATGGAATCTCTTCTACGACCACTAATGTGGTTTGAAAGCTTACTAGTAGACCATTCTATACACATCAAACTGATATCCCAATTATATAAAAAGCTTAACACACCTACAAATATGGCTAAACCAGCTTTTATAGGGCAATGGGAGAAAGATTTAGATGTTGTTTTTTCTCAGGATGAGATCTCTCAACTGCTATTACTACCCCACAGGTCATCCAGATGTGTCCATGCCCAGGAAAACAGCTATAAAGTCTTAACTCGCTGGTATAGGACTCCCAATATCACTTGTAGATATAGTTTGACTGGGTCGGACACATGTTGGAGATGTAAAGAACATAGAGGTTCATTCTACCATATCTGGTGGTCTTGCCGACTTATACAGAAGTGGTGGACCGAAATCTTTAGCTTGGCCAACAAAATTTGTAACCTAGTAATTCCAATGTCTCCCCAATTGGCGCTTTTGGGATCCAGTCCTTCCTCCTATAAAGGGACTCCCACTCGACTCTTTTATTGTATGCTAAGTGCAGCACATATCCTTATTCCGAAATTCTGGTTGGCATCTGAGGTCCCTTCCATATCTCAATGGAAAGAGAAAGTGGATCAGATCTACAGATTTGAGGAGATCTCAGCCTGGGAAGATCGAAGGTTTACCTCCTTTAGATCTAGCTGGAGTGCCTGGACCAAATATAGGAACTTTGCCTAGAAACCCTTTAATGATAACCTTACCCATGACAATCTTGATGTACAAAGATGTAGAGCAATACCATTTCCTAGCTGGGATACTTGTTTTTTGTGTTTGGATGTAATTGACTGAAATGGAAGTAATTAACGCAGGGTTCATTGTCTTCAATGACCATCCACTACAATGCAATATTATTGTCTATAACCTGTCACTCAACTAGTCATCATTATAACATGTACTTCATATGTATGTCTTACATTTCTCAATAAAAAAAAAAAAAAAAGATGAATCAGGCATGGATCAGCCAGGATTTACACCCACCAATGCCTGATGCATCAGATTAGTTCATCCATCTCCACACTATGTCACTGTGCCACTCTGTGGTATCATGCTGCTGCTGTTGCTGCCATGTCCACACTATGTCACCATGCCACTCTGTGGCCTTCTGATGCTGCCATCTCCACACTATGTCACCGTGCCACTTTGTGGCCTCCTGATACTGCCATGTCCTCACTATGTCACCTTGCCACTCTGTGATATCATGCTGCTGCTGTTGCTGTCATTTCCACATTATGTCACCTTGCCACTCTGTGGCCTCCTGATGCTGCCATGTCCACACTATGTCACCTTGCCACTCTGTGGTATCATGCTGCTGTTGCTGCCATCTCCACACTATGTCACTGTGCCACTCTGTGGCCTAATCATACTGCTCCTGTCACCTCCACACATTGTGCCACTCTGTGGCCTCCTGATGCTGCCGCCACCTACAGACCCTGTCATTGTGCCACTTGGTGGTCTCCTCATGTTGCTTCCACCTCACCAATATGTCATAGGGACACTCTGTGGACTTCTCACGCTGTTACCACCCTCCTCACTATGACGTTGCGGGAAAAGATGCGGGTGCGTTGTGGGAAAATGCAAGATTTTTCCCCGCGAGTGCAAAGCGTTTTAATGCATTTTGCACACGCGTGAGAAAAATCGGCATGTTTGGTACCCAGACCCGAACCCGGACTTCTTCACAGAAGTTCGGGTTTGGGATCGGTGTTGTGTAGATTTTATTATTTTCCCTTATAACATGGTTATAAGGGAAAATAATAGCATTCTTAATACAGAATGATAGTAAATTAGGGATGGAGGGGGTTTAAAAATTTTTTTTAAAAAAATAATTAAACTCACCTCATCCACTTGTTCCCGCAGCCCAGCTTGTCTTCTTTCTTCTTTGAGGACCTAGGAGGAAAAGGACCTTCGGTGACGTCACTGCACTCATCACATGGTCCATCACCATGGTGATGGACCATGTGATAAGCACAGTGACATCACAAAAGTTCCTTTTCCTCCCTGGTCCTCAAAGAAGAAGAAAGAAGACAAGCCGGGCTGTGCGAACAAGTGGATGAGGTAAGTTAAATTTTTTATTTTTTTTTAAGCCCTCTATGCCTAATTTATTTAGCATTCTGTATTAAGAATGCTATTATTTTCCCTTATAACCATGTTATAAGGGAAAATAATAAAGATCGGGTCCACATCCCGATAGTCTCCTAGCAACGATGCGTGAAAATTGCACCGCATCTGCACTTGCTTGCGGATGCTTGTGATTTTCATGCAGCCCCATTCATTTCTATGGGGCCTGCGTTGCGTCAAAAACACACAATATAAAGCTTGCTGTGATTTTCACGCAACGCGCAAATGATGCGTGAAAATCACCGCTCATGTACACAGCCCGATTGGAGTGAATGGATCTGGATTCAGTGCGGGTGAAATGCGTTCACCTCACACATTGCACCCGCGCGGAATTCTCGCCTGTGTGAAAGGGGCCTAAGAGCGATGCCTGTCATCTGCATGTCATACTGACTGACAGTATTATTTCACTACCCCATCACACTCCCTATGAATGTTACTGCAAGGCACAGTGTTCTACACCCATATAAAGGCTCTATGCAGCCCGGAAATAAGCATTTATCGCGATTCATTGCGAATACAGGGAGTGCAGAATTATTAGGCAAGTTGTATTTTTGAGGATTAATTTTATTATTGAACAACAACCATGTTCTCAATGAACCCAAAAAACTCATTAATATCAAAGCTGAATATTTTTGGAAGTAGTTTTTAGTTTGTTTTTAGTTTTAGCTATTTTAGGGGGATATCTGTGTGTGCAGGTGACTATTACTGTGCATAATTATTAGGCAACTTAACAAAAAACATATATATACCCATTTCAATTATTTATTTTTACCAGTGAAACCAATATAACATCTCAACATTCACAAATATACATTTCTGACATTCAAAAACAAAACAAAAACAAATCAGTGACCAATATAGCCACCTTTCTTTGCAAGGACACTCAAAAGCCTGCCATCCATGGATTCTGTCAGTGTTTTGATCTGTTCACCATCAACATTGCGTGCAGCAGCAACCACAGCCTCCCAGACACTGTTCAGAGAGGTGTACTGTTTTCCCTCCTTGTAAATCTCACATTTGATGATGGACCACAGGTTCTCAATGGGGTTCAGATCAGGTGAACAAGGAGGCCATGTCATTAGATTTTCTTCTTTTATACCCTTTCTTGCCAGCCAAGCAGTTATTTTGCGCCTTGGTTTTTCCACACGCTTCTTGCGACCCTGTTGACTATTTTGAATGAAACGCTTGATTGTTCGATGATCACGCTTCAGAAGCTTTGCAATTTTAAGAGTGCTGCGTCCCTCTGCAAGATATCTCACTATTTTTGACTTTTCTGAGCCTGTCAAGTCCTTCTTTTGACCCATTTTGCCAAAGGAAAAGAAGTTGCCTAATAATTATGCACACCTAATATAGGGTGTTGATGTCATTAGACCACACCCCTTCTCATTACAGAGATGCACATCACCTAATATGCTTAATTGGTAGTAGGCTTTCGAGCCTATACAGCTTGGAGTAAGACAACATGCATATAGAGGATGATGTGGTCAAAATACTCATTTGCCTAATAATTCTGCACACAGTGTATATTCTGATTGAAGCAAATTTTTTGGGGAAAATTCGGCGAAACGGCTGAATCGAATATTTTAGAAATTCGCTCATCTCTACCTAGCATATCCAAAAGTTGAGATGGGAAAACCCATTTAGGAAAAATGTTTGTCTCATATTTGCCACTTCTCACTGCAGCACACTTTTCCTTAATACTATTGTAGGAAACGCCATCTTAGGGTACTTTCACACTAGGCAACGGAACTGCCTGCCGGCAAGCCGTATACAAACAAAGCTTTTTTTTTCCGGATCCGTCTCATCTGGTTTCATCCGGAATAATGGATCCGGTATTAAATTTTTTTTCAAAGATCAGAAGAGAAACACGCACCTCCTATATCCCGGCGCATGCGCAGACCGGCATTAATACATCTCTATAGAAATGAATGCCGGATTCGGCAAGTGCGGTATTGTTCCGGGATTTTGGCCGAAAAAAATACACCAGCAAGCTCTGGTATTTTGTCCGGTCAAATACCATACAAGGGACGGAACGGAAGAAATCCTGATGCATACTGAACAGATTGCTTTCCATTCAGAATGCATTAGGATAAAACTGATGCGTTTTTTTTCCAGAATTGAGACCCTTTACCGTATTTCAATACCGGAAAAGAATAACGCTAGTGTGAAATTACCATTAGTAAATCTGCCTTATGGCATTCCTGCAGCCCCTTATCACAGAGCCATAAGCATCTCATGTGCTACCATATGGTCTCTCTGTCCTGTACTGTATCAAGGTGGTATCCACCTCTAGAAGAAAACAGTAAACTTCATATGCATCAACTTGGAGGCATAAGGAGGTAATATATGTTGCCTTAGCCTTCTATGGATGCCATATTATGGCCCATTACAACTCTGAGTGATTTTTTTACACAGGCTAACAAATGCTCATTCCTGATCATTGCTCCATGTTAAAATATAGCCCAACACTCAAAAATGGGCATGCACTCATTTGTCGGGTGATCACATTTTATTTATAATCTAAACTCATTTGTTGGCAGGAAATTGTACCATGTAGCTAGGGGATGTACTGTTGACAAATTTAAGCCATATAGACAGTGGTATCCCTGTAAGAGAGGTAGACCACACTACTGCCATGTGGCCCACACAGAACTTGCTCTTCTCTTCCCCATGTGAAAACACTACATTTTCACATAGCCGCCACTAGGGGGAGCTTAATGCAAAGAGGTTTTTACAGATTCCATAGTAGTTGTAATTCCTCTTCACTGAGCTCCCTCTAGTGGTGGCTGCAGGCAGCCAGCTAGCTTTGTAATAGAAGAGAAGCAAGAGATTTATCTATGTATTTTTGTTAGCTTTCTAGTGTAAATACATTGACAGATATGGTGTTCAGAATGAGCAGCATATGTTTGAAGCACCTGTTCCACTTTTTCAGAAATAAAAGTTGGATAAAGTGGGTGAGGCAAAGGCAACATTTAAAAAAAAAATTATAATTTGTATTTTATTCAAATTAAATTTATTCCATTTGATTAAAAAGAAAACGTAAATTTGTATGAAATTTGGGGAATTGAACATGTTCTGCATTGCCTGGGACTGATTGATGCATGTACAGTGGGAAACTAGGTGCAGGGGGCCCATACTAAGTTTTGCCATGGGGCCCTATGAGATCTGTGCACGCCCCTGCAAATAGGGAAAAACAACAGTATTACCAATCGTTCTGTTGCATGTAAAAGATATAAACGCAGCATACAAGTGCTGATAACCAGTGCCGATATTCATGCTGTTACCGACAACCAGCACTTGTTACTGCATAGAGTATCTGTAAATGTAAAATGAGCCCCTGTTTACACACAGCCGGACGGAGGAAAGTGTAATTCTGCTTTACTTCTCAAACTTCTCAAGCTTTGAAAGTCATTACAATGTTAAGCAGCGCTGCCAATAATGTTTTTGGATTGATTTGGATCTATTTCACATTACTTTTATCTATTCATATCCATATCTGCTTTTTATATTCTGCCGGTTGTCCTTAGAAATAGATAGAGATTATCTCTATTCTGCTGTCAAACATGATGTGGCAGAGGCCGCTTTCAGACGTCTCCATGAATCTTGCCAAAAGCAAATAGACAAACTTTTCCCAATGGTTTTGTTTGAGAAATGTTTCCTTGCTTTGTTCTGATGGGATCTGATCCCATGAATGACTGGAAAAGTTTATTAGATTTTTTATTATTATTTCAGCTATATCACTGAAAAGTATAACAGAATTATATACAAAAAGTTCTTAAAATAAAAAATGTATTGATATCTGAAATACATGTAGACATAAAAGTTATAATTACTTCATCTAAGTAGCATAAAAGTGATCACTGTTTACCAGGCCCGACTATTAACTGCCAATATCTGCCAAAAATATAAACTCTTATTTATAGAATAGTTATAAATACAGGAATCTGATGCTACTAATTCTGCAAAAATAACGTACACTATTCCTCTTAGCTAGTCTATAGAATAGGCAGTTAATCAGGATTCTGACAATTGGTATTACACAAATACTGCACTTAACACCGTGTTATAACCAGTCAACCACATATTACCAATTGTGTGTCAAGTGAACAAACAAATGTACAGATGTCCAATAAAAACTCATCAACCTCCATGTTTCCCAAGCAGAGATAAACAAATCAATTCTACTGATTTGGACTTTATCCCAAATTTCTATTTAACATAAATTAGCATGTGGTGGTAGCATTTAACTGTTCAGCTAGTGCTTTTTCATAAAGGAAAGCTAATTTGCATACCTTTGGGTTTATGGTAAAGATATTCAAACACTAAGCCTAACTGATGCTAGTAGAAGTAAGATATGCTAATTTCCATATTTGTTTTCCAGAAATGCAGAGCAGCATTGGCTGGACTACAATATGACTCATGCATACTAAGTGGTCTCCCTAGTGAAAAATAGCACACTCAAGATCTCAACAAAGACCACTCAGCTAACCAAAGCAATTTTCTTTTAAAACACTTGTTTTTCTTGCCATTTTGGATTGATAAATGACTTGTACATCTCTTTGCCAGTGGTGTATTATGTGTCTTTCTCTCTCACTACTTTTGATTTGCGTACAAGTGATTCACACCTGAATCAAATTTCTTGAAAAATTTGGTGAATCACACTCAAATGGAATTTCAAGAGATTTGCTCATCTCTAATCCCTACTCATTTCCCCAATACCATCGGTTCATCAGGGAATCAATATTGTAAGGCAATTACCATATGTACATCACATTTTCCACTGAGAATATTTATACAGATCAAATGTACAGAAAATCCAAGTAAAAGCTGAGATGTAAAGACTGAAGGGCCAGTCCCAAAATGTAGTCATAATTTGCCAGCAATGGATGTATTACATTATATATATATATATATATATACACTCACCTAAAGAATTATTAGGAACACCTGTTCTATTTCTCATTAATGCAATTATCTAGTCAACCAATCACATGGCAGTTGCTTCAATGCATTTAGGGGGGTGGTCCTGGTCAAGACAATCTCCTGAACTCCAAACTGAATGTCAGAATGGGAAAGAAAGGTGATTTAAAGGGGTTATCCCACTTAGCAGTTTCCTACTTACCTGCTGCCACCGCGCGTTCACTTCCTGGATTCTGGCTGGGGGCGGGCTTCATCTTGATTGAAGTCTTCTCCCGGCCGGGCCGCGCGCTGGACTGAACTCGCACGCTGCCGCGCATGCGCAATGTGACTTATTTCTGGCCAGTATAGTACAGAGCCGGCGTGCGCGTTCGCAGCTCTGTACTATTCTGGCCGGGAAGAAGTCACCGTCGCGCATGCGCGGCAGCGTGCGCGTTCAGGACAGCGAGTGGCCCGGCCGGGAGAAAAGAAGAAGTCTTCTGGGCAAGCGCGACCATCGGGATTTTGCGGAAGAGTGGTGGTCGTAACCAGGGGAGACCGAGTCACAAAAATGAGGTAAGTGGGGATGAATTTTCTCCTAATCGGTGGGAATTTGTTAATAAAGTATATTTACAAAAATGATCACTGTCAAATCATTAACAGATTTAACAGTGATCATTATGATGGGATAACCCCTTTAAGCAATTTTGAGCGTGGCATGGTTGTTGGTGCCAGACGGGCCGGTCTGAGTATTTCACAATCTGCTCAGTTACTGGGATTTTCACGCACAACCATTTCTAGGGTTTACAAAGAATGGTGTGAAAAGGGAAAAACATCCAGTATGCAGCAGTCCTGTGGGCAAAAATGCCTTGTGGATGCCAGAGGTCAGAGGAGAATGGGCCGACTGATTCAAGCTGATAGAAGAGCAACGTTGACTGAAATAACCACTCGTTACAACCGATGTATGCAGCAAAGCATTTGTGAAGCCACAACACGAACAACCTTGAGGCGGATGGGCTACAACAGCAGATAACCCAACTGGGTACCACTCATCTCCACTACAAATAGGAAAAAGAGGCTACAATTTGCACGAGATCACCAAAATTGGACTGTTGAAGACTAGAAAAATGTTGCCTGGTCTGATGAGTCTCGATTTCTGTTGAGACATTCAAATGGTAGAGTCCGAATTTGGCGTAAACAGAATGAGAACATGTATCCATCCTCTGATGGCTACTTCCAGCAGGATAATGCACCATGTGACAAAGCTCGAATCATTTCAAATTGGTTTCTTGAACATGACAATGAGTTCACTGTACTAAAATGGCCCCCACAGTCACCAGATCTCAACCCAATAGAGCATCTTTGGGATGTGGTGGAACGGGAGCTTCATGCCCTGGATGTGCATTCCTCAAATCTCCATCAACTGCAAGATTCTTTCCTATCAATATGGGACAACATTTCTAAAGAATGCTATCAGCACCTTGTTGAATCAATGCCACGTAGAATTAAGGCAGTTCTGAAGGCAAAAGGGGGTCCAACACCGTATTAGTATGGTGTTCCTAATAATTCTTTAGGTGAGTGTGTATATATATATATATATATATATATATATATATATACACACACACACACACACACACAAAGTAAAGCAAATTCTGCAGCAGGTGACTCACAAACTCTTTAACACTTCAATGACAGCTCACTGTCTTTTGATAGCGGGCATCGCAGGTCCCCAGTCTGCAGTGATGTCTTTTGACATTGCTGCAATAGAGGGGGGTTAACAGCTCCTGTAGTGCTCTGCGTTAAGAACCAGCTGTTCAGGGGCGTAGCTAGAAATGCATGGGCCCCATAGCAAAAAAAAAATTGATAGCCCCCACATATCTATCGGGCCTCCCACCACCCCTTCCAGAGCTCTCACGCATACACGCAATGCACCTACCGCACCCACCTCCTGTGCATACGGTAGATGTTTTTTTACCTTATTTTTCTTTTCATGGGAATGGGGCCAGGCCGCCAGGAAGGGTCGGCCGGGGGGGGGGGGGGGGGAGAAATGTGACACACAATAGGCTATTTCTCCCCCCCCTGCCCGGACGGCTCTGGCCCCATCCATGATCACATCATTACCCCCTATTGTGTCACATTTTACACCCCCCAATCCCCATGGCACATCATTCTCTTCCCCCCCGGCCGGCCCTTCCTGGCGGCCTGGCCCCATTCCCATGTCACATACAGTGACATACTCAGAGTACAGACATTTACATTGTCCTTTCCCGGCCCTCCCTCCAGGCTCCATCATGTCAGTGTCACGGTCACACAAACTAGCGCCAGAGCAGAGGCGCTTAGGATTAGCACGGCATCACCCCCTCCATCCATAAAAAAAATTTAACACATCATTGATGCTGTGCTAATCCTGAGCGCCTCAGTGTGTGCACTAGCTAGCCTAGCGCTTTGCGCTCACATAGCCCTGGCGCTCATCTCATCATTTTGAATTAATTTTAAATCAAATGATCATATTAATTATTATAAAAAAACATTCAAAATTCAATTGGAACCTACCCTAACAAGTCCTGACCCCTGTCCAGTCCTGAAAGCCTGCCGAGTGCCGTCTCCTGCGCTGCTGCTGCTGGCTGCCGCCTGCCAGAGTGCCAGTGTTCGTCTGTCCGAAGGTCTGACTGACTCTGCTGAAGCCTGAATATATAGGACTGACTGAAGAATCATGATCTGATCTAATCTGATGATAATTCTGATTCAATTTCTTGGAGGGCGCGGGCCACGGCTGCCGTCTGACTCTGCTGAATATATTATGTCTGAGTGACTGAATGAATTCTGATCTAAATTAGATCAGAATTCATTCAGTCACTCAGACATAATACACTGCTCAAAAAAATAAAGGGAACACAAATATAACACATCCTAGATCTGAATTAATTAAATATTCTTCTGAAATACTTTGTTATTTACATAGTTGAATGTGCTGACAACAAAATCACACAGAAATTAAAAAATGGAAATCAAATTTTTCAACCCATGGAGGTCTGGATTTGGAGTCACACTCAAAATTAAAGTGGAAAAACACACTACAGGCTGATCCAACATTGATGTAATGTCCTTAAAACAAGTCAAAATGAGGCTCAGTAGTGTGTGGCCTCCACGTGCCTGTATGACCTCCCTACAACGCCTGTGTATGCTCCTGATGAGGTGGCGGACGGTCTCCTGAGGGATCTCCTCCCAGACCTGGACTAAAGCATCTGCCAACTCCTGGACAGTCTGTGGTGCAACGTAACGTTGGTGGATAGAGCGAGACATGATGTACCAGATGTGCTCAATTGGATTCAGGTCTGGGGAACGGGCGGGCCGGTCCATAGCATCAATGCCTTCGTCTTGCAGGAACTGCTGACACACTCCAGCCACATGAGGTCTACCATTGTCTTGCATTAGGAGGAACCCAGGGCCAACCGCACCAGCATATGGTCTCACAAGGGGTCTGAGGATCTCATCTCGGTACCTAATGGCAGTCAGGCTACCTCTGGCGAGCACATGGAGGGCTGTGCGGCCCTCCAAAGAAATGCCACCCCACACCATTACTGACCCAATGCCAAACCGGTCATGCTGGAGGATGTTGCAGGCAGCAGAACGTTCTCCACGGCGTCTCCAGACTCTGTCACGTCTGTCACATGTGCTCAGTGTGAACCTGCTTTCATCTGTGAAGAGCCCAGGGCGCCAGTGGCGAATTTGCCAATCTTGGTGTTCTCTGGCAAATGCCAAACGTCCTGCACGGTGTTGGGCTGTAAGCACAACCCCCACCTGTGGACGTCAGGCCCTCATATCACCCTCATGGAGTCTTTTTCTGACCGTTTGAGCAGACACATGCACATTTGTGGCCTGCTGGAGGTCATTTTGCAGGGCTCTGGCAGTGCTCCTCCTGTTCCTCCTTGCACAAAGGTGGAAGTAGCGGTCCTGCTGCTGGGTTGTTGCCCTCCTACGGCCTCCTCCACGTCTCCTGATGTACTGGCCTGTCTCCTGGTAGCGCCTCCATGCTCTGGACACTACGCTGACAGACACAGCAAACCTTCTTGCCACAGCTCGCATTGATGTGCCATCCTGGATAAGCTGCACTACCTGAGCCACTTGTGTGGGTTGTAGACTCCGTCTCATGCTACCACTAGAGTAAAAGCACCGCCAGCATTCAAAAGTGACCAAAACATCAGCCAGGAAGCATAGGAACTGAGAAGTGGTCTGTGGTAATCACCTGCAGAACCACTCCTTTATTGGGGGTGTCTTGCTAATTGCCTATAATTTCCACCTGTTGTCTATCCCATTTGCACAATAGAATGTGAAATTGATTGTCACTCAGTGTTGCTTCCTAAGTGGACAGTTTGATTTCACAGAAGTGTGATTGACTTGGAGTTACATTGTGTTGTTTAAGTGTTCCCTTTATTTTTTTGAGCAGTGTATATTCAGCAGAGTCAGACGGCAGCCGCGGCCTGCGCCCGCCAAGAAATTGAATCAGAATTATCAGATTAATCTGATTAGAGCTGCCTGTGTGACTGTCTACTCACGCCCCCCTGTGCAGGTCAAATGACTTGAGTTGTCACTAGTAGTGGCAGCCAGAGTGGCGCGCTGCTGAGCCAATGAATGAATATCTATCATTCATCTGTGATCATCTAGCTCTGCCTGCCTAGCTGCTGCTGCTATGTTGCCCTGACTACGAGTCCGGCCCGGCGGCCCAGCCAGCACACAGCCGCACTCGCACACACAGGCTGGGGGGGGCCCGGAGAAAATCTTTCCTGCACTGCGGCGCTGGTGCTAGCCTGGCTCCGCCTCCGCTACGCCCCCGTTCCGGCCCCCTCCACCGCCTACCTCATGTTCTCCTTGTGCGGCAGTGCGCCCCGGGCCCGCCTGCTCCAGGCCTACAGTACTCCTCCTTCCTTAGTTCCTTGGCTTCTTCCCAGCCAGGTCCGAGCCGCGGACCGCCAGCTCCCCGCCCACTACACTGGGCGGGCGGTCGGGCCTGGCTGCCTGTGTGTATTAATAAAAAATAATAAATAAATAAAATATATTAATTATGCTGTCCGGACGGGCCCCCAGTGGCGTAGGGCCCCATAGCCACTGCTATGGTTGTTATGGCGATCCCTACGCCACTGCAGCTGTTACTAATGACTGCGGTTCTTAGGGCAGATTTCTGCTTCACAGCAGGGGTTGGAGGTGGTGGCAGTTTTAAGAGAACTCTCCCCTTTCCCAGTAACTGGATTGGTATCTGGCAGAACCATCTGCAGTCAGCTCTGACCTATCTGTTTAGCAAGCCTGCTGTTAGATGCCCCTGCGAATCTGACCAGTGTGGGCGTACAGCCGTACCCTAAGGCTCAGTTCACACCTGAGCGTTCTGAAAGGAGCGCTCTGTATGCGTGATTGTACGAACGTTTACAAGCGCGCATACAGAGACAAGTGTGCACACAGTGTCGCGCGTTCCCGAAAGTCTATGTACGGGAACGCGCGACAAGCGCCCAAAAAAACGCTCCTGTACTTGTGTGAGCGTCGGGCGTTTTACAGCGCGATCGTACGCGCTGTAAAACGCCCAGGTGAGAACCATTCCCATAGGGAAGCATTGGTTTCTCCTTGTTGAGCGTTTTACAGCGCGTAGGAACGCGCTGTAAAACGCTCAGGTGTGAACTGAGCCTTAGGCCTAGTTCACACGAACGTATGGCTTTTATAGTTTTTTTGCGGTCCATTTTTCACGGATCCGTTGTTCCGTTTTTGAGTTCCGTTGTGTTTCCGTTTCCTTTCCGTTTTTCCGTTCCGTTTTTCCGTATGCCATGTACAGTATACAGTAGTTACATAGAAAAAATTGGGCTGGCCATAACATTTTCAATGGATGGTTCAGAAAAAACGGAACGGAAACGGAAGACATACGGATGCATTTCCGTATGTGTTCCGTTTTTTTTGCGGACCCATTGACTTGAATGGAGCCACGACCCGTGATTTACGGCCAAATATAGGACAAGCTCTATCTTTCAACGGAACAGAAAAACGGAAATACGGAAACTGAATGCAAACGGAACACATTCAGTTTTTTTTGCGAAACCATTGAAATGAATGGTTCCGTATACGGACCGTATACGGAACACAAAAAAACGGCCCGTACACCCGCAAAAAAAACGTTCGTGTGAACTAGGCCTTACTCTAACAAAATCTCATAGAGACACAGGGTATAATGTATTAACGTACAGGGGTACGCAAATACATTACACGTCTGAAATAAAGTTATAAAGTAGTAATCCCATAATGGGATTTTTAAAAAGCATTATAAATAATGTAAATAAAAAAGTTAAAAAGAAACTGCACAAAAAACAAAAGTAAAATAACCATTGTTTAGAATAAAATACATTTTAATGTGCATACATTAAATAAATAAATAATAATATCCAGATGACTGCAATAATCTGAAGAATATATTTATTAGGTTATTTAGTGTGAAACATGAACAGCATAAAAACTTTTAAAAAATCAATGCCAAATATTGTTTTTTTCTACATTTCCTCAGCAAAAAATACATATAAACTACACAGTAATTTATGTGTACCCCCAAACAATGCCAAAAAATAATACAGTTTGAAAATTTAAAAGAAGGCTCCAGGCAGCCACACTAATAAAAGAATAAAAAAGGTTATGGCTGTGGAAATGCAGAGCTGCAAAAACAGAAAATTGTTCCAAGTCATTAAGGCCTTTTCAGGATTGTTATTAATGGGTAAATGCTTGCATTGTGCTTCACTTGAGGCATTTTTTAGTAGTTGGCATAGGGGGTCTCAAACAATAGAAGCCTAAAGGATAATGACTATGCATCATCATAATTACACTATAATTCAGTAATTGTAGACAGGGCTCCGTGTGCTGATGTACCATGCTGTTGGGTGGGAGATATTGTGAAATGCTTCATGGGTAAAATAATTCTGCGACATGACACAGCAGAGCTGGCTAAGACTCTTTGCATACCTTTGGGTTTATGGTACAGATATTCAAACAAACACTAATTCTCTCTGATGCCAGTAGAAGTAAGATATGGTAATTTCCATGTTTTTTTTTCCAGAAATGCAGAGCAGCATTGGCAGGACTACAATATGCCTCATGCATACTAGGTGGTCTCCCTAGTGAGAAAGAGCACACCCAAGACCTTGACAAAAGCCACTCAGCTAACCAAGACAATTTTCTTTTAAAACACTTGTGGGGTCATTTATCAAACTGGTGTAGCCCATAGCAACCAGTCAGATGACATGTACCCTCTAGAACAGGGATGGCCAACCTGAGGCTCTCCAGATGTTGCAAAACTACAACTCCCAGCATGCCCAGACTGCCAACAGCTATCAGCCCACAGCAGGGCATGGTGGGAATTGTAGTTTTACAACAGCTGGAGAGCCTCAGGTTGGCCATGCCTGCTCTAGAATATACGTACAGCAGGATAAAGGGAACCTGTCACATTGAACGTGGTGTCTGAGCTGAAAGCAGCATATTATGGAATAGGAGGAGCTGAGCAAATTGAAATATAGGGGGTCATTTACAAGCCGATATACGCCAATTTTGTGGTGTATATCTGGCACAGATTCTGTTGCACGCTATGTTGCAGCAGAATAGAAACATAGAAACATAGAATGTGTCGGCAGATAAGAACCATTTGGCCCATCTAGTCTGCCCAATATACCGAATCCTATTAATAGTCCCTGGCCCTATCTTATATGAAGGATAGCCTTATGCCTATCCCATGCATGCTTAAACCCCTTCACTGTATTTGCAGCTACCACTTCTGCAGGAAGGCTATTCCATGCACCCACTACTCTCTCAGTAAAGTAATACTTCCTTATATTACTTTTAAACCTTTGCCCCTCTAATTTAAAACTGTGTCCTCTTGTGGTAGTTTTTCTTCTTTTAAATATGCTCTCCTCCGCAACATCTTCCCCGCTCACGTCAGGTCTAAAAAAAATGGGCATGGTGTGGGCGGGGAGGGGGATGGGCCAGCAGGCACGTCTCATTCATAATTTTCTATGCCTGGTTAAGGCTAGTGTTGATCGCAATTATTCTAATCGCAAATTTTTATCGCGAATATCGGCACAAGAATTTGTGAATATATAGAATATAGTGCTATATCTTCGTAATCGCGAATATTCTAGATTTTTTCTCATCAGTACCCTCCCTGCTTCTTGCTTGTGGGCCAATGAGAAGGCTGCAATGTCTTTGTCTGAGCTTAGCAACATCCCTAGCAACCAATAGGAAAGTTGCCTACCCCTTACTATATAGAAAACTTCCCAGCAGCCTTTTTCTGCAGTTTTTTTGCCGTTCTAAGAGAGAGAGAAGTGTTACTGCTGTGCTCTGTGCTTTGCTTAATCATCTGAATCCTTATTCAATTACATTAGATAGTTAGCTCATATACATAATAACACCGATACTGTAGTTAGTGGGAGATAGTCAGTGTAAGTTATATCCTGATGTAGTGTAGCTGATAGGATCCAGTGCAGGGTGTTAGGTAGTGTGATAGGAATTACTGTGCTGTGATAGGGATTAGTGACTTTATTTTTTCCAAAGACTATAGACAAAGTCATTTGCTGTCTGTTTTTCTGAATCCCTATTTTATTTTATTTTGCCCTATTTTTCCCAAACCCAATAAAGTCATCCAAAAGTCCCTCTTTATTTTCTTTGTATAGTTTTTTGGGCTGTAAATACATTTTTTGCTGATCATGAGTGGCCGTGCGTGTGCTGGCAGCCGTGGTAGGGGAATTGGTTCCAGTGCTGGACCGCTGCCAGCATGGTGCCGCTCCTCTACCCACGGAGGGGCAGGCGCATCTGGCAGGGGTGTCTGCCTCATCCGGGATCATCATAGTGCTGTGATGTCACAACAATACTTAGTGCGACAATAAGTAATTTCTACTCAGACTTGATAAAATGTGAAGTTGCATGTATTGCGCCAAAAAATATGCGCATCATTAGTGCCGATTTGCATAATTGCGATTATATTGGAGCACTCTATCTGCATATAAAGCTATTGTTCTGTCATGCATGCGAAATGAAATAAAAAACAGTGCTGTAATGTAAAATTACTTACAGTGATCAGGAGTAGTGTTGATCGAGCACCAAAGTGCTCGGGTGCTCGAGTAGAACACTTCGGAATGCTCGGGTTCTCTACAGAGCATCCGAGCACAATAAAAGTCAATGGGAGAACCAGAACATTAAACCAGGCACCCCCTGCTCTGAAGAGGGGAGGGTGTCTGGTTCATAGGAAAAGGTCAGAAATTGATGGAAACTCCACTGAAATGGTTTGGGACCAGCATGGGGAGGATGTCTGGATGCATCTTGGACTCCCAGGTCGCTGCTGGGAACGATGTTGTCTGAGTAGTACGCCACTTTTACAGACTGACACTAATACGCACAAAACCGAAGATAAAATCGATTTTGGGGGAAAAATTGTTAGGAAACATTCTTTCCTGTATATTTATTTGTATATAGAGTCCAAGTGCCAAAAATTACAAGGAAGAGGCACTTCGATACAACCTGTATATCACATAAAGGAGGGCCTCATTCACATTGTGGTACAATTGTTCAGGTAGTGGGACTCCTACACTCATAAAGCCTATGCACTAAGTGAAAGGGCTGCCAAAAATTACGAGGAACCGGCACTCCAATGCACCCTTTATTACACATAAAGTAGGGCATCATACACACCCTTGAAAAATTATGATTGATGGCCTGCTGGTGACCCTCTAAAACATTAGGGGCAAGGGCCAGCTACTGATATGACCTTCTAAAGCATTATGGATTAGGGTCTGCTGCTGAGCTGACCCTCTAAAACATTAGGGGCGAGGACCTGCTGCTGATCGGACCATCTAAAACATTAGGGGTGAGGGTGTGATGCTGATTTGACCATCTAAAACATTATGGGCGAGGGCCTGCTGGTGACCCTCTAAAACATTAGGGGTGAGGGTCTGCTGCTGAGCTGACCCTCTAAAAACATTAGGAGCGAGGGCAGCCTAATAAGCATGTTGATATGATGGAGGAGGAGGACGAGAAAAGGAAGATTGAACCATATACCATTTTTTGTGGTGGAAGTGGTATGGGAATACAGTGTATTCAATACACCATAAAAGCCACATTTAAAGTGTCTTTATGTTCAGCCGCTTTCCACTGTGGGAGAGAAGTCAGGAGAAATCCAGGCCATGTTCATTTTGATAAGAGTCAACCTGTCAGCATTTTCACTTGACAGGCCTATGCGCATATCAGTTATTATGCCCCCAGCAACACTAAATACCCGCTCTGACAAAACACTGGTGTCAGGGCAGGCCAGCACCTCCAAGGTGTAGAGCACCAGTTCTTGCCACGTGTCCAGCTAGTTATAGGATCACTGAGGACGCTAACACGGTCTTTTACGTACCCCTTCACCATATTCCAAAACTTTTCCCTCCTTGTGAAACTAGGCCGCGCATCAGGGTGAGAATGCTGGCGGGGTGTCTTGAAACTGTCCCAGGCCTTGGAGAGTGCCTCTGTTGGAACAGCTATATGTTCCCCTTGTCTCCCCTCCTCAGTTGCCAAAGGAACTACGTACTTTACTGCCAGCGTTGTCAGCTGGAAATGTTTGGAGCAATTTTTCCACAAAGACTTTCTGGTATTGAACCATTTTGCTAGTCCTCTCCACCACAAGAATGAGAGATGAAAAGTTCTCTTTGTAGCGGGGGGTTGAGAAGGGTGAACAACCAGTTATCGGTGTTGGCCAAAATGAGTATAACGCGAGGGTCAGGGGAAAGGCAGCATAACATAAAGTCAGCCATGTGTGCCAACAGACAAGTCTTTGCTTTCCTCATTAGGAGGATGTATCTCAATCTCCTCATCCTCTTCCTCCTCTTCGGCCCAACCACGCTGAACAGATGGAATAGACCTGCTGTGGGTACTACCATCTGTAGTGGAGGCAACGGTCTCCTGCTCCTCCTCCTCATCATCCAATTCGCGATGAGAAGACGAACGGAGGGTGGTCTGGCTAATCACCCTGTGTATTGTCTTTCCCCATTTCCACCTCTTCCACATGCAAAGCGTCCGCCTTCATTGTGAGCAGCAAGCATTTGAGTAGACACAGAAGTGGTATGGTTACGCTGATAAAAGCGGAATCACCGCTCACCACCCGGGTTGATTCCTCAATGTTGCATAAAACCTCACAGAGGTTAGACATCCATGCCCACTCATTGCTTGTGAAGAGCGGAAGCTGACTGGAAAGGCGACAAACATGTTGCAGCTGGTATTCCACTACTGCCCTCTGTTACTCACAAAGCCTGGCCAACATGTAGAACATGGAGTTCCAGAGTGTGCTCACATCACATAACAGTCTGTGAGCTGGCAATTGCAAGCGCTGCTGCAGCGTTGCCAGACCTGCGGCATCTGTACATGACTTCCGGAAATGGGCACACGCGTGGCGCACCTTCACTAGTGGCTCAGGCAAATTGGATTGGTTTTGAGAAACCGCTGAACCACTAAGTTGAACACGTGGGCTAGGCATGGCATGTGTGTGAGCTTGCCGAGCTCCAAAGCTGCCACCAAGTTACAGCCATTATAAGACACAACCATGCCTGGTTGTAGGTTGAGTTGCGAGAGCCACAGCTCAGTCTGGTACCTTATACCCTGCCACAGCTCTGCGGCGGTGTGCTGTTTGTCACCTAAGCAAATTAGTTTCAGCACGGCCTGTTGCCGCTTCCCCAATGCAGTGCTAGACTGCTTCCAGCTACTGACTGTTGGCTGACTGGTGCTGCAAGTTGAGTATTCAGAGGTAGAAGTGGAGGAGAAGGGGGGGTTGCAGCCACTAATGTAGGTAATGGCGGAATTCCTGATGGAAGTAGGGCCCACAATCCTTGGCGTTGGTAGCACCTCTGCCATCTCAGGGTGCGACTCGCTCCCGGCCTCCACACTCAGTCTGCCATCAGGGATATGTAGCATCCCTGGCCAAAAGCACTTGTCCATGTGTCAGTCGTTAAGTGGACCTTCCCAATAACTGCATTGGTCAGGGCACGGGTGATGTTACGGGACACATGCTGGTGTAAGGCAGGGACGGTACACCGTGAAAAATAGTGGCAGCTGGGGACTGAGTAACGAGGGACGGCCACCGTCATCAGGCTGCAGAAAGCCTCAGTGTCCACAAGCCAAAATGGCAACATTTCCAGGGCCAGCATTTTGGAAAGGTGCGCATTTAGTGCTAAGGCCTGTGGGTGGCTTTCGTTCAAAGGCCTGGGGTATGGACATTTGTTCGCTGCGCTGGGACACAGAAGTGGATGTGCTAGCTGATGGTGCTTGCAAAGGTCCAGGTTCAGGGCGGGAGGCATCCGGGCCTGCGTCTTGGACAGGGGATTGGCCAGCACGTAACAAAAGGGGAAGAGGAGGCAGTGGTGTGACTCGCAGACACTGCTTGTGGATTCAGACGTTCGGCCCACCTATTAGGGTGCTTTGATGCCATGTGGCGGATCATGCTGGTGGTGGTGAGGATGCTAGTCTTCATGCCCCTGCTCATTTTGGTCCGGCACATGTTGCAAATGACAATTCTTTTATCGTCCACACTTTCCTCAAAAAAGCGCCAGACTGTGGAACACCTACCCCTTCGCACGGGAGATTGCCGGAAGGGTGTGCTCCGGGGAACAGTTGCAGGCCTGTTTGGTGTGGCCCACCTTCTCCCTTTTTCCACTAGTGTTGAGCACTAATATTCGAATAGCAAAAATTTTTATCGAATATCGGCACTTCCCTAACTCGCGAATATTTCGAATATAGTGCTATATATTCGTTATTTCGAATATTCGTTTTTTATATATAGATTTTTTTTATTGTTACCCTTGCTTTTCAAAAGGCGGTACTTTTATGAGATGATTCCCTGCCCGCTCAAGTCAGTGCCCGTTGCCGCCTCTATCTACTTCCCGTGCGCATAGAGCGTCCCCATCACCATGGGAACGCCTCCATGCTAGAATGTACTGTCGGATTTGAGAATCAAGTTGCAATCGCAATGCGAATAATATAACTTGAATAAATCGCATAACGATTTTAACTTGTACCTAGTTTACAATGCTTGGCTTTCTTGAATTAGCAAAGATGGAGAATATTTCGTTTTGACTAATAAATATATTTGTCATCCTCGCTAATTGAAAGTAATTTAGTAAACCAGGTCTAAGTTGAAATCCCAATGCGATTAATTCAACTTATATTAATCGCATTGCGATTTTAACTTGAAGCTGCTGCTGGGTCTCTAATGGAATGTTTGCTAGAATTAACAA
Source organism: Bufo bufo (assembly GCF_905171765.1). Classification (NCBI taxonomy): domain Eukaryota; kingdom Metazoa; phylum Chordata; class Amphibia; order Anura; family Bufonidae; genus Bufo; species Bufo bufo. The sequence continues at coordinate 87,028,404 of NC_053389.1, read as the reverse complement.
AGTTAACGAATATGGAATCTAGCAGTGCTAATTTCTAATCGCAATGCGATAATATTTGCTATTATTATTAACCGCATTGCGAAATCAACTTTTATAATCCACTATTCTTAGATATAGTACTATATTCGTTATATCCGACCGTTAATTCTTCCAATACCACCATCAAAATCGCCTAAGTTGTAATCGCAATGCAATAATAACTTAAATTGAGGAAGATGTAGAATACTTCGCTATCTTCGTTGATGTAGAATACTTCGCTATCTTCGTTGATGTAATGTCACGGCCATGGCTATGACCGTGACTCCTGAACCGCATGCGGTTGTCAGCGGTTTAGTTTGGTTGTCAATCACAGGTAAGGGCTGTGGTATTTGCCTCACCTGTGGTTGCCGCTGGCAACAGTATGTACGTGGCAGCTTGCTATGTTATGCATGCGGTTTTGTGTGATATGTATGTCTGTGTGCATTCTGTCTTATGTGTGGTGTGCACTTACATCTTCCCTTCACTGTGGTTGCCCGTGGCAACGTTTGGTTGTAGTGTGTACATGTGTTGGCAGTGTCCAGGCCTTCGGGCTGACTCCCAGGACATGCTTGCCACGCATGTCGTTGCCTGCGGCAACAGCCACAGTGTGTTCTTCAGTTGGACACAGTCTGTTTGAGTTTGTGTTTCCCTTCCCTGGTGCTGGAAGGGTTAACTCCCTTCCCAGTGTGTGTGTGACTCACTGGGTGTGTCTGACTGCTGGGTGTGGCTTCTTGGCCTATAAAGCCTCACTGTTAGCATATGTCTGTGGGTTGCTTCAGCCATGCTTAGCTGGAGAAGCCTCCTGTGTTTACCAACTGCCAGTGAGATCCACCCTTGTGGTTCATAAATATTATGTCACATTAAGTTTATGTTCATCTTTATGTGTGATGTCTATGTGATGGTCTGTTGGGATTTTCCTATGTTGTTTAGTGCAGTTTATGGATCTGGATTCCTGTTTGCACAGGGATCCAGTCAACAAGGCTGTGGCAGGTAGGTGAAACTCGGATAGTTCACCTGCCATATCCGTAAGTCTGTTTGTGTTCCCCTTTTCCCTGCAGCTTGGCCAGTGAGTCCCCTGTTCCTCCGTGTCCAGTAGGAACAGGCTGTCTTACCTTGACTCCTAGTCCAGGGACCGGTCGGAGGGTGAGTTAGGGATCCGAGGTTCCGGAGCATGGGTCCTCCTACCTTAAAGGTCGGCCCATGCATCTAGGAGTTAGGGTCAGGTTAGGGACGCTTTAGGAGGTGACCTGCTCCCTAATCCTGTTGTCCTGGCCGAGCAGCCATAACATCACGTGGCACCGCACGGCTGAGGATTTTCCCCATCCTCAGCCGTGACATGTAAATTCTACATCAACGAAGATAGCGAAGTATTCTACATCAACGAAGATAGCGAAGTATTTTACATTGTACAATACTTCGCTATCTTTGTTGATGTAAATTCTACATCAACGAAGATAGCGAAGTATTCTACATCAACGAAGATAGCGAAGTATTTTACATTGTACAATACTTCGCTTTATCTGTGAAAAAGATAAATACCGGATCCGTTTTTTCCAGACCCCGAAGAGACGGATCCGGTATTGCAATGCATTTGTCAGATGGATCCGCATCCGGATACGGAAACAAATTATATCCGTTTACATACGGATTTCCGGAACTGCTTCCTGGATTCTTCTAATGCTAACTTGTATTTTACAGAAAAGAAGTCTGCAAGCAGGGTCAGAACCAAAATAGTCAGTAGAAGCCAAATCAACAGACAAGACTTTAATCCAGACACCAGCCAAAGCAGGAGTTCTAAGCAGGAGTTTAGAGTAGCACAAAGCACAAATGGAGTAGCAGGACCCAGAACACATAAGAAATCACAGGAACTTAAGATTAGTGCCTGATTTAAATCCCCCGCCCAGCCTTCTGATTAGACGCTGAACCAAATCCCTGATTGGCGATGCATCCGCTCTCAAATACACTGACCAGCCAGGGCTTAACTGTTGAAAGGGCAACCCTCTGGGAATAGCCATGTGACTGGCACACACATTGCTACTGTTCTCTCCTATCACTGCCGCATGGACTGGGATGGCTGCTGCTGGGCAGAGGAGAAAACACCACAGGATCGTGGCCGGGTAAGTTTACAATATTAGAAGTAGTGAACAAATGGAAAGGAAGCATGAATGCAGGATCAGGTTCCACATTTGGTTGTTGTGTATTACCTTGGAGACAAATACATCTGCATTAGAGCTGCAGACACAAATGGCAGTAACTTTATAATTTAGACTTTTGGTGCTTTAACTTTTTATTGTACACTGCTCAAAAAAATAAAGGGAACACTTAAACAACACAATGTAACTCCAAGTCAATCACACTTCTGTGAAATCAAACTGTCCACTTAGGAAGCAACACTGAGTGACAATCAATTTCACATGCTGTTGTGCAAATGGGATAGACAACAGGTGGAAATTATAGGCAATTAGCAAGACACCCCCAATAAAGGAGTGGTTCTGCAGGTGGTGACCACAGACCTCTTCTCAGTTCCTATGCTTCCTGGCTGATGTTTTGGTCACTTTTGAATGCTGGCGGTGCTTTTACTCTAGTGGTAGCATGAGACGGAGTCTACAACCAACACAAGTGGCTCAGGTAGTGCAGCTTATCCAGGATGGCACAACAATGCGAGCTGTGGCAAGAAGGTTTGCTGTGTCTGTCAGCGTAGTGTCCAGAGCATGGAGGCGCTACCAGGAGACAGGCCAGTACATCAGGAGACGTGGAGGAGGCCGTAGGAGGGCAAAAACCCAGCAGCAGGACCGCTACCTCCGCCTTTGTGCAAGGAGGAACAGGAGGAGCACTGCCAGAGCCCTGCAAAATGACCTCCAGCAGGCCACAAAGGTGCATGTGTCTGCTCAAACGGTCAGAAACAGACTCCATGAGGGTGATATGAGTGCTTACAGCCCAACACCGTGCAGGACGTTTGGCATTTGCCAGAGAACACCAAGATTGGCAAATTCGCCACTGGCGCCCTGTGCTCTTCACAGATGAAAGCAGGTTCACACTGAGCACATGTGACAGAGTCTTGAGACGCCGTGGAGAACGTTCTGCTGCCTGCAACATCCTCCAGCATGACCGGTTTGGCATTGGGTCAGTAATGGTGTGGGGTGGCATTTCTTTGGAGGGCCGCACAGCCCTCCATGTGCTCGCCAGAGGTAGCCTGACTGCCATTAGGTACCGAGATGAGATCCTCAGACCCCTTGTGAGACCATATGCTCGTGCGGTTGGCCCTGGGTTCCTCCTAATGCAAGACAATGCTAGACCTCATGTGGCTAGAGTGTGTCAGCAGTTCCTGCAAGACAAAGGCATTGATGCTATGTACTGGCCCGCCCGTTCCCCAGACCTGAATCCAATTGAGCACATCTGGGACATCATGTCTCGCTCTATCCACCAACGTCACGTTGCACCACAGACTGTCCAGGAGTTGGCAGATGCTTTAGTCCAGGTCTGGGAGGAGATCCCTCAGGAGACCGTCCGCCACCTCATCAGGAGCATGCACAGGCGTTGTAGGGAGGTTATACAGGCACATGAAGGCCACACACACTACTGAGCCTCATTTTGACTTGTTTTAAGGACATTACATCAAAGTTGGATCAGCCTGTAGTGTGTTTTTCCACTTTAATTTTGAGTGTGACTCCAAATCCAGACCTCCATGGGTTGAAAAATTTATTTATTTATTTTATTTTTGTGTGATTTTGTTGTCAGCACATTCAACTATGTAAAGAACAAAGTATTTCAGAAAAATATTTAATTAATTCAGATCTAGGATGTGTTATTTTTGTGTTCCCTTTATTTTTTTGAGCAGTGTAGAAGCATTGATTCTTTTCAGTGGTTACAAAGCAAACAAACCTCAAGATCCAAGATCAAAATATGTAAAACAATTAGACATTAGTGATGCATTTATTTATAATGTACACAGCTGAGTCACATTATTTTGACCACCATCTAATATCCAGAGTAATTGCCATGTGCTGTACAGACAGCAGCTGGTTGGGAGTAGCTCAAAAAGGTCCTGGAAGGTTGTCAGTAGAATTGAGTGGACACCTGGATGTTCAGGTTCGACTGGTTTGGCCGAACTTCGCAAAAAAGTTTGACCCCGAACCCGAACCTCATTGAAGTCAATGGGGACCCGAACTTTGGAGCACTAAAATGCCTCAAAAAAGTCATGGAAAGGGCTAGAGGGCTGCAAAAGGCAGCAAAATGTGGTTAAGAGCATGGCAAGTGCTCTGCAAACAAATGTGGATAGGGAAATTACTTAAAAATAAAATACGTAAAAATAAAATATTATAATCTTGATCTAGGAGGAGGTCCATATGGAGTAGGAGGTTGAGGAGCCGGTGGATGTGGCGGTGTAGGTGGAAGCGGTAGCCAACATTTATTTTATTATTTATTTATTTTTTTGTTTAAATTTGGGTAGACCCGAAAACATTGGGAAATATAAAAAAATAAAACAAAGACACAGTCCTGATCAAAAGTTTAAGACCACTTGAAAAATTTCAAAAAATCATATTTTACATTTTTGGATCTTAACCACCTCCCGTCTGCCCATTGACTATAAACGTCCAGGAGGTGGATCTCTATTTCTGAAAGCACGTTTCAAAACGTCCTGCAGCTTTCCCCCCTGTGCTCCGCCCCTGTACATAGAAACTCCGTGACTAAGCTCCCTCCTGACAGCCAAGAACATGGATCTTTACCCTGAGACCTTTTTTCCTGGTCTCCAGGCTTTTGATTGCTCTGGCAAGCAGTCAGAGCGATCACAAATGCATCTACCATCTCCCTCTTATTACTGCCAGTCAGAGAGGGAGATCGGTATTTAAACTAGGCATCGCAATTGTAATTCTTAACTGTAATCCCTGGAGACCGATCAGCATGGTCTCCAGGGCATGTGAGCCTTGTAATTTCCAGTTACAGCGCTCTGAAATGCTTGTACCATCTCCCTCTCTGTAGCGCCGGCAGGAGAGGGAGATCGGTACATTCATACTCCACCAGCCATCCCCCAGCAGCTGTTTACACTGGAGACAAATCAGCATAGTCTCCAGAGCATGTGTTGTGAGCGCTGTAATCTGCAGTTACAGCGCTCAGAAAGGCTTGTACTGTCTCCCTCTCATTAGTGCTAGCAGGAGAGGGAGATCGAAACATTTACACTCACTCACCCAGCAGCTGTTTTCACTGGAGTCCAATCAGCACGATCTCCAGGACATGTGACTGTCTGAGCCGGGTGAGTGCAGGAGCTATCAGGTCTCCAGAGACCTTGATCAGCCCTGCACTGAGGCTGTACAGCAAAGTATACTGCTGTACAGCCTCTCTGGGGGGTGCATTTCTCCTGTAACTGGGGCTACTATGTCAGCCCCAGTTACAGGAGAAATCAACAGTGAAAAGAAAAAAAAAAAAAAAGTGAAGTTAAATGTCCCCCAGAGGTCTTGTATGACCTTATGGGGGACGCAAAGTGTAAAATAAAAAAAATAAAAATAAAATGTAAAAAAAAAAAAAAAAAATTACGTTTTCACATTCAAAAAAAAAATAATTCCCCAAGTAAGGAATAAAAAAATAGAAAAAATAAAATAAAATAGACATATTTGGTATTGCCGCATCCGTGACGGTCGGCTCTATAAATATATCACATAATCGACCCAGTCCAATAAACACCATAAAAAATAAAAATAAATAACTGTCAAAAAAAGCCATTTTTGTCACCTTACATCACAAAAAGTGCAACACCAAGTGATCAAAAAGGCGTATGTCCCACAAAATGGTACCAATAAAACAGTCACCTCATCCCGCAAAAAATAAGCCCCTACATAAGAAAATCTCTAAAAAAATAAAAAAAACTATAGCTCTTAGAACATGGAGACACTAAAACATCATTTTTTTGGTTTCAAAAATGCTATTATTGTGTTAAAGTGAAATAAATAATAAAAAGTATACATATTAGGTATTGCCGCGTCCGGAAAAGCCAGCTCTATAAAAATATCACATGAACTAAACCCCTCGGGTGAACACCGTAAAAATAAAAAAATAAAAACTGTGTCAAAACAAGCAATTTTTGTCACCTTACATCACAAAAAGTGCAACACCAAGTGATCAAAAAGGCGTATGTCCCACAAAATGGTACCAATAAAACCGTCACCTCATCCCGCAAAAAATGAGCCCCTACATGAGAAAATCTCTCAAAAAATAAAAAAACTATAACTCTCAGAACATGGACACATTAAAACATAATTTTTTTGTTTCAAAAAGGCTATTGTTGGGTAAAACGTTAATAAATAAGAAAAAGTATACATATTAGGTATCGCCACATCCGTAACAATCTGCTCTATAAAAATATCACTTGACTGAACCTCTCAAGTGAACGCTGTAAAAATAAATAAATAAAAACTGTGCTAAAACAACAAATTTTTTGGTCACCTTGCCGCATAAAGTGTTATAATTAATAATCAAAAAATCATATGTACCCAAAAATAGTACCAATAAAACTGGCACCTTATTACCTAGTTTCCAAAATGGGGTCACTTTTTGGGAGTTTCTACTGTAAGGGTGCATCAGGGGGGCTTCAAATGGGACATGGCATCTAAAAGCCATGTGGAGTTCCTTTTCTTCTGCGCCCTGCCATGTGCCCATACAGCAGTTTTTTGACCACATGTGGGGTGTTTCTGTAAACCGCAGAATCTAGGTAATAAATATTGAGTTTTGTTTGGCTGTTAACCATCGATGTGTTAAAGAAGAAATTGGATTAAAATGGAAAATCTTCCAAAAAAGTGAAATTTTAAAATTTGATCTCCATTTTCCTTTAATTCTTGTGGAACGCCTAAAGGGTTAACAAAGTTTGTAAAATCGGTTTTAAGTAACTTGAGGGGTGTAGTTTCTACAATGGGGTCATTTATGGGGGTATCCACTATGTAGGCCCCACAAAGTGACTTCAGACCTGAACTGGTCCTTAAAAAGTGGGTTTTGGCAAAAACATATGGGGAATGTTAAGTAATAAATATTTTATGAGGTATCACTTTCTGTTTAAAAAGCAGAGGAAATGAAATTTAGAAAATTGCAAATTTTTCAAAATTTTTGGTAAATTTGGGATTTTTTCATAAATAAAGGTGAAATATATTGACTCAAATTTATGACTATCATGAAGTACAATGTGTCACGAGAAAACAATCTCTGAATGACTTGGATAAATAAAGGCGTTCCAAAGTTATTACCACATAAAGTGAGATAGGTCAGTTTTGCAAAATTAGGCCTGGTCAGGAAGGGGGCAAATGGCCCAGATGGGAAGTGGTTAACAAGGTTTCAAGTAGAGCTTCAACATGCAACAAGAAGAAATGAGAGTGAGACAAAATATTGAGCATTCAATTAATTGAAAATAACGATTAAACTGAAACAGGCCGTTTTTCAGCTGATCAAAAGTTTAGGACCACACCTCCAAATAACCCCTAAACCCCCCAAAACAGAAATCCAACGTCCAAACATGAACTCAGTAATGAGTAGCTCCGCCGTTATTGTTGATCACTTCAAAAATTGGTTTTGGCATGCTTGATGCAAGCGTTTCCATGAGGTGAGTGGGAACATTTCTCCAAGTGGTGAAGACCGCCGCACGAAGGCCATCTACTGTCTAGAACTGTTGTCCATTTTTGAAAACTTCCCTCGCCATTCATCCCTAAAGGTTCTCAATTGGATTTAGATCAGGGGAACACGCAGGATGGGCCAAAAGAGTGATGTTATTCTCCTGGAAGAAGTCCCTTGTCCTGCGGGCATTGTGTACTGTAGCATTGTCCTGTTGAAAAACCCAGTCTTTACCACACAGACGTGGGCCCTAAGTCATGAGGAATGCTCTCTGCAACATCTGGACATAGCCAGCGGCCGTTTGACGCCCCTGCATTTCCTGAAGCTCCATTGTTCCACTGAAGAAAAAAGCACCCCAGACCATTATGGCGCCCCCTTCACTGTGGCACGTAGAAAACATCTCAGGTGGGATCTGCTTGTCATGCCAGTAACGTTGGAAACCATCAAGGTTAATTTTTTTCTCATCAGAGAATAAAACTTTCTTCCACCTTTGAATGTCCCATGTTTGGTGCTCTCTTGCAAAGTCCAAACGAGCAGTTCTGTGGCGTTCAAGGAGACGAGGTCTTTGAAGACGTTTTTTGTTTTTGAAGCCCTTCAGTCTCAGATGCCGTCTGATGGTTATGGGGCTGCAGTCAGCACCTTACTGGTGCTGACTGCAGGCCTTAATTTGGGTCGAGGATCGTCCAGTGTCTTGACGGACAGCCAATTGGATCCTCCGGCCCAGTGCTGGTGAAATTTTTTGGGGTCTTCCACTTGACTTTTTTGTTCCATAACCATCAGGATCATTTAAGAAATTCCTAATGACTGTCTTACTCCGTCCCACCTCAGCAGCGATGGCGCGCTGTGAGAGACCCTGCTTATGCAGTTCAACAACCCGACCACGTTCAAAAAGGGAGAGTTTTTTTGGCTTTTGCCATCACAACGTGTGACTACCTGACAGAAAATGACAATAAATCCACATCTTTGCACAGATTTGGCTTTTTAAAGGCATGTGGTCCTAAAATTTGGATCAGCTGAAAAACAGCCTGTTTCAGTTTAATCGTTTTTTTCAATTAATTGAATGCTCAAAAAATGTTTGGTCTCACTCTCATTTCTTCTTGTTGCTGTTGAAGCTCTACTTGGAACCTTGTTAAGATCCAACTATGTAAAATATGATTTTTTGCAATTTTTCAAGTGGTCTTAAACTTTTAATCAGGACTGTAAAGTGCGCTGGAATACAACAATGACTGGGTGAGGCTGGTATACATGTCTATTCTGCACAAGGTATGGCCAAGTCCTGTGGGATCCCTGCTTGGTTCATTTTAATGAACGTGAGCTTGTCCATATTGGCTGTGGACAGTTGGCTGTGCTTGTCTGTGATAACCCCCTCCTGCCATGCTAAACAAACGTTCAGACAATACACTGGCTGCAGGGCAGGCCAGCACCTCCAAGGCGTAAAGGGCAAGCTCAGGCCATGTGCCCAATTTGGAGACCCAGAAGTTGAAGGGGGCAGACCCATCAGTCAGTACGTGTAGGCGTGTGCACACATACTGCTCCACCATGTCGCATGTCCCCGTGATGTCCATGATCCAATTGGATATCTTCCCTATTAACTTTCAATGTTCTTTTATGCGCCTACCATAGTGATCACGGGTAACGGGAAATCAGGGTTCCATGCCGGAGAGGGAGACTGAAAAAGGGATACCACATCCAAGGGAGGTCAATGATTGAAATCTGATTGGGTGGAGATGGTGGGACAAGTAATTAAAGCTCAAGCATCGAAGGAAGCAGCAATTACCCACTCCCGACTCGGGGAGGTAGTGATGATAAATAACAATATAGGATTCTTAAGATGCCCTGTTATTGGAATGAGTAATAAAAAATTACAGGGAATGTCACTGCAGTATTTTGGATGAGGAAATATTCTACAGGAGAGGCCCTGCTGCCGCTTTGTTGACTCTAGATAACTTCTGCCTGATCGCATGTCCCCGTGACATCAACGATCCAATTGGATATCTTCCCTATCAACTTTCGATTTTCTTTTATGTGCCTAACATGGTGACCACCGGTAATGGGAAATCATTGTTTGATTTCGAAGAGGGAGCCTGATAAACGGCTACGGAGTCGGCTACTACTTCAAAGCAAGGCAGCATGAGTTGCGGGCCTGCAGGTGAGCTGACCCTGTAATCGCTCATGTGTGCCAGGCTACCAAGAGGCAACGACAAGCTGTCCTCTGTGAGAGGTGTATCGTCTGTGTCCTCTGTATCCCCCCAACCATGTACCAGTGATGCCCATGAGCTGGTTTGGGTGCCACCCTTCTGTGAACACGGCTCCTCCTCCTCATCCTCCACCTCATCATCCTCCAGAACTGTGCCCTTGCTGGACAATTGTGTACCTGGCGTATGTTTGTGCAGGGCTCCACTCTCATAGCCACTTGTGAATGTCTGGCCTGAAACCCTAGTAAATGATCCCTCTTCCTCCTCCTCTTCTGCCACATCCTCTTTCATCATCGCTCGAAGCGTTTTTTCAAAGAGACAAAAAGTGGGATAGTACTCGAAACTGGAGTACTCGAAACAGCGCAACACGGCACACAGGTCTCGCATGGAGGCCCAGTCATTGGTGGTGAAGTGGTGCTGTTCCGCAGAGCGACTCACAAGTGCGTGCTGCAGCTGAAACTCCACTATCGCCTCACAGTCTGGCCAGCATGTGCAAGGTGAAGTTCCACCTTGTGGGCTCGTCGCATATGAGGCGGTGATTGGGAAGGCCGAAGTTACGCTGCAGGGCTGACAGGCGAGCAGCAGCAGCGTGAGAATGCCAAAAGCGCGCACGGACGGCCTGCACTTTCTGCAGCAGTTCTGACACATTGGGGCAATTTTTCAAGGAACGTCTGCACCACCAAATTCAGCACATGCGCCAGGCAAGGGATGTGCGTCAAACCGGCTAGGCCCAGAGCTGCTACGAGATTTTGCCCATCATCGCAAACCACCAGGCTGGGCTTGAGGCTCACTGGCACCAACCACTCTTCGGTCTGTTGTTCCATGCCTGTCAGCAGCTCCTGCGCAGTATGGTTTTTTTCCCCCAAACAGGTTTTAAAACTGCCTGCTGTCGTTTACCCCTGGCTGTGCTGAAGTTAGTGGTGAAGGTGCTACGCTGACCGGATGAGGAGCCGGTAGAGGATGAGGAAGCGGAGTAGGAGGAGGAAGCAACAGGAGGCAAAGAGAAGCGCCCTGAAATCCTCAGTGGTGGAAGGACAGGCGCCAAACTGCTGTCAGCCTCAGGTCCAGCAGCCACTGCATTTACCCAGTGTGCTGTTAGGGAGATATAATGTCCCTGACCGGGTGCCGAAAAACCTAAAGTTTGGGTTCTCTCAACTCTAGTATTAATCCATCCTTTTAGATATAATATTACATATATATATATATATATATATATATATATATATATACACCCATACATGCTGATTGAATCCCCTGGAGTGTATAGGATCTTCCAGCAAGAAAATGCAACATGTCAAATGGCTAGAAATGTCTGACATCCGTTGGAAAAGCATTGCTAAGAATTCCAAATACTATCCTGACCCCTAATTCCTCCAACTTGAATCCAATTGAGCATCTGTGCGACCACTTCAATTGTCGTGTTTACTCTATGGATCCTCCCCTACAGCAGCTGTGGGAAGTACTGTAGTCAGCATGGCTCCAGACACTTGTGACAACTAAGGTTGAGCGAACTCAAACTGTAAAGTTCAGGTTCGTACCGAACTTTAGAGTTTTTTGTACCCGGACCCGATCCCGAACACTTTCATAAAAGTTCGGGTTTGGTGTTCAGTGATTTAATGGCGCTTGTTGAAAGGCTGCAGGGCAGCCAATAAACAAGCGTTTAACTAGTGTGCCCTTAGAAGCCATCACCATGCCTACTAATGACATGGCTGTGATTGGCCAAGTGCAGCAGGTGACCCAGCCTCTATATAAGCTGGAATTACATAGCGCCGCAAATCACTCTGCTCTTACTAGTTGTAGGGATAGGATGCTGCTGCTGTGAGGGAGTGATTAGGAAAGACTGATATCTACATTTGGTGTGAAGTCTGCGATCTACAGGGTTTTTTGTTTTGGGGGTGCAATGCAACATTTCTGTACCCTGTCCTGAACCCAGTAGTTCAATGACTGACATATACCCATTTTTAAAGTGCACCTGCACTGCATATGTGCCAGGGGAAGGGGAAATAATATGGTCTGTGAGTTCAGGGATCCAGGGGGTGACATATCCCCATTTTTTTCTGTAAAGTACCCCTGTGCTGCATTTCTGAGAGTGAAATATAATCAGTTAAATCCATCTGTTCCATTGTGTGGTGACATATTTACATTTTTTGTTGTAAAGTACATCTGAGGTCTGCACTGCATATGTGACAGGCAGGCACATAAATTCAGCAAATCCATCTGTTCCATTGTAGGGGTGACATATCCACTATTTTTTTAAGTAAAAAAAACCCTGTGCTCCATTTGTGAGAGTGAAATATAATCTCAGTTAAATCCATCTGTTTCATTTAGGATTATAAAGTAAATTTTTGCCCTGTGCTGCATTTCTGGTAGTTAAAGAAATACAGTTAAATTTATCTGTTTCATTGTGTGTGAGTAAAAAAAAAAAAATTTTGGCAATAAAGTACCTTTGCTGCCTGCACTGCATAGCAGATCGGGCAATAAGTTTAAAAAAACTTGTCTGTTCCATTGTTGGGTGACATTAAACCATTTTCCATCTCAATGGCGGAATTGAAAACACTAATGTGAAAGTAGCCTTAACTTGATTTGTTGTATTATTGTAATATGCTTTTGTTGCTAACAGTTTAAACGAAATAATTGTGGCTACAATCTGTACACTTACTGCATCTGCCAAATTAATTCTTCCATTTCTAGTATTGAACAAGTCTTTAGAAATGTCATTTCTCACTGTTTCCCCAAAAAGTTTTATTTAGAGGAAATTTCAAGTTACAATTCTACCAAGGTACATAAGGTAACTACTTTATTGTTTTCATGCACCATGAATAAAGGATTTTTCTGTCTTCCAGATTTCTGATTTTGGCCTTTCAAAGTGGAAGGAAAACTCAACTCGGAAGGAATATATAGAAAGATCAGCAATCAAAGGAACCCTAAGCTACATCCCACCAGAGGTATTCCTGGAAAGCAGCAGGGTGCCAGGAATCAAATATGATGTGTACAGGTATGGTGAGAAGAGCAATGACTTGAAAACTGAAGCTACAGCTAAACACAGCACTGCTGCACAATACTGTAAAGTCAAAGCAACCATAGAACATAGTGTGAGCTAATACTAGGATTAAAACTACAATTCAAAAACAGTAGACCATAGGACTGTGATGGCTAACCTCCTGCACTGTGCTAAAAACCACAACTCCCAAGATGCACACTTGCTTGGCTGTTCTCAGAACTCCACAGAAATAAATGGAGCATGCTGGGAGTTGTAGTTTCACCACAGCTGGAGTGCCGGAGGTTAGCCATCACTGCCACAGGCTATGCTAAAATGAGCAAAACAGTAATGGCAGGTTTACAGGACCCACATTTTTGTACAAATGCACATTCCAGGTAATTGGGCCATGTAAATGTACCACAGCTTTGGCTACTTTCATACTTGCATTTTGTCTGATCCGGCATCGGCAAAAATGCTTCTGTTTCTGATAATACAATCTGCTGCATCTGTTATGAACAGATCCGGTTGTATTATCTTTAAAATAGCAATGATGGATCCGGCATGAACATCATTGAATGTCAATGGGGGACAGATCCCTTTTCTATTTTGTCCCATTGTAGCGGTCAGGGGAGGAAGAGACCGCAGGGCAGGGTTCAAATACAGTATAGCAGACGAGGAGGCTGAAGCAGATAACGGCTTTATTAATTTACAGAATATAACGGAAGGAAAATCGGATTAACAGTATTGTGTCGATGCACCAGGGTTGCAATCGACAAATGACAGGAACAGTGTTTACAAGTTTACATAAATTTACAGGAAGGATAACTGAACTTTGCATATACCAAATACGCTCCCACCAGAAAACACATAAGATTACAGGCTACTCTCCTCTGATATTTTCCTGTCTGAACTCTGCTACTCAGGGCACGTTGCTACAACGCTCTGACTAAAGTATCTTGTTCTATGACCTATCACAGATTAGCACCGGTGCACACTCACAGTTCTGTGGGCAGTTGCTTGTCTGGCTATGGTACGTGGAGGCAGGTGTAGTCTGGATCTTCTTGTGGGCTTCTTGTGGCTGAAGGAAGGCATGACAGTCTGTGTGGAACCTATCTTTAGCAATACAGCGCAATGTAAATTGGTGTTTCTAGGGGCTGACCCTTACACCATGACGGGATGGGAACGCATCCAAATGGAACGGAATGCATTTTTGCGCATTCTGTTCTGTTCAGTTTTGTCAGAAAAACCTGTAAATCTGTATGAGAACAAGCAATGCTATCTTATAGCATAATCCTTGCTGATTCTCCTACTGAAATGAATGGGCACCTGGAAAAAAAAGAATCTGAAAAAAAGTGCCAAAACTGCCCATAAAATCAGTGCAGATTCCACACAGATTTTTCAGAGCGTTTTCACAATCTGTCATGTGAACATACCCTAACATTGTTAATTTCAATCAATCACATTGTAACTGACATCCTACAATTGTAGACAGAAAGTAAATGTAATTTCTAGAAGCACACAAATGAAATCCAAAATATGGTTGCCATGCCAAAGATGCATCCAGCATATTCTGCTTAAAAAAAATTCTTAGCAAACAATTTTCAGTACAGTAGCTCAGAACAGAATTTTTTTTATTTAGGCCCTATTAAGATGGACAAACACCAACACACCCAATTGTATAAGTATCTTCATATGAGCAATGCTGGCTCTCCAAGCCCGCAGTATCATTGATGTGGCTCATGCCTTTATTCCAAATACTGGACAATGATAAGAAGTTATTGAGAGTTTTAACTGGTACCAGTGCTTCTCACAGCCAGCCTACTTCTTTACAGGGGTTGTCTGAGTAGCTTTCATTTTCTGAGCAGTACAATCATATCTTTTGTGGACTTTTCCTTTTCAAAGCAATGTGAATATAAAGTTTTATTCTGCCAGGTTCTGCTCCTGCAATAACCCAGGAAGCAGTGTTTCGTTGTGAATCACTCTCTGCATTAGGCTGCTTCATGGCCCCTATCTTCTGCTATGACTATAGTGGTCTCCTGGTTGGATGCTACAGCTGTCACTTAGAGCAGAGGGGAGGTGTAGGGGAGGCAAAGCAGCTCAGTGCAGAGAGCACTTTACAGTGAAGCATAGCCTCCTGCACTTGCAGAAGCAGGACCTTGCAGAATAAAGTTCATATTAACACTGCTTTTGATAGTAAAATCCATAAAAGGTATATTTGCACTGCTTTCCTTAGTCCCTATCAAGTGCTGTCAACTGTTTAAATTGGTCAAAACTGCTGATAGACTCCCGTAAGTGCACACATACATTGAAGTCAATAATAAAATGGAATGTAATATAGCCATAACTTTCTAAATTTAAAGACCTGTCACCATAAAATGCCTTCACACAGGTTATAGAGCAGGAGGGGCTGATTTTATATATATATATATATATATATATATATATACTGTAAGGGATCGCCTCTTATTCGGGGGTCATTCTCACAATGATCTTCATCGACCACAGGGTTAGGGGCCAAACATTGCTTTTATTTGGCACCTCAGCAAAACCAAAACAAACAATACAAATAAAACACCTGCCCGGCTGGGCTCTAACTAAACATGAGGACTCCCTACTTCACTGAAAGCCCCGTTCACACACGGGAAGAACATGCGGCTTTTCTCAGCCTAACAATCCAGCACTTCCAGGCTGTAACAAAGTCGAGTACCTTTTGGGGGATTGTGGCCCAGAAGTCCTCCTGACTCTGGCCTAGCGACCGTCGATTCCAAGACCTCGCGGAGTTCCTTAAAGTTCAACCAGCTCGGCTGAGCCCACTTGTACATGAGCCTCCACAGGCCTCTGCTTCACAAGACGCTCCAGAGTGAGACACACCCAAGATCCAGTAACAAGATTAAATAGGATCCCTGGACATGAGCATGCCTCAAGTCCCGGACTGGAACCTGGGGAAACAACACCTCAATGTTCACATTGCCACAATACATATACAGTGGATATAAAAAGTCTACACACCCGTTAAAATGTCAGGTTTCTGTGATGTAAAAAAATGAGACAAAGATAAATGATTTCAGAACATTTTCCACCTTTAATGTGACCTATAAACTGTAGAAAGAAAAAAAACGAGAATAAAAAAAATAAAAAAATAATAAAAAAAAACAATGCAACAGCACCCCGCAAACAAGATAAAGTACAATAATGCCATAGTCACAAAAAATATTATAGTGCTAATTCTACGCTTATTTATAAAGTAAGATGCTTGGCAAATACATTTTGTACAAAACCATCTGAGCCCGTCTGCTGAACGTCAAGGCGATCTCTGTAAGACAGGTCCTAACACTAAATACTACCTGTTATGCGCCATAATGGCTGCCATAAAGTTCAGGAAGTGTTGGATCCACATGCATGATGGGTCCACTCTGCCTTTTACCATTTTTGGTGCCAAAATGGCCTCCATTACTTACAAGGGATACAGGTACCAATATGCATGCTGAGCCCACTCCATACCTTTCCTTGTGCCAGACAGCTTCCAATGAATGTAGTGAGAGCAGGCCACAGCTTTATACTGAAACTAATTAAAATCAGCCTATGGGGCAGACAGGCTAATCAGGAATGCACGGCGAAACCCTTTATTAACTTTCGGGCACATTTATTACCAGCGCTTCAGAGGAAGGTGAAATGCTGCCTCCTGCTAAGACGTTCCATATCAGCTGGTGGTGCTGGTTGTTGTGGCGTGCTGACAAAGCTTTTCCACCTTTCAGCCATGCTAACCCTGCCTTCTAAGGGGCTGGTGGTGCCCCAGCTGCGTTGGCGACCTCTTCCTCCTCTTCAGCCTTCGCCTTGTGCTTCCACTGTGCCCCCGCTGTAAGGTAAGAATGCCACCAGCAGTACGTCTACCAGCGTGCGCTTGTACTCGCGTATCTTACGATCACGCTCCAGTGATGGAATTAAAGACGATACATTGTCCTTGTAACGGGGATCCAGCAGAGTGGCCACCCAGTATTTAGCACAAGTTAGAATGTGGGCAACTCGGTGGTCGTTGCGGAGACACTGCAGCATGTAATCGCTCATGTGTGCCAGGGTGCCCAGAGGCAACGAAAATCTGTCCTCTGTGGGAGGTGTATCGTCTGTGTCCTCTGTATCCCCCTAGCCACGCACCACTGATGGCCATGAGCTGGTTTGGGTGCCACCCTGCTGTGAATGCCTCCTCCTCCATCTCCTCATCCTCTACCTCGTCATCCTCCAGAACTGTGCCCTGGCTGGACAATTGTGTTCCTGGAGTTTGTGGGTGCAGGAACCCACCTTCGGAGCCACTTGTGAATGACTGGCCGGACACCCTATGAAATAATCCCTCTTCCTCCATCTCTTCCTGTGCCACATACTCTTCCATCATCGCCAGCAGCGTTTTTACAACGAGGCATAGAAGTGGGATAGTAACGCTGAGAACGGCGTTATCAGCACTGACCATGTTGATGGAGTACTCGAAACAGCGCAACAAGAACACAGGTCTCACATGGAGGCCCAGTCATTGGTGGTGGAGTGGTGGCCAGCATGTGCAAGGTAGAGTTCCACCTTGTGGGCATGTCGCATATGAGGCTGTGAGCGGGAAGGCCAAAGTTACGCTGCAGCGCTGACAGGCGAGCAGCAGCAGGGTGAGAGCGCTGAAAGCGCGCACAGATGGCCCGCACTTTCTGCAGAAGCTCTGACATATCGGGGTAATTTTTAAGGAATCTCTGCATCACCAAATTCAGCACATGCGCCAGGCAAGGGATGTGCGTCAAACTGGCTAGTCACAGAGCTGCTATGAGATTTCGCCCATTATCGCACACTACCAGGCCGGGCTTGAGGCTCACTGGCACCAACCACTCATCGGTTTTGTTGCTCAAGGCCCGTCCACAGCTCCTGCGCGGTGTGGGGTTTGTCCCCCAAACAGATACGTTTTAAAACTGCCTGCTGTCGTTTACCCCTGGCTGTGCTGAAGTTGGTGGTGAAGGTGTTACGCTGACCGGATGAGGAGCCGGTAGAGGATGAGGAAGCGGAGTAGGAGGAGGAAGCAACAGGAGGCAAACTGAAGCGTCCTGCAATCCTCGGTGGTGGAAGGAAATGCGCCAAACTGCTATCCGCCTCAGGCCCAGCCGCCACTGCATTTACTGTGGGACAGCCACTGCCATAAGGCTTTTAAAACTCTCCGTCCCCACCAGACGAAATGACAGCATTTCAAAGGACAGTAATTTTGAAATGCTGGCATTCAGGGCCAGTGATCGCAGGTGGGTAGGGGGGTACTTCCTCTTCCGCTCCAGTGTTTGGGAGATGGATAGCTGAACGCTTCCGTGGGACATTGTGGAGATTCTTGGTGACCCAGGTGGTGGTGTTGCTGGCAGATCCTCTGTTTGCGGGGTGGCAGGTGGCACTGTCACTCCAGAGGTGGATGAAGAGGCTGAGACTGCAGCAGAAGAGGAAGCAGGAGGAGCCAGAGACCTTTCTTGCTTTCTTGGTTTTTTAGGTGTCTACTCCACTGCAGCTCGTGCTTTGCACTTAGATGCCTAATCATGCAGGATGTGCTCAGGTTGAGAACATTTATGCCTCACTTCAGGCTCTGATTGCCCTCACTTTAGGCTCTGATTGCACAACGTGCAAGCCACTTGTGTCTTGTCGTCAGCACATTGTCTAAAGAACTGCCATGCCAGGGAACTCCTTGGAGCTGGCTTTAGTGTACTCGATCCCTTGCTGCGGTGGACAGTAGCAGGCATACTGTCTAGGGGACAACGGCTCCACTTTTGCACCCTGCTCCCTCTTCTGCTGTGATGGTGGCTCTGTGCGACCACCGCCTCTTCCTCCGAACTACACAGGTCACTCGCATGACCTTGATTCCATGTGGGGTCGAGGATCTCATCATCCTCCACATCATCTTCCACCCAGTCTTCAGCCCTGCCCTCCTTGTCGGTCTGCAGACTTCAGAAAGCCACAGCAGTTGGCACCTGTGTTTCGTCATCATCTGAGACGTGCTGTGGTGGTCCTCCCATGTGTTCATCTTGAAACATAAGTGGTTGGGCATTGGTGAACTCATTCTCTTCCACTTATGGGGCAGGGCTATGTGGATGGCCCTGGGAAACCCTGCTAGCAGAGTCATCAAAAAGCAGAAGAGAGACTGCTGCATGACTTGGGGCTCAGACTGCTTGGCTGATTTGCAAGGGGGTGAGGTGAAAGACTGATGGCCATG
This sequence comes from Bufo bufo, assembly GCF_905171765.1. Lineage (NCBI taxonomy): Eukaryota > Metazoa > Chordata > Amphibia > Anura > Bufonidae > Bufo > Bufo bufo. Next base: position 87,009,407 of record NC_053389.1, on the reverse strand, counting down.
GGCTGCAGGTGCCAACTGTGATCTCTCAGCAGGAGCCTGGGTGGGAGACAATGTGAAGGAACTGGAGGCACTGTCAGCAACCCAATCTACTATCACCTGTACTTGTTCTGGCCTCACCATTCGTAGAGCTGCATTTGGCCCTATCAAATAGCGCTGCAGGTTCTGTCGACTACTCGTGCGTGTAGCTGGCACAGATGAACCACGTCCTCTTCCTGCAACAGGAGCTCCACCAGCAGCATCACGACCGGGGCTACGTCCCTTATTCGACGCTCTCCACATTCTCTACAAATTTAGTATTTGGCCCAAAATGGGTGTTTTTTTAAAATAACAGAATAGAACAACAGTATCTAACGCGTGAATTTGACACTGACAGATGCAGCAAAGGCTGCAAATTTAGTAAAATTGCCCAAAATGGGTGTTTTTTTTAAACCCAGAATATTATTGCAGTATTTCACACTTGTATCTCACACTGACAGATGCAGCAAAGGCAGCAAATTTTGTATTTTGCCCAAAATGGGTGTTTTTTTTTATAACAGACTAGAACAACAGTATCTAACACTTGTATTTTACACTGACAGATGCAGCCAAGGCCGCAAATTTAGTATTTTGCTCAAAATGGTTGTTTTTTTAATAACAGAATATGACAGCAGTATCTAACGCTTGTATTTCACACTGAAGGATGCAACAAGGGCTGTAAAATGTATTCTTTTGCCCAAAAAGGGTGTTTTTTAAAACCCAGAATATTATTGCAGTATTTAAAGCTTGTATCTCACAATGACAGATGCAGCAAAGACCGTAAATTTAGTATTTTGCCCAAAAAGGGTGTTTTTTCAATTACAGAATATGACAGCAGTATCTAACGCTAGTATTTCACACAGAAGGATGCAACAAGAGCTATAAATTTATTCTTTTGCCCAAAAAGGGTGTTTTTTAAAACCCAGAATATTATTGCAGTATTTCAAGCTTGTATCTCACACTGACAGATGCAGCAAAGGCTGAAAATTTAGTATTTTTCCCAAAATGGGTGTTTTTTTAATAAAAGAATAGAACAACATTATCTAACGCGTGTATTTCACACTGACAGATCCAGCCAAGGCCGCAAATTTAGTATTTTGCCCTAAATGGGTGTTTTTTTAATAACAGAATATGACAGCAGTATCTACCGCTTGTATTTCACACTGAAAGATGTAACAAGGGCTGTAAAATATATCCTTTTGTCTAAAAAGGGTGTTTTTTAATAACAGAATATTACAGCAGTATATAACGCTTGTATTTCACACTGAAAGATGCAACAAGGGCTGTAAAATTTATTCTTTTGCCCAAAAAGGGTGTTTTTTAAAAACCAGAATATTGTTGCAGTATTTCAAGCTTGTATCTCACACTGACAGATGCAGCAAAGGCTGCAAATTTAGTATTTTGCCCAAAATGGGTGTTTTTTTAATAACAGAATAGAACAACAGTATCTAACGCGTGTATTTCACACTGACAGATGCAGCCAAGGGCGCAAATTATTGCAGTATTTCAAGCTTAAATTGCACACTGACTAATGCTGCATAGTCCCCGGATGGAGGGTATTGCCAAAAATGGGTGTTTTTAAAACCCAGAAAATTATTGAAGTATGTCAAGCTTGTATTTAACAATGACAGATGCAGCAAACGCCGCTAAATAAGGATTTTGCCCTAAATGGGTGTTTTTTTTAATAACAGAATAGAACAACAGTATTTGACACTGACAGATGCAGCAAAGGCTGCAAATTTAGTAAATTGCTTAAAATGGGTGTTTTTTAAAACCCAGAATATTATTGCAGTATTTCAAGCTTGTATCTCACACTGACAGACGCAGCAAAGGCTGCAAATTTAGTATTTTGCCCAAAATGGGTGTTTTTTTAATAACAGAATATGACAGCAGTATCTAACGCTTGTATTTCACACTGAAACATGCAACAAGGGCTGTAAAATATATTATTTTGCCTAAAAAGGGTGTTTTTTTAATATCAGAATATGACAGCAGTATCTAACGCTTGTATTTCACACTGACAGATGCAACATGGGCTGTAAAATGTATTATTTTGCCCAAAAAGGGTGTTTTTTTAAAACCCAGAATATTATTGCAGTATTTCAAGCTTGTAACTCACACTGACAGATGCAGCAAGGGCTGTAAAATTTATCCTTTAGCCCAAAATGGGTGTTTTTTTAAAACCCCAAAAATGATTGCAGTATTTTAAGCTTAAATTGCACACTGACTAATGCTGCAAAGTCCCCAGATGGAGGGTATTGCAAAAAATAAGTGTTTTTTAAAACTCAGAAAATTATTGAAGTATTTCAAGCTTGTATTTAACAATGACAGATGCAGCATAGGCTGCAAATTTAGTATTTTGCTCTAAATGGGTGTTTTTTTAATAACAGAATATGACAGTAGTATCTATCGCTTGTATTTCACACTGACAGATGCAAAAAGGGCTGTAAAATGTATTCTTTTGCCCAAAAAGGATGTTTTTTAAAATCCAGAAAATTATTGCTGTATTTCAAGCTTAAATTGCACACTGACTAATGCGGCATAGGCCCCAGATAGAGGGTATTGCCAAAAATGGGTGTTTTTTAAAACCTAGAAAATTATTGAAGTATTTAAAGCTTGTATTTACCAATGACAGATGCACCAAACGCTGCAAATTTGGATTTTGCCCTAAATAGGTGGGTTTTTTTTATAACAAAATATGACAGCAGTATCTAACGCTTGTATTTCACACTGACAAATGCAGCAAGGGCTGTAAAATTTATTCTTTTGCCCAAAAAGGGTGTTTTTTAAAACCCAGAATATTTTAGCAATATTTTTAAGCTTGTATCTCACACTGACAGATGCAGCAAGGGCTGCAAAATTTAGTATTTTGCCCAAAATGGGTGTTTTTTTTATTGCAGAATAGAACACCAGTATCTAACGCGTGTATTTGACACTGACAGATGCAGTAAAGGCTGTAAATTTTGTAAATTGCCCAAAATTGCTGTTTTTTAAACCCAGAATATTATTGCAGTATTTCAAGCTTGTATCTCACACTGATAGATGCAGAAAAGGCTGCAAATTTAGTATTTTGACCAAAATTGGTGTTTTTTTAATAACAGAATAGAACAACAGTACCTAACGCTTGCATTTCACACTGACAGATGCAGCCAAGGCTGCAAATTTAGTATTTCGCTCAAAATGTTTGTTTTTTTTATTACAGAATATGACAACAGTATCTAACGCTTGTATTTCACACTGAAAGATGCAACAAGGGCTGTAAAATGTATTCTTTAGCCCAAAATGGGTGTTTTTTTTAAAACCCCAAAAATTATTGCAGTATTTTAAGCTCAAATTGCACACTGACTAATGCTGCAAAGTCCCCAGATGTAGGGTATTGCAAAAAATAAGTATTTTTTAAAACTCTGAAAATTATTGCAGTATTTCAAGCTTGTATTTAACAATGACAGAATCAGCAAACGCCGCAAAATTTGAATTTTGCACAAAATGGGTGATTTTTTAATAACCGAATATGACAGCAGTATATAACGCTTGAATTTCACACTGACAGATGCAGCAAGGGCTGTAAAATTTAGTATTTTGCCCAAAAAGGGTGTTTTTTAAAACCCAGAAAATTATTGCTATATTTCAAACCTAAATTGCACACTGACTAATGCGGCATAGGCCCCAGATGGAGGGTATTGCCAAAAATGTTTTTTTTTTTTTAAAACCCAGAAAATTATTGAAGTATTTCAAGCTTGTATTTAACAATGACAAATGCAGCATAGGCCGCAAATTTAGTATTTTGCTCTAAATGGGTGTTTTTTAAATAACAGAATATGACCGTAGTATCTATCGCTTGTATTTCACACTGACAGATGCAAAAAGGGCTGTAAAATGTATTCTTTTGCCCAAAAAGGATGTTTTTTAAAACCCAGAAAATTATTGCTGTATTTCAAGCTTAAATTGCACACTGACTAATGCGGCATAGGCCCCAGATGTAGGATGTTGTCAAAAATGGGTGTTTTTTAAAACCTAGAAAATTATTGAAGTATTTAAAGCTTGTATTTAACAATGACAGATTCAGCAAACGCTGCAAAATTAGGATTTTGCCCTAAATGGGTATTTTTCAAATAACAGAATATGACAGCAGTATCAAACGCTTGTATTTCACACTGAGAGATGAAACCAGGGCTGTAAAATTTAGTATTTTGTTTTTTAAAACCCAGAAATTTATTGCAGTATTTCAAGCTTAAATTGCACACAGACAAAAGCTGCAAAGGCCACAGATGTAGGGTCTTGCCAAAAATGGGTAATTTTTTTAAAACCCAGAATATAATTGCAGTATTTCAAGCTTCTATTTGACTGTCACAAATGCACATACAGTATGCTGTGCTGGTGCACAGAACTTGCATAAAATGGCTGCCGCCGCCCACCTAGCTAACCGATGGATAAAAGTTATTTTTCTGGGTCACTGGGCTCAGGGTAGGGTAAAAATATTGTGCACTGCACCCACAAAACAAAATCTAGGTAGATCACTGAGTTAACAAGCACTTCAGATTAAAGATTCTGTCCTATTCTCTCCCTCACAGCAGCAGCATCGTATCCCTACACTAATCAGAGCAGAATGACGTGCAGCACTACGTGACTCCAGCTTATATAGAGGCTGGGTCACATACTGCACTGGCAAATCACAGCAATGCCATTAGTAGGCATGGCTCTGATGGCTTCTAAGGGCACACGAGTAGAGTTGAGCGAACCCGAACTGTAAAGTTTGGGTTCGTACCAAACTTTAGGTTTTTCGGCACTCGGACCCGAACCTGAACATTTACGTAAAAGTTTGGGTTCGGTGTTTGGCGCTATCTTGGCGCTTTTTGAAAGGCTGCACAGCAGCCAATCAACAAGCGTCATACTACTTGCCCTAAAAGGCCATCACAGCCATGCCTACTATTGGCATGACTGTGATTGGACAACTGCAGCATGTGACCCAGCCTCTATTTAAGCTGGAGTCACGTAGCGCCGCCCGTCACTCTGCTCTGATTAGTGTAGGGAGAGGTATCAGCTGCTGTGAGGGAGAGATCAGGGAGCAATCTTATCAAGAACTGGTTTATGTACTTTTTAAGCCTGCCCTGAGCCAACTACTGCTGAAAACGATTTTTTTTTTCTTCAGTTAGTCAATATCAATACATGATCGGCAGCCATTTTATGCAACGATAGTGCACCAGCACAGGCTATCTGCAAGTCCAGAAATACAGCTTTGGCTTACTGGGGTAAAAAAAAGCCTCTGAAATACTGCACATCTGGGATTAGACAAGCATAAGTGACTGTCACATTTTGGACAGAAATACAGCTTTTTGGTTAGGGTGAAAAAACCCTCTAATATACTGCACATTTGGGATTAGACAAGCATAAGTGACTGTCACATTTAGGACAGAAATACAGCTTTTTGGTTAGGGTGAGAAAACCCTCTAATATACTGCACATCTGGGATTACACGTGCATAAGTGACTGTCACATTTAGGCCATAAATATGGCTTTGGCATACTGAGGTGAAAAAAGCCTCTCATATACTGCACATCTGGGATTACACGTACATAAGTGACTGTCACATTTAGGCCATAAATACGGCTTTGGAATACTGGGGTGAAAAAAGCCTCTGATATACTGCATATCTAGGATTAGACGTGCATAAGTGACTGTCACATTTAGGCCAGAAATACAGCTTTTTGGTTAGGGTGAAAAAACCCTCTAATATACTGCACATCTGGGATTAGATAAGCATAAGTGATTGTCACATTTAGGCCATAAATATGGCTTTGGCATACTGAGGTGAAAAAAGCCTCTCATATACTGCACATCTGGGATTACACGTGCATAAGTGACTGTCACATTTAGACCATAAATACGTCTTTGGAATACTGGGGTAAAAAACCCTCTAATATACTGCACATCTGGGATTACACGTGCATAAGTGACTGTCATATTTAGGACAGAAATACAGCTTTTTGGTTAGGGTGAAAAAACCCTCTAATATACTGCACATCTGGGATTACACATGCATAAGTGACTGTCACATTTAGGCCATAAATACGGCTTTAGCATACTGGGGTGAAAAAAGCCTCTGATATACTGCACATCTGGGATTACACATGCATAAGTGACTGTTACATTTAGGACAGAAATACAGCTTTTTGGTTACTGGTGTGAAAAAACCCTCTAATTTACTGCACATCTGGGATTAGACAAGCATAAGTGACTGTAACATTTAGGCCAGAAATACAGCTTTTTGGTTACTGGGGTGAAAAAAGCCTCTGATATACTGCATATCTAGGATTAGACGTGCATAAGTGACTGTCACATTTAGGCCAGAAATACGGCTTTTTGGTTAATGGGGTGAAAAAACCCTCTGATATACTGCACATCTGGGCTTAGATAAGCATAAGTGACTGTCACATTTAGGCCAGAAATACGGCTTTATGGTTACTGGGGTGAAAAAACCCTCTAATATACTGCACATCTGGGATTAGACAAGCATAAGTGACTGTCACATTTAGGCCATAAATACGGCTTTTTGGTTACTGGTGTAAAAAAACCTCTAATACACTGCACATCTGGGATAAGACGTGCATAAGTGAGTGTCACATTTAGGCCACAAATACCGCTGTCATATAGAGTTTTAAAAAAAATAGAGTGCAATACCCTACATCAGGGTTTATATTGGCGGTTAATTATTTTTAACATACTTAACCACTTTTTACTTTGCTTTGTGAACGCTAACTATGAGGCAAACATCTAATAAGGGACGAGGTCATGGTCGTGGTGGTGGTGTTGGTGGAGCCTCTGGTGCAGGGAGAGGACGTGGCCGTTCTGCCACAGCTACAAGTACTACTGATCCTACTACCTCAGGTCCCAGTAGCCGCCAGAATCTACAGCGATATTTGGTCGGGCCTAATGCCGTTCTAAGGATGGTAAGGCCTGAGCAAGTACAGGCGCTAGTCAATTGGGTGGCCAACAGTGGATCCAGCACGTTTACATTATCTCCCACCCAGTCTTCTGCAGAAAGCGCACAGGTGGCGCCTGAAACCCATGCCCATCAGTCTGTCACATCACCCCCATGCATATCGGGGAACCTGTCTGAGCCTCAAGTCATGCAGCAGTCTCTTAGGCTGTTTGAAGACTCTGCTGGCAGGGTTTCCCAAGGGCATCCACCTAGCCCTTCCCCAGGGGTGGAAGACATAGAATGCATTGACACACAACCACTTATGTTTTTTGATGAGGACATGGGAATACCACCTCAGCACGTTTCTGATGATGACGAAACACAAGTGCCAACTGCTGCGTCTTTCTGCAGTGTGCAGACCGAAAAGGAGGTCAGGGAGGAAGACTGGGTGGAAGACGATGCAGGGGATGATGAGGTCCTAGACCCCACAGGGAGGGAAGGTCGTGCCACTGACTTTTAGAGTTCGGAGGAAGAGGCAGTGGTGAGAATGAGCCAACAGCGTAGCAAAAGCCGGAGCAGGGTGCAAAAGCAGAGCAGCCGACACCAAAACAGTTTGCATGCTACTGGCCACCGCCACCAGGGACCGAGCACACCTAAGGCAGCTTCAAGGAGTTCCCTGGCATTGCATTTCTTCACACAATGTGCTGATGACAAGACCCGAGTGGTTTGCACGCTGTGCCATCAGAGCCTGAAGCGAGGCATTAACGTTGTGAACCTAAGCACAACATGCATGACCAGGCATCTACATGCGAGACACGGGCTGCAGTGGAGTAAGCACCTTCAAAACCAAGAAAGTGCTCAGGCCCCTCCTGCTCAGCAAACATTGGCACCTGCCGCCCAGCAAACAGAGGATGTGCCACCAACACCACCTCCGTCACCAAGCATCTCCACCATGTCACACAGAAGCGTTCAGCTCTCCATCTCACAAACCTTTGAGAGAAAGCGTAAATTCCCACCAAGCCACCCTCGATCCCTGGCCCTGAATGCCAGCATTTCTAAACTGCTGGCCTTTGAAATGCGTCATTCAGGCTGGTGGAGACGGACAGCTTCAAACAGCTCATGTCGCTTGGTGTCCCACAGTACGTCGTTCCCAGCCGCCACTACTTCTCCAAGAGAGCCGTGCCCTCCCTGCACAACCAAGTATCGGATAAAATCAAGTGTGCACTGCGCAACGCCATCTGTGGCAAGGTCCACCTAACCACAGATACGTGGACCAGTAAGCACGGCCAGGGACGCTATATCTCCCTAACTGCACACTGGGTAAATGTAGTGGCGGCTGGACCCCAGGCGGAGAGCTTTTTGGCGCATGTCCTTCCGCCGCCCAAGATCGCAGGGCATCATTCTTTGCCTCCTGTTGCCTCCTCTTCCTACTCGGCTTCCTCCTCCTCTTCTACTACCTCCTAATCCGGTCAGCGACAGACCTTCACCACCAACTTCCGCATAGCCATGGGTAAACGTCAGCAGGCCATTCTGAAACTGATGTGTTTGGGAGACAGGCCCCACACCGCGCAGGAGTTGTGGCGGGGTATAGAACAACAGACCGACGAGTGGTTGCTGCCAGTTGGCCCCAAGCCCGGCCTGGTGGTGTGCGATAATGGGCGAAATCTCGTTGCAGCTCTAGGACTAGCCGGTTTGACGCACATCCCTTGCCTGGCGCATGTGCTGAATTTGGTGGTGCAGAAATTTATTCACAACTACCCCGACATGTCAGAGCTGCTGCATAAAGTGCGGGCCGTCTGTGTGCGTTTCCGGCGTTCTCATCCTGCCGCCACTCGGCTGTCTTCTCTACAGCCTAACTTCGGCCTTCCCGCTCACCGCCTCATATGCGACGTGCCCACCAGGTTGAACTCCACCTTGCACATGCTGGAGAGACTGTGCAAGCAGCAGCAGGCCATAGTGGAGTTTCAGCTGCAGCACGCACGGGTGAGTCGCACTGCGGAACAGCACCACTTCACCACCAATGACTGGGCCTCCATGCGAGACCTGTGTGCCCTGTTGCGCTGTTTCGAGTACTCCACCAACATGGGCAGTGGCGATGACGCCGTTATCAGCGTTACAATACCACTTCTATGTCTCCTTGAGAAAACACTTAGGGCGATGATGGAAGAGGATGTGGCCCAGGACGAGGAGGAGAAAGAGGGGTCATCTCTAACACTTTCAGGTCAGTCTTTTAGAAGTGGCTCAGAAAGAGGATTTTCGCAACAGCAGAGGCCACGTACAAATTTGGCCAGCCAGGGCCCACTACTGGAGGATGAGGAGGAGGATGGGTATGAAGCATGTTCACAGCGGGGTGGTATCCAACGCAGCTCGGGCCCATCACTGGTGCGTGGCTGGGGGGATACGGAGGACGCAGACGAAACGCCTTCCACAGAGGACAGCTTGTCCTTACCTCTGGGCAGCCTAGCACACATGAGCAACTACATGCTGCAGTGCCTGCACAACGACTGCAGAGTTGCCCACATTTTAACGTGTGCTGACTACTGGGTGGCCACCCTGCTGGATCCCCATTACAAAGACAATGTGCCGTCCTTAATTCCCTCACTGGAGCGTGATCGGAGAGCATTCCCGACTGACGCCAGGGGACAAGTGGAAGCACAAGCCGAAGGCAAGGGAGGAGGAAGAGGTCGCCAAAGCAGCTGTGTCAGCGCCAGCACCTCAGAAGGCAGGGTTAGCATGGCCAACATGTGGAAAAGCTTTGTTACCTCGCCGCAACAACCTGCCCCAACTGCTGATATCGAGCGTGTTAGCAGGAGGCAGCATTTGAACAGCATGGTGGAAAAGTACCTGTGCACACGCCTACACGTACTGACTGATGGTTCTGCCCCATTCAACTTCTGGGTCTCCAAATTGTCCACATGGCCAGAGCTTGCCCTGTATGCCTTGGAGGTGCTGGCCTGCCCTGCAGCCAGTGTACTCTGTGAACGTGTATTTAGCACGGCAGGAGGCATCATTACAGACAGACGCAGCCGCCTGTCCACAGCCAACGTGGACAAGCTCACGTTAATTAAAATGAACCAGGCTTGGATCCCACAAGACTTTTCTGTACCTTGTGCAGAATAGACATTTATACCACCATCAAACATACATTCTTGTACTCAAGTCAAGTGCAATGATTCTTTTTTTTATTTTTATTTTTTTATTTGTCCCAATATTTTGGGGGCTACCTACCCCAATAAAAAACAAAACAAAACATTGTTGGCTACCTCCTCCTCCTCCATTGATGCCTCCACCTACAACACCACATTCACCGCCTCATAAACCTCCGACTCCATATCCACCTCCTTCTCTGAGTTGCAGGTTAATAATTTGTAATTTTTAGTTATTTTATTTCATTTTAAGTTATTTCCCTATCCACATTTGTTTGCAGAGCAGTTGCCATGCTCTTAAGCACATTTTACTGCCTTTTACATCCCTCTAGTCTAAAGGACTATTTTAGAGCCATTTTAATGCAAAAAAGTGCCAATTTTAGTGCCCTAAATTGAAAAAATTCTTATTTTCAATTGTCGGGTGACATTTTACCATTTTTGGCGTATACAAACCCCTGCTGTGCCTGGGTGACAGGGGCCTAAATCTCTCAAAATCCTCTGTTGTATTGCTGGGTGACATGTACCCCCTTTTGCCGTGAATGAACCCCTGCTGTGCATGGGTGACAGGTGCCTAAATTTCTCAAAATCCTCTGTTCTATTGCTGGGTGACAAGAACCCCCTTTTTCCGTGAATGAACCCCTGCTGTGCCTGGGTGACAGGGGCCTAAATCTCTCAAAAGCCTCTGTTGTATTGCTGGGTGACATGAACCCCCTTTTGCCGTGAATGAACCCCTGCTTTGCCTGGGTGACAGGGGCCTAAATCTCTCAAAATCCTCTGTTGTATTGCTGGGTGACATGAACCCCCTTTTGCCGTGAATGAATCCCTGCTGTGCCTGGGCCGTGCCTGGGTGACAGGGGCCTAAATCTCTCAAAATCCTCTGTTCTATTGCTGGGTGACAAGAACCCCCTTTTGTTGTGAATGAACCCCTGCTGTGCCTGGGTGACAGGGGCCTAAATATTGCCACCTTTATCAGAAGGTTTTATAATGATGGAGCTACGGTTAGATTAAACCCATTGGGGCGAGTATTTTCAAGACTCTCAAGTTAAGAGATGACTAGTTGGAGGAAGATATCTACATGCTCGTAATTGAATGGATTTTTCATCCGAAACCTTGTGTTTCTATATGTTTAAATGTGAATCACCCAAGGGATTGACCCCCTGAGGAACCAAAAGCCTGGGGGAAACGCCTTGGTGTATATAGACCCGCCTAGAGACAGTTAGAGTGAATAAGGATACAGGGACCCACTAGGGCCATCTAGGGTGCTGTAGCCCAGGTACAAGGACAGAGAGACCCCTCCATTAGGGGTCGTCTCTGGGCTGAGTCTAACTGCAGGGTAACTTTAGGGAAAGGATCCCCTTCCCTATACATAGATGTGTACCCCCAATATTGTGTATCTATAAAAGTTTATTCTATACATTAGATACAGTAGGTCTTCGACCATCACACTAGATTTATTTAGGGTAATTGTTTTTAAGAATGTAAAAATAAAGTATATAATATTTTATATATACATTTTGTTGCTGGATATATAAGCGTATTTCAGCATGATAAATGACCCCCTTTGTTGACAAAGAGACTACTAAACCAGGGCAATACTTAGACTAGGCAATTGTAAAAAAGGGACATCCTTGATTAACACACCTTAGCGACTGCCATAAAAAGGCCTATGGGTGGTCAGTAAGGGGTTTGAAAAAGCATTGTCAGTAAAAGCCCCCTGAATTAGTCTTAAATTGAAAAATACTCCATGTAAAAAGTATACCTTTTGAATTCTGTTTACTATGGACAAAGCATCATGGTAGCACCAGCCGACATGACATAATGATGTCATTATAGACAAAATGTTGTTACATAGTTAATACGGTTGAAAAAAGACATAAGTCCATCAAGTTCAACCAAGGGATAGGTGGGGACGCGAATCCCAGAAGGAAGTGAGACTCCGATTTCTACACATTTTCATAAGCATTAATGTTGTTTACTTTTAAGAATTCATCTAAACCCTTTTTAAAACCATTCATTATTCCTGCTGTGACCACGTCCTGAGGAAGACTATTCCACAGATTCACAGTTCTTACAGTAAAGAAGTGTTTACCCTTCTGGAAACTGAACTTTTTCTTCTCCAGTCGGAGGCAGTGCCCCCTTGACTTTTGAGGGCATTTTACATTAAACAGTTTTTCTCTGTATTTTTTGTATGGCCCATTTATGTATTTCAATAGGTGATGAGCGGCAGGGGCTATATTTGAATTTGCGATATTTGACAAATATTTAAGCAAATATTCGACATATATTATTGAATTCGAGATTATTTTCTTGATTATCAAAAATAGGCAATGTAATATTCGCGTAATGCGCGCGAAATACAGGCGTGGGTCACTTTTGCTACATTTTCCAAGCTGCTAGAAGTTTCCTGAGATTGTAGAAAATGGTTGGCAAGGCAGAACATTAAAAATGGCTTTATATGCAATTAGAGTGCTCCAATATATTCACGATTGCGCTAATCGGCACTAATGATGCAAATATTTTGGTGCAATACGTTAAACTTCACATTTTAGCAGGTCTGCATGTACAGTCGTGGCCAAAAGTTTTGAGAATTACATAAATATTGGAAATTGGAAAAGTTGCTGCTTAAGTTTTTATAATAGCAATTTGCATATACTCCAGAATGTTATGAAGAGTGATCAGATAAATTGCATAGTCCTTCTTTGCCATGAAAATTAACTTAATCCCAAAAAAACCTTTCCACTGCATTTCATTGCTGTCATTAAAGGACCTGCTGAGATCATTTCAGTAATCGTCTTGTTAACTCAGGTGAGAATGTTGACGAGCACAAGGCTGGAGATCATTATGTCAGGCTATTGGGTTAAAATGGCAGACTTGACATGTTAAAAGGAGGGTGATGCTTGAAATAATTGTTCTTCCATTGTTAACCATGGTGACCTGCAAAGAAACGCGTGCAGCCATCATTGCGTTGCATAAAAATGGCTTCACAGGCAAGGATATTGTGGCTACTAAGATTGCACCTCAATCAACAATTTATAGGATCATCAAGAACTTCAAGGAGAGAGGTTCAATTCTTGTTAAGAAGGCTTCAGGGCATCCAAGAAAGTCCAGCAAGCGCCAGGATCGTCTCCTAAAAAGGATTCAGCTGTGGGATCGGAGTGCCACCAGTGCAGAGCTTGCTCAGGAATGAATGGCAGCAGGCAGGTGTGGGCGCATCTGCACGCACAGGGAAGCGAAGACTTTTGGAAGATGGCCTGGTGTCAAGAAGGGCAGCAAAGAAGCCACTTCTCTCCAAAAAAAACATCAGGGACAGATTGATCTTCTGCAGAAAGTATCGTGAATGGACTGCTGAGGACTGGGGCAAAGTCATATTCTCCGATGAAGCCTCTTTCCGATTGTTTGGGGCATCTGGAAAAAGGCTTGTCCGGAGAAGAAAAGGTGAGCGCTACGATCCGTCCTTAGTCATGCCAACAGTAAAGCATCCTGAGACCATTCATGTGTGGGGTTGCTTCTCATCCAAGGGAGTGGGCTCACTCACAATTTTGCCCAAAAACACAGCCATGAATAAAGAATGGTACCAAAACACCCTCCAACGGCAACTTCTTCCAACAATCCAACAACAGTTTGGTGAAGAACAATGCATTTTCCAGCACGATGGAGCACTGTGCCATAAGGCAAAAGTGATAACTAAGTGGCTCGGGGACCAAAACATTGACATTTTGAGTCCATGGCCTGGAAACTCCCCAGATCTTAATCCCATTGAGAACTTGTGGTCAATCCTCAAGAGGCGGGTGGACAAACAAAAACCCACTAATTCTGACAAACTCCAAGAAGTGATTATGAAAGAATGGGTTGCTATCAGTCAGGAATTGGCCCAGAAGTTGATTGAGAGCATGCCCAGTCGAATTGCAGAGGTCCTGAAAAAGAAGGGCCAACACTGCAAATACTGACTCTTTGCATAAATGTCATGTAATTGTCGATAAAAGTCTTTGAAACGTATGAAGTGCGTGTAATTATATTTCACTACATCACAGAAACAACTGAAACAAAGATCTAAAAGCAGTTTAGCAGCAAACTTTGTGAAAACTAATATTTGTGTCATTCTCAAAACTTTTGGCCATGACTGTATGTATGGACAGCAGAACCTATCACACTACCTAACACACTGCTTTGCAACAGCTACACTATATCAGGATATAACCTACACTGACTATCTCCCACTGACTATCTGTATTTTATATATAAGCTATCTAACTATCTATCTACTGTAGTGTGGAAAGCACAGAGCTCAGCAATGACACTGCTGTCTCTCTCAGAACTTTAAAAAACTGTAGAAAATGGCTGCTGGGGAGGTGCTTATATAGTAAGGGGTAGGCAACTTTCCTATTGGTTGCTAGGGTTGTTGCTAAGCTCAGACAAAGACATTGCAGCCTTCTCATTGGCCACAAGCAATAAGGGAGGTTACTGATGAAAAAAAAAATCTTCGCAATTCAAATATTCGCGCCCAACACTATTAATCATGTCCCTCCTTAGACGTCTTTTTCTCAAGACTAAATAAATTGAATTTTTTTATTCTTTCTTCATAACTAAGATCCTCCATGCCCTTTATCAATTTAGTCGCTCTCCTCTGTACTTTTTCTAGCTGCAGTGCGTCCTTTCTATGACTGGTGCCAAAAACTGAACTGCATATTCCAGATGAGGCCGCACCAAAGCTTTGTAAAGTGGCAGTATTACATCCCTGCCTCGCGAGTCCATGCCAATATCCTAGTGGCCTTAGAAGCAGCTGATTGACATTGTATGCTGTTATTCAGTCTATGATCTACAAGGACACCCAAATCCTTCTCTACAAGTGACTCCCCCAGTGTTACATCCCCTAGGACATATGAAGCACAGAGATTATTACTACCAAGATGCATAACTTTACATTTATCCACATTAAACCTCATTTGCCAAGTTGATGCCCAATCACTCAGAGTGTTCAAGTCAGCTTGTAGTTTATGGACATCTTCCATAGACTGTACAGTACAACATAGCTTAGTGTCATTTGCAAAAATAGAAATTGCGCTATTAATCCTGTACTCGATATCATTAATAAATAAATTAAATAATAGAGGACCCAGCACTAAACCTTGGGGTCTACCACTTATAACCCGGGACAATTGTGAATAGGAATCATTGACCACAACTCTCTGGACACGGTCCTTCATCTAGTTTTCAATCCAATTACAAACTATACTTTCCAAGCCTATAGACCTTACTTTTCTATCAAATGTCTATGAAGGACAGTATCAAAAGCCTTTGCAAAATTCAGAAACACTACATCCACAGCTGCTCCTCTGTCTAGGCTACTACTCACCTCCTCATGAAAACAAATCAGGTTAGTCTGACAACTTCTGTCCTTGGTAAACCTATGTTGGTTATCACTTATAATATTATTTACAGTCACATACTCCTGTATATAGTTCCTTAAGAGTCCTTCAAACATTTTTCCCACAACAGAAGTTAAACTAACTGGGTTGAGGGCAGCATTTAAGGGCATAGACTGGGAGCATCTACTGTCACATAATAACACTGAGGATAAATGGGAGAGCTTTAAATCCACATTGATAAATTGCACTAAAAAATGTATTCCTTTAGGTAACAAGAATAAACGGCTAAAATTAAACCCCCATGGCTTACAGCTACGTACTATAAAAAGGGCAATAAAAGACAAAAAAAAAAAGGATTTAGAAATGATAAATCTGAGGGGTCAGCTATGGTTTTTGATTTTTACAAAGGGCTTAATAAAATCTGTAAAAATGAGATAAAATGAACAAAAATACAAAATGAACAGCAGGTGTCAAAAGAGAGAAAAACAAATCCCCAAAAATTATTTAATTGTATAAATGCAAAAAATCCAAGGTCTGAGCAGGTAGGTCCCCTAAATAATGGTAAAGGGGGGTTACTCATTGAACATAAGAAAAAGGCAGAGTTACTAAATGTTTTTTTTAGCTCTGTAAATACAAATGAAGAGAAAGGAGCTGATATCTGTGGTACTGGGGCTGTTAGTAAATCCAGTAATATACTCTATTGGCTAACTATAGATATGGTCCAAGATAAGTTAAATAAATGTGAACATTAACAAGGCTGAGGGTCCAGATGGATTACACCCAAGAGTGCTTAAAGAGGTCAGTTCAGTAATTGCTATGCCCCTGTTTATAATTTTTAAAGATTCTCTAGGTACTGGTGCAGTGCCAAGTGATTGGCGCAAGACAAATGTGGTGACCATATTCAAAAAAGGATCTAGGTCCTCCACAGGAAATTATAGACCAGGGAAATTAGCCTTTTTAAAATTCAGTGTCTTTGCTCTGCCTGACAGAGTTTGCTTCTTATAGTTTAGGGGGAATATAATTATATTGTGGTCACTATTACCTAGTGTTTCTCGAACAGTAACATTTCCAACAAGCTCTGCATCATTAGAAATTACCAGATCCAACAGAGCATCGCCCCTAGTGGGAGCTTCTACAAACTGGCCCATAAAGTGGTCCTGCAGCAAGTTGAGGAATCTTATCAACTTTGCAGTTGAGGCAGAACTATGCGGTTGAGTCAATGTCTGGGAAGTTAAAATTTCCCATTATGACCACTGTACCAGCCTGTGCAGCCTGCTCTATTTGGTTATACAGTTGCATTTCTATCGTCTCTGTGACGTTAGGGGGTCTGTAGACTACACCAAGTATTATTTTTCAGTGTATATATCCCTTTGAACTTCCACCCATAGGGTTTTCACAGCCTCACCATCCGCACCCACAATTGCCTTTTTCACACTTGTCATTAGATCACTCCTCACATACAGGCACACACCACCACCTTTTCTATTGATCCTGTCTTTCCTAAATAGTGTAAAACCCTCAATATCTACAGCCCAGTGATCCGAAGAGTCCAACCATGTCTCAGCCACACCAACTACATCTATGTGTTCTTCTAGTACCATAGCCTTCAGCTCCCCCATTTTGCTATCTAGACTTCTGGCATTTGTGAATATACAGTACATTTTAAATTACTATTACTAGCCTCCTGGAACTTTTCCCTCTACCCCTTCTTCCTAAATTAACCCAACTTCTGACCTGATAGTCTTTATCTTGCCCTTCTCCTCCCACCTCCATTTCACTGACCCCAGTCATTGCCTGCACAGTGAGGTCTAAGTCTCTCTCCGGGTTTTCAATGCCCCTAAGTATTTCAAGCTGCTTATTTAGATCCAAGATCTGAGCTTCCAAATATGCAACATGATTGCATCTAGTGCAAATGTATTCACCCTCGAATGGCTCTTCAAGGCACGCATACATTGCACAGGACACACACTTAGGGTCCATTCACACGTCTGTAGTGTATTGCGGATCCGCAAATTGCGGATCCACAATACATCCGGCCGGCACCCCCATAGAACTGCGATAGCGGACAAGAATAGAACATGTTCCATTTTTTTCGAGAGCCGCGGCCCGGGAAAATCGAGGCTACGCTCCGGAAATGCGGATGCCGACAGCACACTGTGTGCTGTCCGCATCTCTTCGGGCCCCATAGAGAATGAATGATCCGGACCCATTCTACGGACGTGTGAATGGACCCTTAGTAGCATTGTCCATGGAGCACATGTTTAGATGGGGTGAACAGTAAAGAAGGAAAACAGTAAATATGAGGTAAGATTTAGACCCTGTCTTCTGCAGTTTGAGAACTAGCTAGAATCAAGCCAACGAAAATCTATCAAACCTTAGTTTGTTGCTCCTTGTCTTAAAAACTCTTTTTCTTTAAACTCCACTTATTCACAAGCCCACTAGAGCGAGCTCAGGAAGAGTCCAGCAATGCAATTAATAGCACCTGGGAGCACAAACCACTCCCCTTAACCAGGTACACAGCAAAAAATAAAATAAAATGCGTTTAAATGTCAGTACCAAAATGCAAGCACTTTGTGTTGTAGACAATAGAACGACACAATGGGGACCTTTGGATTCTTGGGGGATGAGGACTAGAGCAGAATTTGAGGTCAGAATATCTTGAATGAATATCCCACATAAAAAATATTGCACGCTGTGATGTATGACATCACCACGCTGGCCAATGTGATGACGTCATCACGCACTGCACAAGTTTCCAGACTGGATCTTCAATCAAGATGGCCACGGCAGACTCTTTGCGAGCAAATGGATAAAGTGAGTATTTTATTTTATTTTTTTACTGATTAACCCTTGTCAGCCCTCAATGGTCATCTCAAATTCTGCGATCAGCAATGAACGCCTCATCTGATGGGTTCAGTGACGGGGAGCAGCACCATCACCGTTTTCTATCATTGCGCTTGCTGCTCACAAGGAAATGCACAAAGCAAATTTCTTTGTGAAATTCAGTCAAGAAGCCGAATCGAAGTTTTGAAAACTTTGCTCTTCTCTAGTGATCACACAATGCAGATCAAATATATACACAATACATCACATAGATAAAACTGAAAGCGCCCTTAGACCAGATCCCTTCTCAGATGAATCATCAATTTTACGGTTTGTGTCTCGGTTGGAAATATTCGGAATAAGTGACCTATTTTGAAAAGTGTAAGGATGACACAAAGCAGAAAAAATATATTGTAGTTGTCAACCATGGAGTCATTATTCTGTGTTTTCTCTGTTTTTCAGCTTTTCCATTGTTATGTGGGAGCTTCTGACTCAGAAAAAGCCTTTTATAGGTAAATTTGGTTTTTACGCCCTTTCTGTCAAATTGAAATTTCTGCAATGCGTTCACCTGAATGGAAAGTGCGGAGCGCATAAATATACAGTGACTGCATGAAATGAAAGAGAAGGGGCACAAAGAAGAAAATGAAGGCTGTGCAATTATTTCATGCCGGAATGTATCGTGGGTAAATACCATGGGTGAACAACATTTATAATATCCTAAGTTTACTGCTGGAGTGAGTGTGGATTTCTTTCTTAGAAATTTCCTTCAGGAACTCTTCCTTATAAGGTTTCTGCTTGCTTATTAAGTCTTGTACTGTATGTGAGGATTTGTTCACGTGAGTTAACTGAATGCATATTAGTTCTATCATTTGTACTAGTTATGCAATCTCTCACCAAATATCATGTTAAAAAGAACAAATAAACATTTTTTCTCTAGTTGCTTTGTGTTATAATGCACAATAACCATAGGTTTCAACCCAATATCACTCTGAGTGTACAGTACAGTATCTGGTCGAAATCAGACAGAATTGTGTGATGCTTAAGTGCTTCAGATTTGCATTGTGGGAACTGTAAGCAGTGTGTGGATGAGATAAAAAAAAAATCGGATTCCCTTTGATGCTACTGTATATTCTACAGTTTTTTTGCATGCAGTTCCAAGTGTGACCATTTTTTTTAAGAGGTCGTCCAGCTTTTTGGACATTTGTAACTTTTACCAGCAGTATGTTTCCTGCTGTTCTGTTAATTATGATAATAATAATAATAATAATAATAATAATACTTTATTAAAATCATTTCATAATAATGTAATAGCTGAAATTATTTCAAATCAATACAACTTGTTTGGCCTCTACTTATACAGGATACTGCAAAAGTTACCTAATGGGATATAATGATCTCTATATTCTTAGGGAACAGCATGATGACTGTGATAATAAAAGTAGCAGCAGGACATCGGCCTCCTTTGGAGGATATTTCTGAGAATCGTCCAGTGGAATGTCAGCAGATGATTGACTTAATGAAGAGGTGCTGGTATCAAGATCCCAGTAAACGGCCAAGTTTCTCTGGTTTGTATTCTTTTATTTCATGGCTAGAGGAGCCAAACCATCTATGTATTACACAGTCAGCCATGGAGCACCCCCTGTAACAGCAGTCTGACTGGGTAGAGTGGAGCTCCTCCATACAACAGAAGTCTGGCTGTGTATTTTGGAACTCCTCCTATGTCAGCAGTCTGTGTAGTCTGGAGTGCCCCCTATAACAGCAGTCTGGCTGTGTAGTCTGGAGCGCCTCCTATGTCAGCAGTCTATGTAGTCTGGAGTGCCCCCTATAACAGCAGTCTATGTAGTCTGGAGTTCCCCCTATAACAGCAGTCTGGCTGTGTAGTCTGGAGCGCCTCCTATGTCAGGAGTCTATGTAGTCTGGAGTGCCCCCTATAACAGCAGTCTGGCTGTGTAGTCTGGAGCGCCTCGTATGTCAGCAGTCTGTGTAGTCTGGAGTGGCCTCTATAACAGCAGTCTGGCTGTGTAGTCTGGAGTGCCCCCTATGTCAGCAGTCTGTGTAGTCTGGAGTGCCCCCTATAACAGCAGTCTGGCTGTGTAGTCTGGAGCGCCTCCTATGTCAGCAGTCTGTGTAGTCTGGAGTGCCCCCTATAACAGCAGACTGGCTGTGTAGTCTGGAGCGCCCCCTATGTCAGCAGTCTGTGTAGTCTGGAGTGCCCCCTATAACAGCAGTCTGGCTGTGTAGTCTGGAGCTCCTCCTATGTCAGCAGTCTACGTAGTCTGGAGTGCCCCCTATAACAGCAGTCTGGCTGTGTAGTCTGGATCGCCCCTATGAAAGCAGTCTATGTAGTCTGGAGTGCCCCCTATAACGGCAGTCTGGCTGTAGAGTCTGGACCACCCCTTATATATGTAGTCTGTATGGTCTGGAGCACCACCTATAAGAGCAGTCTGGCTATTTAGTCTGGAGCACCACCTATAAGAGCAGTCTGGCTATTTAGTCTGGAGTGCTCCCTATAACAGCAGTCTGGCTGTGTAGTCTGGAGCGCCTCCTATGTCAGCAGTCTGTGTAATCTGGAGTGCCCCCTATAACAGCAGTCTGGCTGTGTAGTCTGGAGCGCCTCCTATGTCAGCAGTCTACGTAGTCTGGAGTGCCCCCTATAACAGCAGTCTGGCTGTGTAGTCTGGATCGCCCCTATGAAATCAGTCTATGTAGTCTGGAGTGCCCCCTATAACAGCAGTCTGGCTGTATAGTCTGGACCACCCCTTATATATGTAGTCTGTATGGTCTGGAGCACCACCTATAAGAGCAGTCTGGCTATTTAGTCTGGAGCACCCCCTATATCAGCAGTCAGTTTGTATAGTCTGGAGCACCCCTTATAATAAATGTCAAAAAAACAGGTGTTGGTATAACCTCTAGGGTAATCAGACAAATTGCCAAAGGAAAACATTTCTACCCTTATTTCATTTTATCAACAATAGATACTAGGAAAAAAAATTCACTTTTAATGAAATTCCATAAAAACTTCCAAGGGTTAAAACCCAGCTCACATTAATGTGCTATGGGTTAAATAGGGCTCTGGCAGCTGGCAGTGTAAAGATGGCAACAACTGTGAATAGCTAAAAAGGCCAACAGCAATGTGAAACAACTAATAATCATACCCTGCAGGTCACATAGTATTTGCAAAGCACAGAAAACGGACTCTCATTTAAAAGTAGTCTATGCCCCCCACTCCCGACATGTTTCTCTGTGTACACAACTTTATCAAGGGATCACAGAGCAAAACCTATAACAGCAGTCGGACTGTATAGTCTGGAGCCCTCTGTAGGAACAGTCTGGTTGTGTAGTCTGGAGCCCCCTATATGAACAGTCTGGTTGTATAGTCTGGAGCCCCCTATATGAACAGTCTGGTTGTGTAGTCTGGGGAACCCCCTATAACAACAGCCTGGTTGTGTAGTCTGTAGCCCCGCATAACCACAGGCTGGCTGTGTAGTCTGGGGTCCTTTATAAGAGCAGCCAGGTTATATATTCTGGAGCCCCCTAAAGGAGCAGTCTGGTTGTATGGTCAAGAACTCTTTTTATAAGTAGTCTAGATGTATAGTCTGGAACCTTCCATAAGAGCAGTCTGGTTGCATAGTCTAGAGCACCCCTTATAAAAGTCTAGTTGTGTAGTTTGGGGCCCCATATATGAGCAGCCTCTCTGTATAGTCTGGAGCCCCTATTTGAGAAGTCCAGTTGTATAGTCTAGAGCCATCTATAAGAGCGGTGTAGCTGTATAGTCTGATCCACCCCCCTATAACTGCAGTATGGCTGTGTAGTATGGAACCCCCTGTAAGAGTAGTCAGGTTGTATAGTCTGGAGCCCCCTATAAGATCAGTCTGACTGTATAATCTGGAGGGCCCCCTTTAACAGCAGTCTGGTTGTATAGTCTGGGGCACCTATAACAGCAGTCTGGCTGTATAGTCTGAAGCCCCCTATAAGAAAATTCCAGCTGTATAGTTTGGAGCCCCTTATATGATCAGTCTAGTTGTATACCTGAAGCCCCCTATAAGATCAGTCTGGCTGTACAATCTGGAGGGCCCCCTATAACAGCAGTCTGGTTGTATAGTCTGGGGCACCTATAACAACAGTCTGGCTGAATAGTCTGAAGCCCCCTATAAGGAAATTCCAGCTGTATAGTCTGGAACCCCTTATATGATCAGTCTAGTTGTATACCTGGAGCCCCCTATAAGATCAGTCTGGCTGTATAATCTGGAGGGCCCCCTATAACAGCAGTCTGGTTGTATAGTCTAGGGCACCCCTCCTATAAGAGCAGTTTGGTTGTGTAGTCTATAGACCCCCTATAAAGGCAGTCTGTATGCATAGTCTGGAGCCGCATATAACAGCAGTCAGATTGTGTAGTCTGGAGCGTCTTCTACAAAACAGGTGGCTGCTATAGTCTGTTACAAAACTGCTCTCTCATGTGTCTCTTTTTCTCTTCTTAGATGTTATTGTTGAATCCCACATGTTACTCTGCTTAGTGCAAAGTCCTCTCCCAGAACATGAAGCTGCTGTGCACAAAGCTGAAGGCAATCCTCTTAAGGCTTCAACGGCTGTATTGCTCTTTGGAAGCAGTGATGTAAGTGAAGTAATGAAGAACTGGAGGCTCTAATGAGGAAATATTAGATTATTTAGTGAAAACGTTTTATGGAAAGAATAAGAAGTCCAAGAACATGAGTCAACTGTGAAATAGAAGAACAACTACTGACCAAACCATACAGTGCAGACCACAGTCCAGTTTTAATGAATTCATGATCTTAAATAGTGTTGTGATAGACTTGTGATTACTGACTAGGATGCGGTAAAGTGTGACAAGCTAGATGTATACAGAGGCGCAGTTACATCAGGTACTCTTTTTCTGGAATGTGACTTGCCTGTGTTCTCCAGTAGTCCTGTCGCGTTACCTCCTTTAAAAGGGTTGTCCGGAGTTTTTTAAGTGGTGGCCTATGCTCAGGATAGACCAAAAACAAGCCCCACTTAAAATATATGGTCAAATTGTATCCTACTAAACAATATCACCTAAAAGAACAAGATATTAGACCCAAAATACCACTATAAAACAACAATCTGTATTGATCCGTAAAATCCGTATTGCATAAATAGCAGATACAGCATTTAATTGAAGTCCAAAATTATGGTATATTGGTATTAGTCTATATTACGATAAATAGTCTAGATGCTGGTGTCCATTTATAATTGTAACAAAAAAAGAAACAGTGTTGTTTTAACGATTTATGACGGTTAGAAATTTAGATGTCACAATGGCTGGTTATTCTTAAATTGATGTATCACAATGAACAGAACTACCTCATTTATAATGGCTATTGTAGCCAATTATCAGTACATTACCAGTCCAGTGGATGTTAGCTTGTATCTTTAATCTGCAACTGTGTTGCTACACTCACTGCATACTTGCTACTGCGCTCGCCGGCTCACCACGGTTGGGAGCTACGGCGTTGTTCAGTCACCGGAGACTAGTTTACAGGTGATGGATGCTGAATCGTTGTTCGCTTCCAATGTATCTAAATGATTAAAAAAGGACAAGCTGTCTTGCCAAGATCAGGGGCTGTAGTCTATTGCGAACACTTCTGTTTCACTGCTTGCTGCACAATTACCAAATGGGTTTCGGAGCTACATGCTCCTTCCTCCTGAGGGATTATGATGCTGAATACAGTTTAATATGATCTCCAGCTGAATGAATCTCTGTAGGAATGGAGTTCATGAGGAAACATGAAGTACAGAGAGGTTGGTGGAGGTAATGAGCAGCAGTACTTGAATGCAGTCTCCATTACCACAGTCTGTCCTGTCCGTCATCTCTGTACTTCATGTCTCCTCATGAACTCCATTCCTACAGAGATTCAGCTGAAGAGTTTATCAGCTGTACCCAGAACCATAATCCCTGACAAGTAGGAGAGGAGGATGAGGCAGCTAAGTGCCCTGAAGTAACTTGTCCTACTGTGTTATTAGGACAGGATTTGTGTGCACTAATAGGACGGCGGCCATTTTATTTGTCCTGATGATTGCACCCTAGACAAATTGGGGCATTATAACTAATGATAGGTATTTGGAAATATATTTATAATAAATAATTATTTAAGTATTTTCATGTTCTTAACTCCTGGAGAACCCATTTAAGTCTAAATGTTTAGTTGCCATCTGGAGCCCTGATATTGCATTAATTTATAACTATTTACTATGAATACTATTAACTTGCTCATTATGTGTCATCAATACAGAACACCATACGGCCATCGTCTCCAAGCTCTCTGAGCAGAGGTAAGTTGTTTTTTAGAAACTTATTTATCATTGATAATCTTGGTAACTGCATTAAAAGGTGTACCTTAAAGCTCTTCCACCATAACACTTAATTTGTACTAGGGCCAATCATATGCTGTTTTAGTACTGTGTCTTCTTATGTAATCTAAGGCAATGATCCCTAGGGTCTAAGGGTATCTTTAACCTAAGCTTCTAGGAGTTTATATACAATTGGAAAGACCAGCATCTGACACCCATTTAGTGGTTGAGTTTTTTCCTGCAAAAATGTACCCTTCCTCATACTCAGATGGATATAAATGGATTAAACCAATGTGCCTTTTTTATCTGAAGAGACCAGAAGCAGTAAGAATATCCAATACTCCCATAATTCAGAGAGATTCAGTTTCAGCATTAATTTAAAGGGGTTGTCCGGGTTCAGAGCTGAACCCGGACATACCCATATTTTTACCCAGGCAGCCCCCCTGATGTTAGCATCGGAGCATCTCATGCTCCGACGCGCTCCCTTGCCCTGCGCTAGTTCGCGCAGCGTAAGGACTTTTTTATTTACCATAACACACTTCCGGGTGGAAGCTTCCGCCCGGCAATGTGTTTGGTGACGTCACCAGCTCTTATGGGCATACTTTAGCACTTCCCTAGCTGTTTTACTGGATTGGGCAGTGCTAAAGCCCGCCCATCAGTGCCGGTGATGTCACTGGAACTCCTGAAAATGCCTTTTCCCTGCGCAATTTAGGGCAGGGCAAAGGAGGGCTCCAGAGCATGAACTGCTTCGATGCTCAAGTCAGGGGGGCTGCCTGAGTGAAAATGAAGGTATTTCCGAGTTCAGCTCTGAACCCGGACAACCCCTTTGAGTATGCAATGAGCACATCCACTTGACCTAATTAGATTTAGCCATACAGTCTACCAGGTCATTTTGTCTGTGTTCTGCAATTTTTGCATTGCAATGTCAAGCATCAGATGACTTACTGATAGCTAAAGAGTAGTGATGAGCGGAAGGGGTCATATTCGAATTCACGATATTTCGAATATTCGTTATATTCTACGATTTTTATACTCGAAAAATCGGCAAGGTAAGGGAATTTTTATTGCGAATTTTTCAACTTACAACTATTAGACAAAGAAGATTATAGCACTATATTAGCTAAATTGCTCTATATTCATGTTTTTTTTTCCGAATATTCGCTATATATTGCTATAAGTTCGTTTTTTCGAATATTCGTAATATTCTAAAACAAGGATATATAGCAATATAGCGAATATTCGAAAAAAAAAAAATAATATAGAGCAATTTAGCTAATATAGTGCTATTATCTTCTTTGTCTAATAGTTGTAATTTTTTTCTCATCTGAAGTTCAGATTGGAAAAAAATTACAACTATTAAAAAAAAAGATTATAGCACTATATTAGCTAAATTGCTCTATATTCTTTTTTTTTATATTCGCTATATTGCTATAACTTTGTTTTTTCGAATATTCATAATATTCTAAAACAAGAATATATAGCAATATAGCGAATATTCGAAAAAAAAGAATATAGAGCAATTTAGCTAATATAGTGCTATAATCTTCTTTGTCTAATAGTTGTAAATTGAAAAATTCGCAATAAAAATTTGCATTACGAAAATTCGCAAACAACACTACTCCTAAAGTCAAAGATACTGCAGCCTTCTCATTGGCCCACAAGCTAGAAGCAGGGAGGGATCATGTGTACTGATGAAAAAAAAAATAGAATATTCGAAATTACGAATATATATCACTATATTCGAAATATTCGCTAATTTTCGAAGTACCTATATTCGCGATAAAAATTAGAAATTAGAATATTCGTGATCAACACTACTAAAGAGCAGGGGCGGACACAGACAGCAGAGGGCCCCTGTGCAAAGAATGTGCCTGGGCCCCTCCCCTCCCCAAACTACACATACAGACGTAAACATATACAATACGTGCATAATCCTGTAAGACCAAGCGGCATATAAGGAGCGCAGTGCTGGACCAGAAAGCAACATTTAATAAGTTCGGTACCAATGAAAAAGGGTGGGAAAATGAAAATAAAAATAGACACAGTGACCCCTTTAAGGCTACACAGTGCTTTTGGCCAACAATGTGTCATGCAACCAAGGATAACAGCAGCACAATGCTACGATGCATTGAGTTAAAAATGAATGGGGTCGCATTGTGACTTCTTAAAATCACAATCAAAAAGTCGCAAGAAATTCAGCATGTTGCTTTTTTTGTGACCGTCAGGCTACGGCCCCATTCACTTTTACTAGTTGTGATGTATCGTAGTGTCGCTGTAATCTTTGGCTGCACAATGTGTGTTGCAACCACAGCCACCTTGTGGTTCCAGCCTAAGGGCCCATTTAGACGGCTGTGCTTTACAGTCCGCAAATTGCAGATCCACAAAACACGGAGACTGGCCGCGTGCATCCTATGATCGAAAATGCCTATTCTTATCAGCAATTGCGAACACAAATAGGACATGTACTATTGTTTTTGCGGGGCTGTGGAATGGACATATAGATGTGGACAACACATGTGTTCCCCGCATCTTCTGCGTACCTGTTGAAATGAATGGATCCACACCCATTCTGCAAAATTGTAAAGCAGATGCGGACTCCTTCATACGGCCATTTGAATGAGCCCTGATACACATACTGGACTTTCATACATGCAACCGCTCTTTTTCACACATCCTCACACATGCAAGCACTCACATACACACTGTCATACATGTAGACACTCTCACATACACACACTTGTACATATACAGGCACTGTCACACACTGTCACACATACAGGCACATATACACACACTGTCACATATGCAGGCACTCTTATACATACACTTGTACACATGCAGGCACTGTCACATATGCAGACACTCTCACATACACACTTGTACACATGCATGCACTGTCACATACACACACTGTCACACATGCAGTCACACATACACTTATACACATGCATGCACTGTCACATACACACACTGTTATACATGCAGTCACACATACACTTATACACATGCATGCACTGTCACATACACACACTGTTACACATGCAGTCACACATACACTTATACACATGCAGGCACTGTCGCATACACACACTGTCCCACATGCAGTCACTCACATACACTTGTACACATGCAGGCACTGTTAAATATGCACACACTGTTACACATGCAGGCACTGTCACATACAGACACTGTCACATATGCAGACACTCATATACACATTTGTACACATGAAGGCACTGTCACATACACACACTGTTACACATGCAGTCACTCACATACACTTGTGCACATGCAAGCACTGTCACATACAGACACTGTCACATATGCAGACACTCTCATATACACACTTGTACACATACAGCCACTGTTCAGGTCCTGCTCCAGGTCTAGCTGTTGCTGCTGCTGGTGAGTAGTTTCTTCACTAGGCGGGTGAAGAAAGCTGCTCATCAGCATCTATAGACTCAAGTTGCTGCTGATGGAGCTGGAACTGCTCCTACCCCCCCACCCTGCCACAGCAGCCATGCCAGAGGAACATGATCGCAGAGGGCCCCCCGGTCAGACCTGCAAGAGAATGTATGATGGCGCAGATAGGCAGTGGCCAACTGACTACATAGGATGTCTCTATAATACTGTAGTTCAGTTTGTCCTCCCTCTCAGTGGGTGTAAAAAAATCCCCAATTTTGGACCGGTAGCGAGGGTCCAACAAGGTGGAGAGCCAGAAGTCATCCCTCTGCCGAATGCTGACAATTCGGGTGTCACTGCACAAGCAAGTGAGCATGCATCGGGCCATTTGTGTAGGTGACTCGGAGGGACTTCCTGCCTCCATCTCCACTGCATACTGCAATGGTGTGTCTGGATCCTCTGCTTTATCTTCCTCATGGATCGTCGCCGTCACGGGGAAGTGCGTTCGGCCCCAGGTTATCTAGAGTCACCAAAGCGGCAGCAGACCCTCGCCCATAATGTTTTAGAGGGTCAGATCAGCAGGCGCTTGCTCCTAATGTTTTTGAGGGTCACCAGCAGGCCATCAATCATTATTTTTTAAGGCTGTGTATAATGCCCGCCTTTATGTGTAACAAAGGGTGTATTGGAGTGCTGGTTCCTTGTAATTTTTGGCAGCTGTTTCACTCAGTGCATAGGCTTTATGAGTGTAGGAGTCCCACTACCTGAACAATTGTACCACAATGTGAATAACGCCCTTTTTAGTGTGATATACAGGTTGTATCGGAGTGCCTCTTGCTTGTAATTTTTGGCAGCACTTGCACTTTACATACAAGTAAATATATAGGAAAGAATGTTTCCTAACAACGTTTCCTCTAAAATCGATTTTATCTTCGGTTTTGTGCGTATTATTTTCAGTCTGTAAAAGTGGCGTACTTCTCAGACAACATCGCTCCCAGCAGCGACCTGGGAGTCCAAGATGCATCCAGACATCCTCCCCATACTGTTCCCAAACCATTTCTGTGGTGTTTCCATCAATTTCTGACCTTTTCCTATGAACCAGGCACCCTCCCCTCTTCAGAGCAGGGGGTGTCTGGTTTAATGCTCGGGTTATACTTCCTTATACTCGGGTGCTCAGTAGAGCACCCGAGCATCCCGATGTGTTTGGCCTGAGCACCCGAGCACTATGGTGCTCGATCAACACTACTTTAGAACATATAACTGCACTACTGAACGGCAAATAATACTTATTATTTGCCACTAATACACACCAAAAAGGGCTGTAATTTTCTCACAACAGTTAATAAGCCCTTTTTTTACCACTAATACAAGTTAAAAAATGCTTTAGAACATATAACTGCACTGCACAAGGACAAATAAGACATAAAAATATTTCCTTGTAATAAACCCTGTTAATGGCTGTATCAAACAGCACTTGAACCCCAATAACAAGAACGGTTTACTGGAATTACAGAGCTGTATAATGGCAATTTGGATCTGCAGTCAGTGAAGCAAGGTGTAATAGGATTGTTCCTATTACCCAGGCTGTAAACTCCCCTACTGAACCCTGTTCTTCTTCAATACTGTGGAATGATTCTTCCCTATGCTTTCCCTGAACTTCTATACAGCAAAATAAAAGTTTTAAAGTCTTTTCTACCACTGTCCCTAGCGCCTGCTGACTTCTCTCCCTGCACTAAGTACACTGGAAAATGGCTGAATCCAAGATGATGAGGCTATTTATAGGGTTGTTACATCACAGGGCTGGCTGGCTACTGATTGGCTGCATGCATGGCATTGTGGGTGATCCCTCGTTCCCAGAGTTCCTTGCTCCATGTCCTAACATGTGCAGCAGCCATTTTATGAAAAAAATTTGATTCTTTACCACGAAGCATGAGGAAATTCAGATTCGGTGCAAACAAATTTTCCTGAAATTCAGATCGAATTCCACTTCGTCAACTTCGATTCGCTCATCTCTACTTGTGACTGCCGGAACAGGAACCACTGTTACAGAGTTACACTTCACTTTGGCTCCTAGAGTGAGACCAAGGAGGACTCTGCTTTGTTTTACTATAAAAAATCAGCTTCTGATAGCAGATAGTTATAGAGATTACAAAACTTGTGACATCCATTATCTAGCCTCAGGCTTATTTCACAGCAGTAAGGTTCCTTCTTCTACTACAGTAAATATAGTTTACTAGCAGAAGGCTTTGCACGGGTATATTTAATCTATTTCATTTAATGTTTCTGTGTGTTGTTAAAAGATATTATGGTATCCCCCATAACAGTGACCTCTACAATACCCTCACAGCAGCCCGCCCCTTTAACAGTGAGTTTTATAGCACCCCACTCCCTTGACATTGACCTCCTCAGGGGCCCACCCCCTCAATAGTGACCTATACAGCACTTCGCCCCTTAACACTGACCTCCCTAGGGGACCCTCCCCTTATCTGTGACCTCCACTGTTCCCTGCCCCCTTAACAGAGACCTCCACAGCACCTGTCCCTTTAACAGTGACTACCAAAGTACCCCGTTCCTGAACAGTGACCTCCACAGTACCCTGCTCCCTTAACAGTGACCTCACAGTAACCTGCTGACTTAACAGTGACCTCCACAGCAGCTGCCCCTTTAATAGTGGCCCCTGCTCCCTTAACAGTGACCTCCACAGTGTCTGACCCTTTAACCCCTTAAGGACACAGCCTTATTTTACCTTAAGGACCAGGCCATTTTTTGCAAATCTGACCAGTGTCACTTTAAGTGCTGATAACTTTAAAACACTTTGACTTATCCAGGCCATTCTGAGATTGTTTTTTTGTCACATATTGTACTTCATGACACTGGTAAAATTAAGTCAAATTTTTATTTTATTTTTTTGCATAAAAAAAAACCTAATTTACCAAAAATTTTGAAAGATTTGCATTTTTCAAAGTTTCAGTTTCTCTACTTCTGTAATACATAGTAATACCCCCAAACGTTGTGATGATCTTACATTCCCCATATGTCTACTTCATGTTTGAATTATTTTGGGAATGATATTTTATTTTTTGGGGATGTTACAAGGCTTAGAAGTTTAGAAGCAAATCTTGAAATTTTTCAGAAATCCAATTTTTAGGGACCACTACAGGTCTGAAGTCACTTTGGCTTACATAATAGAAACCACCCAAAAATGACCCCATTTTATAAACTACACCCCTCAAGGTATTCTAAACTGATTTTACAAACTTCGTTAACCCTTTAGGTGTTGCACAAGAGTTATTGGCAAATGGGGATGAAATTTGTGAATTTCATTTTTTTGCCAAATTTCAATTTTAACCCATTTTTTCCACTAACAAAGCAAGGGTTAACAGTCAAACAAGACTGTATCTTTATTGCCCTGACTCTGCCGTTTACAGAAACACCCCATATGTGGCCGTAAACTACTGTACGGCCACACAGCGGGGCGTAAAGTGAAAGGTGCGCCGTTTTGTTTTTGGAAGGCAGATTTTGCTGGACTGGTTTATTTACACCATGTCCCATTTGAAGCCCCCCTGATGCACCGCTAGAGTAGAAACTCCATAAAAGTGACCCCATTTAAGAAACTACAAGGTATTCAAAACTGATTTTACAAACTTTGTTAACCCTTTAGGTGTTGCACAAGATTTAATGGAAAATAGAGATACAATTTCCAAATTTCACTTTTTTGGCAGATTTTCCATTTTAATATTTTTTTTCCAGTTACAAAGCAAGGGTTAACAGCCAAATAAAACTCATTATTTATGGCCCTAATTCTGTAGTTTACAGAAACACCCCATATGTGGTCGTAAACTGCTGTACGGGCACACGGCAGGGCGCAGAAGGAAAGGAATGCCATACGGTTTTTGGAAGGCAGATTTTGCTGGAATGGTTTTTTTGACACCATGTCCCATTTGAAGCCCCTCTGATGCACCCCTAGAGTAGAAACTCCAAAAAAGTGACCACATTTTAGAAACTACGAGATAGGGTGGCAGTTTTGTTGGTACTAGTTTAGGGTACATATGATTTTTGGTTGCTCTATATTACACTTTTTGTGCGGCAAGGTAACAAGAAATAGCTTTTTTGGCACAGTTTTTATTTTTGTTATTTACAACATTCATCTGACAGGTTAGATCATGTTGTAATTTTATAGAGCAGGTTGTCACGGACGCGGCGATACCTAATATGCATACAATTATTTTTATTTATGTAAGTTTTACACAATGATTTCATTTTTAAAACAAAAAAAAGTTTTAGTGTCTCTATAGTCTAAGAGCCATGTTTTTTTTAGTTTTTGGGCGATTATCTTAAGTAGGGTCTCATGTTTTGCGGGATGAGAGGACGGTTTGATTGGCACTATTTTGGGGTGCATATGACTTTTTGATCGCTTGCTATTACACTTTTTGTGACGTAAGATGACAAAAAATTAAATTTTTTACACCGTTTTTATTTTTATTTTTTTACGGTGGTCACCTGAGGGGTTAGGTCATGTGATATTTTTATATAGCCGGTCGATACGGACGCGGCGATACCTAATATGTATACTTTTTTAATTTATGTAAGTTTTACACAATGATTTCTTTTTTGAAACAAAAAAATCATGTTTTAGTGTTTCCATAGTCTAAGAGCCATAGTTTTTTCAGTTTTTGGGCGATTATCTTGGGTAGGGTATGATTTTTGCAGGATGAGATGACGGTTTGATTGTTACAATTTTGGCGTACATGCGACTTTTTTGATCACTTTTATTACCTTTTTTTGGGAAGTAAGGTGAGCAAAATTTCTATTTTATCATAGTTTTTTATTTTTTATTTTTATGGCGTTCACTGTTCGGGTAAAGTAACATGACTGTTTTATAGATCAGGTCGTTACGGACGCGTCGATACCAAACATGTGTAGAAAATTTTATTTTTTTCATTTTTAATCAGTGATAAATGTGTTTTATGATTTTTACTTTTTTTTCACTTTTTTTCACTTTTTTTTTGACCAAGACCCACTTGGTTCTTGAAGATCCAGTGGGTCTGATGTCTGTATAATACAGTACAGTACACTATATAGGGTACTGCACTGTATTTTACTTACACTTTGTCTGAACAGATCTATGCCTTTAGCACAGATCTGTTCAGCACCATGGACAGCAGGATGCCTGAGAAAGCATCCTGTTGCCATGGGAACCTTCCCCGTCTGCCACAACTTCGCAGATGGGGAAGGGTAAGGTGCCAGCCGTTTATACCAGGGTGCCAGCAATGTGCTGGCACCCTGGTATACCCACTAGCCACCAACGATTATTCAAGGGGAGGCGCCCGCAACCCTCCCCCTGTACCTCCCACCGGGCTAAAATCATTCAGGGGTGCCGGGGGAGGTGAAATATATATATTTTGGGCATTATAAAGTTTCTGATCCCCGCGGTCAGGGACCTTTAACAGTGATCTCCACAGTGCCCACCCCTTTAACAGTGACCTCCACAGCGGCCTGCCCCCTAACAGTAACATTCACAGTGAACGCCCCTTTAACAGTGACCTCCCCTTTAACAGTGAGCTCCACAGCAGCTGCCCTTTTAATAGTGGCCCCTGCCCCCTTAACAGTGACCTCCACAGCAGCTGCCCCTTTGATAATTGTCCCTGCCCCCTTAACAGTTACCTCCACAGAGCCCTGCCGCTTTAAGGCTAGGGCTACACGACGACATATATCACACCAATGTCGCAAAACTATTTTTATTATAATAGTCTATACTGTCGCACTGCAAGATGGATTTTTCTGTGACTGTCGGGTCACAGTTGTAGCATGTCGCATGTCGCAGTGCAGCACCATAGACTATCATAATTTTTTTTTCCCGCAGTGTAGTTGTTATTGTCGCTCGACACAGATTTGAAGAGAAAGACTTGCAGCCTTCTATTGGCTAATGCATGTCATTTTTGGGGAATATCTCAGGAACGGTACGTATTAAAGAGCTGTGACCCGGTCTAAAACCTTCCCGGACACCTGATGTACCTGTGGGCCAAATTTGGTAAAGATCAGTCCAGTTGTTTGGTCTTGCATAAAGAACAGACAGACATACAGAAACTTATTTCTACATATATACCAGCAGGAGGACCTGGCTACGCATGGGTATATTTCATCTATTCCATTTAATGTTTCTGTGTGTCGTTAAAAGATATCGACAGTATCCTCCATAACAGTGACCTTTACAGCACCCTGCCTCCTTAACAGTAAACTCCACAGTTCCCCACCCCTTAACTCTGACCCCCCCACAGTGCCCTGCCACTAAAATGGGACCCCAACAGCAGCCTATGCCCTTAACTTTGACCTTTACAGCAGCCCGCCCCTTTAACTGTGAGTTTCACAGCATTCTACTCCCTTGACAGTGACCTCCTCAGGGGTCCGCCCCCTTAACAGTGACCTCCACAGTACCCCGCTGCCTTAACAATGACCTCCACAGCAGTTCCCCCTTTAATAGTTGCCCCGGCCCCCTTAACAGTGACCTCCACGGTGTCCACCCCATTAACAGTAACATCCACAGTGCCCTCCTCTTTAACAGTAACCTCCACAGCGTCTGGCCCTTTAACAGTGACCTCTACAGCGCCTGACCCTTTAACAGTGACCTCCACAGTGTCCGCCCCTTTAACATTGACCTCCACTGTGCCCGCCCCTTTAACAGTGACCTCCACAGTGCCCACCTCTTTAACAGTGACCTCCACAGGGCCCTGCCCCTTTAATGCTAGGGCTACACGACAATATGTCTCACGCAACATTTAGTCTCAACAATTTTTTTAATGATAGCCTATCGTGTCGCACTGCGACATGCGACATGCTGCAACTGCGACACGACAGTAGCAAAAAATCCATCCAAGATGGATGCATGTAGCAGTGTAGTTTTGCCCTATGTGTCGTGCGATTTATTGTCGTCCTATAGCCCTATCCTAAAGCTGACCTACAGCATTGAAGAAAAATGTCTGGCTTGTTATGGAAACCTGGAGTAAAACTGTGTGTATGGCAGTTGGGATTTGAAGAGAAAGACTTGCAGGCTAATATTGTCTAATGCAGGTAATTTTTGGGGAATATCTCAGGAATGGTACATCCTATAGAGCTAAAGAACCGACAGAAACTCATTTTTATATATATAAGAGGCTATAGGTTTCAATTATCAAACAGTTTTATGAATTCTCTGAAGTTCATTTCAGAATAATTGATGGTTCTGGGTTTCAACTTGTGGTCATCTTACAGATGCCTTAAACCAACCTTATTCCTTGAACTCACTATTTGGCAGATCTTGGGCATAATGAAAAGAACAATACTACTTATCCTGTGCACAGCTCTGAGCAGAAGAAGATGCTACTTTAAAGATTGTAGCTCTGACTAGAATGTGGCTAGAGACACATGATGTTGAAGTTTGGAGAAGGAGCTTTATATGCCTGCATGGAGAGCAAAGTGGGACCCATCGGGGGTGAGCAGGTGCCAGGTACCATTCAGGGTCCTTCTACTGCTCCTGTATGACTTTACATAACCCTAAAGGCGGGGTAACAGGAACTTTGCTGAACTTTGGCTCATGATATCACCCCCAACCCTATTAATCAGAGAGCATACTTATTACTGTCACATAATGAGAGTCTTTTTTTCCAGATCTGCTGTTTAACCCCTCAGGTGACACTATTAAGTGGGTTTACAGAAGAAAGAAGAACCTTATTTGTTTTATTACTGATGAAAAAAAATACAAATTAAAAAAACCTTTGCATAATTAGTCTTGCTGTATACTTAACAATACCTACTAGAAAATACATACGTTATTTATCCCATGCGTACCCCAAAATGGTACCAATGAAAGCTACCAGTCATTAGACATAAAACATGCCTTTATACACATGTATTGACAGGTAAAAAAAAAGTTATTATGGATCTTGAAGTGTAGCAACATAAAAACAAATCATGTTGTCAAAAAGTGTCTTTACTATGCAAAAGTGGTAAAATGTAACAAAAATGATACAAATTTGGTATCTGATGTGATAATATTAAAGAGATTTTCTGAGACTTTTATGCTAGTGAAACTTGCAGGAAGGGTTTTCTAGTATGAATGTGAGGTGGTTAAGATAGTTAACTAATATTTGGGCTTTTTTTTTTTTTTTTTTTTTCACCAATCATTTTCTGTACTTACAGTGACATTTTCAAACCTAGACATTCTCTGTCTTTCTCATCTGCCCTATAATAACAAACTTACTCTGAAAATTGTTTTAAACATGTATAAACGCTGACATTTGAATACTCTAAGTATACTGTCAGGCCAAATAGTTGAGTTTCCATACTTCAAAAAATGTAGCGACCTTTCTGTATGAACTGAAGGCAAATCAGATCTTCACAAAGTTGTGTACCTAAAAATAATTGGAGGAATGTATTAAGCTTTTATGCTAGAAAGCTAGTGTACAAAAGTACATAAGTCCCATTTTGTGCCAACATTTTTAACTTTCTGGTTTTGCAAAAAGGCGGAGCATGAGTGGGAGGAAGTGGGCCTCAGTGGCACACATTACATCTGAAATCTATGCTAGCTCCCTTGCTGGCAAAGATTTCATTTTCTGGTACATAGAACTACTAAAGATGTGGCAGAATTATCCCTAATTAATAATTCTGGTGTGGCGTATGCCAGCGGGATTTGTTATTAACACTGACATATGGGCTGTATTACACCTAGCAATAGTTGAGGCAGATCATTGCTAATAAACATTCGTAGGAATAATTGTTAGCAATGATCTGCCTCTCTAAGGGTATGGCCACACACAGCGGCCATGATCCTGTCAGTTGCGGGCGTGCTGCGGTCATGAACTGTGCAGCCAATTAACCTGCCGCTTCATTTTATTTAACTATTGAAGATCACACTGTTTGGCCGTTTTTATTAGTTAAATGAAAGGCAGCTGAGGCCTAATTGACCGTGCGGCTCATGACCAGATCACGGCCGCTCCATGTGGCCTAATAATGCCGTCGATTACCCAATGAATGAGCAAACACTCGTCCATCGGGCAATCACTATTTTTAATTAGGTTAAAAAAATGAATTTGCCGGTGGCAGATCATGCTGTTTAATCATGGTCATGCCGACAAATTAGGATTCAGTATGGGGACAAGCAATGTCATTGGTGATTGCTCCTTCCCATACTGTCGAAGAAATTACTGCATATAGTAGCAGTGGTCTCCTCTGCTAACTAGTAGGCAATTGCTGGGAAGAAACGCTTCCTATCTGATAATTATCATCTGCATCTGCTGGTCTAATACCAGTCTAAGACAGGGCAGTCTTAATGCAACCCCCGAATGTGTACCATGAGACAAATAAGGCAATTTTCACATTTGTATCTAAGTATTTGAAATAATTAACCATTTCTTTTTATTTTAGGAACAGATAGCTTGCTTAACAACCTCTTACAAACCAGCGATATGTCCTGGGTGGATGAAAATAATTTCACTCTGCTCCACTTTGCGGTTTCTGAAGGAAACTTTGAGAGGGTAAACCATTTTCTCACCTTGAATGCTAATGTAAATAGCCAAACAGTGAGTGGTTCCACACCTCTCATCTTGGCAGTGCAGCGAAAGTTACTAGACATATGTACTTGCTTAATAAAGAATGGAGCTGATGTCAACATAACGGACGAAGACAAGTGGTCACCATTGCATTTTGCAGCCCAAGGAGGAGATGATCGCATAGTTCGGTTACTTTTAGACCATGGAGCAGACGTTGATGCTTTGGAACAGGATGACTGGACACCACTGCATTTGGCCTCCCAAAATGGATTTGAGAATGTTGCCCGTGTTCTTTTTACACGTCAATCCAACCCAAATAGTCAAGAAATAGATGGAAAAACACCTTTGCATGTAGCTTCCTGTTATGGTCACTATAATATTGTCAAGCTACTAATCAGCCAGGGAGCTGACCCAGATGGCAAACAAAAAGATCATAAGACTCCTCTCCACATTGCATCTGATAGAGGTTACTTTCGAGTGGTACAACACTTGATACAGAAAGGAGCCCAACCAAACTCCGTTGACCACAACTACTATACCCCTTTGCATATGGCAGCTATAAAAGGAAAGAGTTTGATCTGCAAACACCTCATAAAGCATGGTGCCCAAGTTAACCTGAAAACGAACCAAGACTGGACACCTTTACACCTTGCAATATTTAAAGGACACACAGAGATAATCCATTTACTTAAAGACAATGATGCCAAAGTAGATGCTGTTGGAGATATGAAATGGACTCCACTCCATCTGGCTGTTCGTTATAGTGAAGACTCCATCATTTCTCTTCTACTAGACATGGGAGCTGACCCAAATGTAGCTGAAATGTCTGGCTGGACACCACTTCATTTTGCTGTTCAAAGGGGGTCCTTTTGCAGTGTTATTAAGCTAATTGAAAGCAAAGTTGATGTTGATGCTCAAAACATGTTTGGCTGGACACCATTACATGTAGCCGTACTAAATGCCAATGCAGCAATTGTAAAGACATTACTCCGGGCCAATGCCAAACAGAATATAGAGGACAGCAGTGGTTGTACCCCATTACAATTAGCAATTAGAAATCAAAAAGACCACATTATTGCTCTCCTAGAAGGAGGGCCAGACACTTCTTCCAGCAGCTCAGCCGAAGATGATTTAGGTCCTTTCCTCAATTTCCAGGAATAGAATGTAACCTGGAACATTTCCACCATATTCCTATTTATTCATAATCTTATTTTTAGAAAATACAGACTGTCAAATACACCTATTGCCATGAATAAAAGAGAAGTAAAAGTAGACAATATCATTTAGTATAGCCAATTGATGGCTAATGCATAAAGAAAAGATGACATTTGTATGGGACAAACTTAGTATGGGGTGAAGGATGTTCTGCAAGTTCTAATGAATTTCAAAGCTTTCTGCATTTTATAGCTTACTTGTCGTAAAGAGGTATTCCCATTTTGGAATGTTGTGGCTTATCTGTAGGATATGTTACAATATTCTAACATGTATGCGTCTAACCTCTGGGACCTTTACTAATCCTTTCAAGTGAATAGGGCCATATTGTAATTTCCTGGACAGTGTGTGAAACATGCAGGGTTCTGAGGTTTGTTGGAAATACAGGCCCCACTGAAGGGGTAATGATGGCACTTCCTATTAAGATAACATCACTACCGATAGTGAAAAAAGTAACAGATGTGTCCTTCCTTACACTCCACTTGGCTCAACATATCCCGAGATGTGTGGTGTGAGATATTTTTCAAATCTTGGGCTACTTTCACACTAGCTTTTTTACTGGATCCAGCAGGGTTCAGCAAAAACGCTTCTGTTACTGATAATACAACCATCTGCATCCGTTATGAATGGATCCGTTTGTATTATCTTTAACATGGCCAAGACGGATCCATCATGAACTCCATTGAAAGTCAATAGGAATGGATCGGTTTTCTATTTTGTCAGAGAAAACGGATCCGTCCCCATTGACTTGCATTGTGGGTCATGACTAATCCGTCTTGTTCTGCATAACAGGACGGAAAGCAAACCGCATCATGCTGTGGTTTGGTCTCCGGTATGAGAATGGAACAGAATGCATTTTGGAGCACTCCGTTCTGCTTAGTTACGTTTTGTCCCCATTAACAGTGAATGGAGACAAAACGGAAGCTTTTCTTTCCGGTATTGAGACCCTATGACGGATTTCAATACCGGAAAATATGAACGCTAGTGTGAAAGTAGCCTTACTTCATCTCACCTTGTAAGCATGTATTAATCTAATAATACAGTATTTATCAAACTAGTCCATATAGGTGTTATCATCCTATACCTACTGTAAGTAGCAAAATACCTTACAGTACATAAAAAACAGTCAACATACATAATAAGTCACCCAATTAAAGAAAACCTAAATCTGCCCATAATTGTTCTTGTTCTTTCAGACTGCTCATCACATATGAGTGCAGAAGTTTGTGCTGCAGAGCTGCTTTTCCTTCTCTATGTAAAGCAGAAGGCCTACTTTGCTGACAAATTTGGAAGCTATGGAGAGATGTCTCCCAATCTAGAGGCTTGAAAGCAGATTTAACCATTCTCTCACTTCCTTCCCCCACAGTTTGCCCATCAAGATGACCGTTATGCCTTCTTTATATGCTTGAATTGGTACAGCAATGGAAACCATTCAAAATAATAAGATGCCATAGCAAGTTGGCAATGTGGACTGTACTTCTTAGGCTACTTTCACACTAGCGTTAGAAGTTGCCGGAACTGCCAGCCGGATCCGGAAATCCATATGCAAATAGTTATAATTTGTTTCCGGATCCGGATGCCGATCCGTCTGACAAATGCATTGCAACACCGGATCCGTCTCTCCGGTGTCATCCGGAAAAACGGATCAGGTATTTATCTTTTTCGCAAATTTAAAGGGAACCTGTCACCTGGATTTTGGGTATAGAGCTGAGGACATGGGTTGCTAGATGGCCGCTAGCACATCTGCAATATTGTGTAAAAAAACCGATATGATACATATGCAAATGAACCTGAGCTGAGTCAGAGCTTGAAAATATGACTCTTCTCTGGTCACACAAGTAAGATATGACTCTTTTATGTTAATTTGCATATGTTTCAAATCTTTTTTTTTTACACAATAAAAGCACACAGAGCTATGGGGACTGGGTATTGCAGATGTGCTAGCGGCCATCTAGCAACCCATGTCCTCAGCTCTATACCCAAAATCCAGGTGACAGGTTCCATTTAAAGATCCGGCATTAATACATTTCAATGCAAACTAATACCATATACGGCAATCCGGTAAGCGTTCGGGAATTTTTTCAGGAGAAAATACTACAGCATGCTGCTGTATTTTCTCTGGCCAAATACCGTAAACGGGACTGAACTGAAGACATCCTGATGCATACTGAACGGATTGTTTTACATTCAGAATGCATTGGGACAAAACAGAAGCGTTTTTTTTTCCAGTATTGAGCCCCTATGATGGAACTCAATACCGGAAAACTTTAACCCTAGTGTGAAAGTACCCTTAGGCTTACGTTACCAAGAAGGCAGTTTTCAGGCAGCTATAGAATATAGTCATGCAATTTAAGCTCTAAAAGTAATGCAATGACCTAGAGACAGACCTTCTTAAGAAATCCATCAATCAGAAAAAAATCTATAACCAAGTCTGTGTTCATATCTGTGTCAGAAACTGTCAAAACAAGTCATATTTCAGTCAAAAAGACTTCAGTTGAACTCAAAGGGCTCAGTTTATAATAGCGGGTTAATCTGGTGCTCCTGGGGTCCATCGGGTGATTATTCAATTTTAAACTGAAGCCACAATGCAGATGTGAGCCTAATTCAGTATTAAATCAAACTACGGTATTCTATGAAAGTAATTCAAATAAATAAGCAAATAAAACTATGAACCACAAAGAATATGAAGGTAAAAAGTAAAATGGAGTCAAACAAATGAATCATATTGTACATGATATATAAGCTTTATTTGTAATATACTCAGCTAAATGATGTTATGCTGTAGATCAATAAACATTTAAATGAATTGCTAAGGCTACCTGTACACAATGTGTCCCTGGCAGTGGGATCAGCATAAGGCTTACTGCTAATTGTCATCCAGCACCTGTATATGCTATTTGTTTCAAATAGCATGTAAAAGCGCGGCCCGGGAAGTACAGGTGCAGAATGGCAATTAGAAATGAGTTACATGCTGATCCTGCTGTTAGGAAGTGCTAAGGTCACCATCTGGAGTGTGGCCTGTGAACCGAAAACTGCAACCAGTCTTCTAAAACTACTCTGAATGTTGGAAAGGTAAGGCTACGCCTAGGTTCTTTACCAGAGCCTACCGCAAGGCCAGATGGACAGTGGTGTTAGGGACCCAGGTTACATCTGCAGAGTTAGGCTATTTTCATACTTGGGTTCGGGGTTCCGCTTGTGAGTTCCGTTTGAAGGCTCTCACAAGCGGCCCCGAACGGATCCGTACAGCCCCAATGCATTCTGAGTGGATGCGGATCCACTCAGAATGCATCAGTTTGGCACCGTTTGGCCTCCGTTCCGCTCCTGCGGAGCCAAACGGATCCGTCCTGACTTACAATGCAAGTCAATGGGGATGGATCTGTTTGACGTTGACACAATATGGTGCAATTGCAAACGGATCCGTCCCCCATTGACTTTCAATGTAAAGTCAGGAGTCCCTATATAATATACCAGATCCGACAGTATATTCTAACACAGAGGCGTTCCCATAGTGATGGGGACGCTTCAAGTTAGAATATACTGAGAACTGTGTAATAACTGCCCCCTGCTGCCTGGCAACACCTGATCTCTTACAGGGGGCTGTGATCCGCACAATTAACCCCTCAGGTGCCACACCTGAGGGCTTAATTGTGCGTATCATTGCCCCCTGTAAGAGATCAGGTGCTGCCAGGCAGTAGGGGCCAGACCCCCCTCCCTCCCCAGTTTTAAATTAATTTGTGGCCAGTGCGGCCCCCCCTCCCTCCCCAGTATTATATTCATTGGTGGCTAGTGTGGCCCCACTCCCTCCCTCCCCAGTATTATATTCATTGGTAGCCAGTGCGGCCCCCCTACCTCCCTCCCCAGTATTATATTCATTGGTGGCCAGTGTGGCCCCCCTCCCTCCCTCCCCAGTATTATATTTATTGGTGGCCAGTGCGGCCCCCCCTCCCTCCCCTGTATTATATTCATTGGTGGTCAGTGCGGCCCCTCTCCATCCCTCCCCAGTATTATATTCATTGGTGGCCAGTGCGGCCCCCCTCCCTCCCTCCCCAGTATTATATTCATTGGTGGCCAGTGCGGCCCCCCTCCCTCCCTCCCTAGTATTATATTAATTGGTGGCCAGTGCGGCCCCCCTCCCTCCCTCCCCTGTATTATATTCATTGGTGGCCAGTGCGGCCCCCCTCCCCCCCTAATTAAAATCACCCCCCCATCATTGGTGGCAGCGGAGAGTTCCGATCGGAGTCCCAGTTTAATCGCTGGGGCTCCGATCGGTTACCATGGCAGCCAAGACACTACTGCAGTCCTGGCTGCCATGGTTACTTAGCAATTTTAGAAGCATTATACTTACCTGCGATGTCTGTGACCGGCCGGGCGCTCCTCCTACTGGTAAGCGAAAGGTCTGTGCGGCGCATTGCTTATAGCACAGACCTTTCACTTACCAGTAGGAGGAGCGCCCGGCCGGTCACAGACATCGCAGGTAAGTATAATGCTTCTACAATTGCAAAGGGGATGCCGCACTGGCCACCAATGAATATAATACTGGGGAGGGAGGGGGGCCGCACTGGCCACCAATGAATATAATACTGGGGAGGGAGGGGGGCCGCACTGGCCACCAATGAATATAATACTGGGAAGGGAGGGGGGCCGCACTGGCCACAAATAAATTTAAAACTGGGGAGGGAGGGGGGTCTGGCCCCTGCTGCCTGGCAGCACCTGATCTCTTACAGGGGGCTATGATACACACAATTAACATCTCAGGTGCGGCACCTGAGGGGTTAATTGTGCGGATCACAGCCCCCTGTAAGAGATCGGGTGCTGCCAGGCAGCAGGGGGCAGTCATGTACACAGTTCTTTTAGTATAATCTAACTTTAAGCGTCCCCATCACTATGTGTTAGAATATACTGTCGGATCTGAGTTTTCACGAAGTGAAAAATCAGATCTGAAAAAACTGTTATGCAGACGGATCCGTTCTGAACGGATACAAGCATTTGCATTATAGGAGTGGATCCGTCTGTGCAGACACCAGACGGATCCGCTCTGAACGCAAGTGTGAAAGTAGCCTTAGTAACAGAAAGCTGGATCATGCACATTAGTGGCAGACCTTCCAGAATCATCAAGGAGGTACAAAGAGAAGTAAGCAGATAGACAAGGGATTAACCCAAAGACACTGGGGCAATGTTATGTATTGGCAGCCTAACTGAGAACTGTAGAAATGTATAGGAAATTCTAATATCTAAGAACTGTTCCCAACAAGGTAAGGCTACTTTCACACTAGCGTTTGGGTGTCCGCTTGTGAGCTCTGTTTGAAGGCTCTCACAAGCGGCCCCAAACGGATCCGTCCAGTCCTAATGCATTCTGAGTGGAGGCGGATCCGCTCAGAATGCATCAGTCCGGCACCGTTTGTCCTCCGCTCCGCTCAGCAGACGGACACCTGAACGCAGCTTGCAGCGTTCGGGTGTCCGCCTGGCCATGCAGAGGCAAACAGATCCGTCCAGACTTACAATGTTAGTCAATGGGGACGGATCCGTTTGAAGTTGACACAATATGGCTCAATTTTCAAACGGATCCGTCCCCCATTGACTTTCAATGTAAAGTCAAAACGGATCCGTTTGCATTATCATGAACAAAAAAGATTTTTTATTTTTTTTTGTTCATGGTAATGCAAACGGATCCGTTCTGAACGGATCTAAGCGTTTGCATTATAGGAGCGGATCCGTCTGTGCAGATACCAGACGGACCCGCTCTGAACGCAAGTGTGAAAGTAGCCTAAAACACAAGAGGTCTTACACCACAGTTTATCATAGCACCTACAGCTTTCTACCATACATAGAGGATATTTCTGAGGTTACATTCTGTGGCCTGCTCCATCTGGTGGTGGACTATAGATGTGTT
Source organism: Bufo bufo (assembly GCF_905171765.1). Taxonomy (NCBI): domain Eukaryota; kingdom Metazoa; phylum Chordata; class Amphibia; order Anura; family Bufonidae; genus Bufo; species Bufo bufo. The sequence continues at coordinate 86,964,786 of NC_053389.1, read as the reverse complement.
CTACCATGAGGATTTGTCTCTGGGAGAATATCTCTATTATACAGTTGCATATGAAGGCCCCTTCAGTATTTTTTGAAAGACCCAAAAAAATAAAGAAGACCTTTTTGCTCTTCTGACATGTCTATATTATTAAATACTTGTACGCTCCATGAAATAACTATTCTGGAGCATATAATCTTATAACTCTGTTTTGTGCTTATTTCTTCTAGAAAAGTATGGTGGATGTTACCATTCCTCTTGTCAAATGGGCGTGTTCCTATACAGTCTGACAATGACAGCACTGATTGGACAATGGCAAATTATGTAGGGACACACCCTCAAATAGTAACACATGGTTGGCAAATTACTGATAAGTTTTTTAAAGGGATAACAGAGAAATAGTATAATTTAGAGCTATAAGAATAGATTTATAATTGAATAGAATTGTTATAACATGAGGAACACAAGCATTTCTTAAACAGACAGGAGAGGTGACAGGTCATCTTTAAAAGGGTAGTTGGGCCCCAACTGGTTGGCTTATAAGCAGATGCAAGATATTCTGGATCTGTATAGGGTCTACACATCCATAGATACGCATGAAGATATTTCCTACAAAAACTTAAAGGGGTTCACCAGGAAAAATAATAAAAATACTGAAAAACTTGTTAGAAATAAACTATAAAAATTCCTTTTAGTTATTTATAGTAGCTCATTTTTTCTAGGTGATAATCAGTGGAGGAGTTAAAATGGCCGCTGTCCGATTCCTGGACATGGAATCCATCCTCCCAATGACACTGAAGGATGTACTGTGTGAGAATGCAGAGCACAGAGCAGGAGCATCAGCAATGTGAAGCTTTATATTATGTGCAGATCACAGCTTAGATAAGCAATTATCTGTCTGTCTGCCTCAAAAGAGATCTGAAGTCATCTCACCTCGATCACACAAGTGGAAGTGTTTCCCCCACAGCAGTGTGCACCTGGTCCTCATTCCTACACTTCAGCTTGTGAGTACGAGGTGAGGAGAACTCCGTTACATAGCACATGGACACTTATCTCGGCTGGCATCTGCACATAATATTGTGCTTCACAGTGCACATACAGGCAGAGACTAGAATTTACATAGGGCTCTTGCTCTGTGCTGTACAATCTTACACAAGCCATACTGCAGTGTCATTAGGAGGACGGATTACATGTCCAGGAATCTGAAAGCGGCACTTTTGACTCCTTCAGTGATTGTCCCCTAGACAAAATGAGCCATAAAAAATAATTAAAGACATTCAAGAGTTTATTTACAATAAGATGTTTTTTCAGTATTTTAATTTTCATATTTCCCGGAGAACCCCTTTAATGTCTAAGCATAAAATTGTGAAGACATAATCCATGTCACAGTTTGTGTAATGTCTCATGTGTGAGAAGATGATACACTGCATGAACATGTGGTAGCTGTCAATGTGATCACTGTATTTTCGCATCAGGCCTCATGCACACGATCGTTGTGTGCACCCGTGGCCGTTGTTCCGTTTTCCGTGATATTAGAACAATAGAGGGAGGGGGGGCCGGGGGGGCACACTGGCCACCAATGATATTCAAACTGGGGAGGGAGGGGGGTCTGCCCCCTGCTGCCTGGCAGCCCCTGATCTCTTACAGGGGGCTATGATACGCACAATTAACCCCTTCAGGTGCGGCACCTGAGGGGTTAATTGTGCTGATCACAGCCCCCTGTAAGAGATCGGGTGCTGCCAGGCAGCAGGGGGCAGTCATGTACACAGTTCGTAGTATATTCTAACTTGAAGCGTCCCCATCACCATGGGAATGCCTCTGTGTTAGAATATACTGTCGGATATGAGTTTTCACGATGTAACTCAAATCCGATGGTATATTCTAACATAGAGGCGTTCCCATGGTGATGGGGACGCTTCAAGTTAAAATATACCATCGGATTGGAGAAAACTTCGATCCTATGGTATATTAACTCCTGACTTTACATTGAAAGTCAATGGGGGACGGATCCGTTTGCAATTGGACCATATTGTGTCAACGTCAAACGGATCCGTCCCCATTGACTTGCATTGTAAGTCAGGACGGATCCGTTTGGCTCCGCAAGGCCAGGCGGACTCCAAAACGAATTTTTTTTCATGTCCGTGGATCCTCCAAAAATCAAGGAAGGCCCACGGAAGAAAAAACGGTCACGGACCAACGGAATTCCGTTTTGCGGACCGTGAAAAAATACTGTCGTGTGCATGAGGCCTCAGGCTCAAACTGTACATAAAATGTTATATAAAAAAATTTAAATATATTTAATTATCTCTACAGTAGATTCATTCTAGGAACTTAACACGAGTTTAGTTTGTAATTAAAAATATCAAATTTAAAAATCATATCTGGTTTTACATAATCTCCGGATTATGTAAGCGTGTCTGCACACTATAAGAAAAAATGCCAGCCTCTCTGGTGACCGGGATCATGGGAGTTCACATAGGCTGGTACTTTTTTCTATTGTGTACAAGCACAGCCATGATGCTGGACTGCAGGGTGGTCATAACCATGGAAACTTTCTCTGCATAATAAATGCTATTTGCTGAAGTGGCAAAACCACTTTAAGCCTCAGAATATAATCAACAATAATCTCATTCATTGACAACCTCAACAGGTCCAGCAGAACACACCCTCATTGTTACCTAATTTTTTGAAAATAATCGCTTACTACTAGGACTTGTTTTCTTACAGATTGAGGTTAGGCCCCCTAATATAATTTCCTCGAGGAAACTCGAGAAATTACTCGAGAAAGTCTAATATGTTGCTCCCATCTGTTTGATTTGGTTACCTTTATCTACTTTAAGGACTTGTTTGAAAGTCTGTTGGAGTTTTAGGTCAAATATCTGCAGAAATGCAGAAAATTCTGAAGGGTTCACAAACTTTAAATCACCAATGTATGTAGAGGATTTAAGACAACAAGACAAGAATATTCTCATTCACTGACAGCAACCAAAGATATTGGTAGGGAATTGTCACACAAAGCAAACATGAAAGCTGCAGATCTTTTCATTATACAAAGATGAAGCTTTGAGCGCATAAGTACCCATTTAAAGAGGACCTTTCACTTTTTTTAAAATTTAAGAAAAATAAATACCTTTGCCTGCCGGGTACCCCCACTGATGCTGCCACCCTGCCTGTTTTTTTAAATTATCGCTCCTGCACCCCCCTGTATGTTCCCCACTCAGTATGTTAATACTGAGCATCGGTACAGGAGGAGGAGATGCAAGGTTTTCTCAATGGGCGTCTCCTTCTCTCTGGCTGTGCCGCGATCCAATCACAGCGGAGAGCGTCACAGCCAGGGAGAAGGTTTCTCCCTGGATGTGACGTTCTCCGCTGTTATTGGATCGCGGCACAGCCAGGGAGAAGCAGACGCCTATTAAGAACTCTGGCATCTACTCCTCCCTGTACTGATGCTCAGTATTAACATACTGAGCGGTAAAAATACAGGTGGAACAGCGGGGTGCAGGAGCGATATTTTTAAAAAAAAACAGGCAGAGTGGCAGCATCAGCAGGTAAAGGTATTTATCGTGAATAAAAAAAAAAAAACGTGAAAGGTCCTCTTAGATATCAATACAATGTTAAATTATAAAAAAAATAACATTGATCACACACAAAATACCATTCCCACAATACATGCCCAAGCATCCAGAACACACCATCTGAATGTCTACATTATAAAGCCAAGGAAAGGTGATTACAATAAAGCATTTTCTTTCACAAAAAAGTTGCAGCAAAATACTGTAAAATACTGTAGCTAAAAAACAGCATTCACCGCTATAATCCTCTTCTGATCCAGCTCAGGTGCTCTGGTGGTCTCCATCTGTCTTTGTTTACAAGCTACCAGCATAGCACATGATCACTGAAGCCGCTAATTAACTCCAAAGACTAGCAGGGACCACTGGAGCATCTGCAATCAATCATGGGAATAGAGATGAGCAAATTTTCGGATATATTCGCAGCGAATTTTGTTAAAAAACTGCTATTTCCTGGCTGCAGAGAGCCTTTATAGTGGTGTAGAACACTGTTCTTGCAGTAACACACATACGGAGTCTGCTTTGGTAGTGAAACAATACTGTGAGTCAGTATGACATGCAGATGCCAGGCGTCGCTCTTAGAATCACTGCACACTTCACTTATTTGGGCAGTCACAGGGTCAAACCTGAACAAATAACTCAAGTATGAACTCAGCCTTACAGGTCGATGTTAGCGCCAAGAAGAAGTGAACTCCTTTTACACCGTCATCAGCTGATTCCACATAGATGTCTACAGAACCTGTTCTATTAAACACTTATACAAGTAGAGCCCCCCGACAGAGTGGTGTCAGCAGTAAGTTTGTGTTGACGTCACAGATTATTTTGCCCTCCCTCTGATCCGTCAGAACAATAACCCAAAAAAACAGGAGTGGATCCAAAACAGAGATGACACGTGAACAGAATATTTGCATGTCTTCTGTGTTTTGTACCCACTCCTGCTTTTGGCTACCAAATCAGCTGCGACGCAGAGAGGATTTGTTGTGCGTCTCATTTTTTCTTCCTTCTGACAGATCAGTAGAAGGGTCAAATAAATGATGAAGTCAGCTAAGCCAAAAGGCTAAATAGTGGCCCAGTCATGAAGTGGAGAGGGTGTGAACAGCATGAGAAGTCCACGGAGTGGCCATATGACATAGTGGTGAGGTGGAAGCAGTATGAGGAGAACACAGAGTGTCCCAATGAGTCTGAAGGTGGCAGCAATGTCAGGAAGCCACAGAGTGGCACAATGACAGAGTGTGGAGGTGGTGGCAGCATGAGGAGGCCACAGGGTGGCAAGGTGACATAGTGCGGAGGTGGCAGCAGCATCAGGAGGCCACAGAGTGGCAAGGTGACATATTTTGGAGGTAGCAGCAGCATCAGAAGACCACAGAGTGGCAAGGTGACATAGTGTGGAGGTGGCAGCAGCATGAGGAGACCACAGAGTGGCAAGGTGACATAGTGTGGGGGTGGCAGCAGCATCAGGAGGCCACAGAGTGGCAAGGTGACATAGTGTGGGGGTGGGTGGCAATACCAGTACCAGCTTAAGATGGTGGGTGAAAGAAGGAGCACTTGGCATCAGATGTGTGGCATCAGGCGGGTGGCAGCATCGGAATAGTAGCTGAGGCAGGTAGCCAGAAGAAACCGGTCTCTTTCGTCAAAGTGTTGGTGTGGCACCATTGATGATCTAGTCTGATGCATCAGGCATTGGTGGGTGGAAATCCTGGCTGATCCACCCCTGATTCATCTTAACAAAGGTCAGTCTCTCCACATTTAGGGTGGACAGGCAAGTTCTCCTTGGGGTAACTATGGCCTCCGCCACACTAAACACCTGCTCGGATGCCACACTACTGGCTGGGCAGGACAGCTTTTCCAGGGCAAACTCGGCCAGTTGCGGCCACAAATCCAGTTTGGCTGTCCAATAGTCCAGCGGATCTTCAATGACATATGGCACGGTGCACTCCAAGTATGCCACCACCTGCTGGTTCAAGTTCTGTCCTATGTCTAGCTGCTGGTGAGTAGTTTCTTCACTAGGCGGGTGAAGAAAACTGCTCATCAGTGACTCTAGACTCAGGCTGCTTCTAATGGGGCTGGTACTGCTCCTGCCACCCCACCCCTCACCAGCAGCCATGTTAGTGGAATGTGAGTGCAGAGGGCCCCACTGCAGACCTGTAAGAGGTTGTATGATGGCGCAGATAGGCAGCGGCCAACTGACTACATAGGATGCCTCAATAGTAGTTCAGTTTGTTCTCCCTTTCAGTGGGTGTAAAAAAAAATTGAATTCCTCCCTGCTTCTTGCTTGTGGGCTAATGAGTGATTGGCCCACAAGCAACTTAAGCAGGGAGTATTTATGACTTCAGATGGAAAAAAATGCAGAATATTCTAAAAAATGAATATATAACGCTATATTCAATATATATAAATATTCTTCATTTTTTTCCCATCTGAAGTCATGATTCCTCCCTGCTTAAGTTGCTTGTGGGTCAATGACTCATTGGCCCACAAGCAAGAAGCAGGGAGGAATCATGTGTTCACTGTTCAGATGGAAAAAAATTATGAATATTCTAAAAACAAATATATAGCACTATATTCTATAGTGCTATATATTTGTTTTTGACCCATGCCTGTATTGATTGCGTAATATTCACATATTACGTGATCATTACCTTGTTGATTTTTGAGTAAAAAAAAAGAAAGAATAATATAACGAATATTCGAATTCGCGAATATTAGCCAAATATTCTACAAAATATTAGCGAAATATCACAAATTTGAATATGACCCCTGCCGCTCATCACTATTCCTCATCGCCCTGTAGCTCCTCCGGCTCCTCCTGCTCCTCCTCTACTATCACCTGTGTAGAAAAAACACCCATTTCGCTACACATTGCTTGTGCTCTAATGTCCTCCTCCTCCTCCAGTTCAGCCCTTACAGGACTCATGTGGTGGTGAGATGTAGGCAACACATCTCTAGTCCCCCTGACCAGCCAGATTAACCAGCATCTGTTCCAGGACATGAAGCAGTGGAATGACATCGTTCATCCCATATTCCTGGTGACTGACAAATAACGTGGCCCCGAGAAAACGGCAGCTGTCACGCATGAGCTGCCAGTGGCTGACATCAAAGTTACACAGGGGATTACTCCTGTCCACTTGGATTTCAAGAAATCGTTGATGGCCTTTCTCTGTTTGTATAGTGGGTCCAACATATGGAGGGTGGAATTCCAATGGGTGGAAACGTCCTATATCAGCCTATGTTGGGGGATGCCGTTCTGCTGCTGCAGCTCAAGGAGGGTGTGCTTTGTGGTGTACGAGTAGCTGAAGTGCATGCAAAGTTTCCTGGCCATATTTAGGATGTCTTGCAGATGGGTGGAAGACTTCAGAACCACTTGACAACCAGATTGAACACGTATGCCATGCAGGGCACATGGCTCAGCCCTCCTTGATGCAGCATTGACACCATGTTGTTCCCGTTGTCGGTCACCATGGTTCCGATTTTCAGTTGTCATGGAACCATGTTTCGATTTCTTGATGAAGGAAATGGAGCAGTTCCTCTCCGGTGTGACTCTGTTCGCCCAGGCAAACCAGGTGCAAAACAGAGTGAGAGTGATGAGACCCGCACATGGCTAGCATACTTTACATGCCTCCAACATAATTCTTGGATCTCTACATGAAAATAATGTATTTGCTGTAAATCACTAGAGGGACATAGTTGGAGACATTGACTTCACAAGAGATAAAGAGCAGTGGAGTTTACTTTGAAATAAAAAATGTCACCACTACATAATTCGGCCCATACAGCAAAAGAAGGTGTACAATCACCTATCAATTTTCCTGAAAAAAAACATGTTTGAAATAAAAAATATCACCACTACGTAATTCGGACCAATACAGCAAAAGGAGGTGAAAAATCACCCATCAATTTTCCCCCAAAAAAACTTGTTTCACATAAAAAATGTCACTACTACGTTATTCGGTCCATACCGCAAAAAGGGCTTTGCCAAATATAACTGAATAGGACCTTATTTTTTTTTTAACTTTTCCACTACACAAGGCTTTTCAACATATAAGTGCAACGCTGAACTGCGAATATATTTTTCTTTTGCCTACGGAGTCCTTTTGTTATGGCTTTGCACAGGGAACAAGAATGTTATGCACAATTCTGATGGAATTCCTGATCTTAAGAAACTGGACGTGGATTCCAAAGCAGAGGCTTTCCTGTCATGTCTTGTGTGCTGTGGAGATCGACTGCAGACGGAGCAGATAAAAACACATGAATATTTTCAAATTACTGAAGCTGCTTGATTTAATTGTGAATAGATGGTAAAGGCAAAGTCTGCTGGTGTGTTGTCATCAGCGTTTTCATTATGTTTACTGCAGGACCCACGATGACGTAATTCGGTCCATACAGCAGTAGGAGGTCTACAATCACCCATTAATGTTCACGAAAAAAAGGCAGTTTCACATAAAAAATTTCACCACTACGTAATTCGGTCCATACCGCAAACGGCAAATAGGCCCTTATTTTTTTCCACTTTTCCACAACACAAGGCTTTTCAACATATAAGTGCAACGCTGAACGGAAAATATATTTTTATTTTGTCGCTAATACAGGACAAAAAGGGCTTTAGATAGGGTTGAGCGAACCCGAACTGTAAAGTTCGGGTTCGTACCGAACTTTAGGATTTTTTGACCCGGACTCGAGCCCGAACATTTTTGTAAAAGTTCGGGTTCAGGTTCGGTATTCGGCGCTTTCTTGGCGCATTTTGAAAGGCTGCACAGCAGCCAGTCAACAAGCATTTGACTCTGTGCCCTTAGAAGCCATCACAGCCATGCCTACTAATGGCATGTCTGTGATTGGCCAGAGCAGCATGTGACCCAGGCTCTATATAAGCTTGAGTCACGTAGCGCTGCACGTCACTCTGCTGTTAATAGTGTAGGGAGAGGATGCTGCTGGTTATTCCAGGGAGAGAATAGGAGAGAATCTTTGTTCAGAACTGGAATCTATCTCAGCGATCTACATACATTTGTGTGGGTGCAGGGCACAATCTTTTTACCCTGCCCTGAACCCAGTGACAGAAAAAAATAACTTTTATCCGTCTGTTAGTTAGGTGGGCGGCAGCGGCGGCGGCCATTTTTTGCAAGCTCAGTGCATTAGCACTGCATCTGAGCTTTTGTGACATTGAAATCCAAGCTTTAAAAACTGCACTAATAATCTGGTTTAAAAAAAATCACCCTTTTTTGGCAATATACAACATCTGGTGCATTTTCAGGATTAGTCAGTGTGCAATTTAAGCTAGAAATACAGCCATAATTTTCTGGGTTTTTAAAAACACACTTTTTTGCCAAAATACCCAATTTTACAGCCCTTGCAGCAGCAGCATGTGTGAAATTCAAGGGTTATATACAGCTTTCATATTTTTTTTGTAAAAAAAAAAAAACTTTTTTTTGGCAATATCCAACATCTGGATTAGTCAGTGTGCAATTTAAGCTAGAAATACAGCCATAATTTTCTGGGTTTTTAAAAACACTATTTTACAGCATCAGCATGTGTGAAATTCAAGGGTTATATACTGCTGTCATATTCAGTTATTAAACAAACACCGATTTTGGGCAAAAAAGTTTATTTTGCACCCTTTGCTGCATATGTCATTGTGAGATAAACACTTTAGATACTGTGGTTCTATTCAGTTATTAAACAAATCTTTAATTGCGGCCTAGTGTGGATCAGGGCGTGTGAGATACACCCTTTATATACAGTGGTTATAATCTTCTATTAATAAAACACCCTTTCTTGGGCAAAATACTCAATTTTTCTAGCCTTGCACCATCAGCACGTGTGAAATTCAAGGGTTATATACTGATGTCATATTCAGTTATTAAACAAATACCTGTTTTGGGCAAAAAAGTTTATTTTGCAGCCTTTGCTGCATATGTCATAGTGAGATACAGCCTTTACATACTGTGGTTCTATTCAGTTATTTTAAATACAGCCATTTTGGACACAAATCTTTAATTGCAGCCTAGTGTGGGTCAGGGAGTGTGAGATACACCAATTACATACTGTGGTTCTATTCTGCTGTTATTAAACACCCATTTATGGCAAGATCCGAAATTTGAGAAATATGAGGAGAGCGTCAAATAAGGGACGTGGCCCAGGTCGTGGTGCTGCTGGTGGAGCTCCTGTTGCAGTGAGAGGACGTGGTCGATCTGTGCCAGCTACACGCACAAATGAAACCCCTTCCTCGGGTGCGAGTAGGCGACAGAACCTGCAGCGGTATTTGGTCAGGCCTAATGCGGCTCTACGAATGGTGAGGCCTGAACAAGTACAGGCGATAGTAGATTGGGTTGCTGACAGTGCCTCCAGATCCTTCACATTGTCTCCCACCCAGTCTCCTGCTGAAAGATCATAGTTGGCATCTGCAGTCGATGTCCATCAGTCTTTTATCTCACCCCCTTGCAAATTAGCCAAGCAGTCTGAGCCCCAAGTCATGCAGCAGTCTCTTCTGCTTTTTGATGACTCTGTTAGCAGGGTTTCCCAGGGCCATCCACCTAGCCCTGCCCCAGAAGTGGAAAAGATTGAGTGCACTGATGCCCAACCACTTATGTTTCAAGATGAGCACATGGGAGGACCACCGCAGCACGTCTCGGATGATGACGAAACACAGGTGCTGTGGATTTCGAAAGTGTGCAGACCAACAAAGAGGGCAGGGGTGAATAATGGTTGGAAGATGATGTGGAGGTCGATGAGGTCCTTGACCCCACATGGAATTAAGGTCATGCGAGTGACCTGTGTAGTTCGGAGGAAGAGGCGGTGGTCGCACAGAGCCACCAGCACAGCAGAAGAGGGAGAAGGGTGCAAAATTGGAGCGGTCGTCCCCTAGACAGTACGCCTGCTACTGCCCACCGCAGCAAGGAACTGAGCATACCAAAGCCAGCTCCAAGAAGTTCCCTAGCGTGGCAGTTCTTCAGACAATGTGCTGACGACAAGACACGAGTGGTTTGCACGCTGTGCAATCAGAGCTTGAAGCGAGGCATAAATGTTCTCAACCTGAGCACAACCTGCATGACCAGGCATCTAAGTGCAAAGAACGAGCTGCAGTGGAGTAGACACCTCAAAAACCAGCAACACCACCACCTGGATCACAAAGCATCTCCAGAATGTCCCACGGAAGCGTTCAGCTCTCTATCTCTACATCTCCCAAATACTGGAGCAGAAGAGAAAGTACCCCCCTACCCACCCACGATCCCTGGCCCTAAATGCCAGCATTTCAAAATTACTGTCCTTTGAAATGCTGTCATTCCGTCTGGTGGGGACTGAGAGTTTTAAAAGCCTTATGGCGGTGGCTGTCCCACAGTACGTTTTGCCCAGACGCCCCAACATTTCCAGGCGTGCCATCAATTCCCTGCACAACCAAGTGGGGGACAAAATCAGGTGTGCTCTGCGCAACGCCATCTGTGGCAAGGTCCACCTAACTACGGATACGTGGGCCAGTAAGCACGGTCAGGGACGTTATATCTCCATAACAGCACACTGGGAAAATGCATTGGCTGCAGGGCCTTAGGCGGATAGCAGTTTGGTGCATGTCCTTCCACAATCAAGGATTGCAGGGCGCTTCAGTTTGCCTCCTGTTGCTTCCTCCTCCTACTCCGCTTCCTCATCCTCTACCGGCTCCTCATCTGGTCAGCGTAACACCTTCACCACCAACTTTAGCACAGCCAGGGGTAAACAACAGCAGGCAGTTTTAAAACGCATCTGTTTGGGGGACAAACCTCATACCGCGCAGGAGCTGTGGACGGGCCTTGAACAACAGACTGATGAGTGGTTGGTGCCAGTGAGCCTCAAGCCCGGCCTGGTGGTGTGCAATAATGGGAGAAATCTTGTAGCAGCTCTGGGACTAGCCGGTTTCACGCAAATCCCTTGCCTGGCGCACGTGCTTAATTTGTTGGTGCAGAGGTTCCTTAAAAATTACCCCATTATGTCAGAGCTGCTGAATAAAGTGCGCGCTTTCGGCGTTCTCACCCTGCTGCTGCTCGCCTGTCAGCGCTTCAGCGTAACTTTGGCTTTCCCGCTCACCACCTCATGTGCGATGTGCCCACAAGGTGGAACTACACCTTGCACATGCTGGCTAGACTGTGCGAGCAGCAGCAGGCGATAGAGGAGTTTCAGCTGCAGCACGCACTGGTGATTCGCTCTGTGGAACAGCACCACTTCACCACCAATGACTTGGCCTCCATGTGAGACCTGTGTTCCTGTTTCGAGTACTCCACTAACATGGCCAGTGCCGATAACGCCGTTCTCAGCGTTACTATCCCACTTCTATGCCTCCTTGAAAAAATGCTGCTGGCGATAATGGAAGAGGATGTGGCACAGGTGGAGGAGAAAGAGGTATCATTTCATAGGTTTTCCGGATAGTCATTCACAAGTGGCTCTGAGGGTAAGTTCCTGCACCCACAAACGCCAGGTACACAATTGTCCAGCCAGGGCACAGTTCTGAAGGATGAGGAGGTGGAGGATGAGGAGGAGGAGATGGAGGAGGAGGAACCGTGTTCACAGCAGGGTGGCACCCAAACCAGCTCATTGCCATCACTGGTGCGTGGCTGGGGGGATACAGAGGACACAGACGATACACCTCCCACAGAGGACAGCTTTTCGTTGCCTCTGGGAAGCCTGGTACACGCGATTACATGCTGCAGTGTCTCTGCAACGACCGCTGAGTTGCCCACATTCTAACTTGTGCTGATTACTGGGTGGCCACGCTCCTGGATCCCCGTTACAAGGACAACGTACCATCCTTAATTCTTTCACTGGAGCGTGATCGTAAGATGCGCGAGTACAAGCGCATGCTGGTAGACGCACTGCTGGTGGCATTCCGACCTTACAGCGGGGGCACAGTGGAAGCACAAGGCGAAGGCAGAGGAGGAGGAAGAGGTCGCCAATGCAGCTGGGGCACCGCCAGCACCTCAGAAGGCAGGGTTAGCATGGCCGAAATGTGGAAAAGCTTTGAAATCACGCCACAACAACCAGCACCACCAGCTGATATGGATCATCTTAGCAGGAGGCAGCATTTCATCAACATGGTGGAGCAGTATGTGTGCACACGCCTACACGTACTGAATGACGGGTCTAACCCTTTCAACTTCTGGGTCTGCAAATTGGGCACATGGCCTGAGCTTGCCCTTTACGCCTTGGAGGTGCTGGCCTGCCCTGCATCCAGTGTATTGTCTGAACGTGTGTTTAGCACGGCAGGGGGCGTTATCACAGACAAGCGCAGCTGCCTGTTTACAGCCAATCTGGACAAGCTCACGTTCATTAAAATGAACCAGGCATGGATCCCACAGGACTTGTCCATACCTTGTGCAGAATAGACATGTATACCGGCCTTAACCAGCCATTGTTATACTACAGCGCAATTGCTCATTGTTGTATTTTGAATATTTCACCCAAATAGTGGGTATTTCACCCAAATCAGTGTACCCTAATTAAAAAAAAATTTAAAATATTAAAACCAAAAACCAGTGTTGGCTACTTCGTCCTTTTGCACCGCCGCTTCCACCTGCACCGCTACATCCACCGCCTCCTCAAACTCTAGTAGACAGGTAACATTTCACTAATTTGTCTGTTACATATTCGGGTGAAATTCACCACTTTTTGGGTGGGATATACCCCGACTGTACCTAGTAGACAGGTAAAAACATTTCACTAATTTGTCTGTTACATTTTCTGATGAAATTCACCAATTTTTGGGTGTGATATACCCCTGCTATATCTAGTAGACAGGTAAAAAAAAATCATTAATTAGTCTGTTATATATTCGGGTGAAATTCACAAATTTTTGGGTGTGATATACCCCTGCTCTACCTAGTAGACAGGTAACATTTCACTAATTTGTCTGTTACATATTCGGTGAAATTCACAAATTTTTGGGTGTGATATACCTGTCGGGATTCGAACCCGTGACCAGCCACATCCCAGGCGGTAGCCCTGCTTACTAGGCTACCGTCCTCTCTGGACATTCCTCCCTGAAGCCTATTGGTTAACCTCAGTCTTGCCTAGCCTTGCTCATTACCCTTGATTCCCCACACCTGGTACTTCCCTATATAGTCCAGCCCCTTGCACTCCAGTTTGCTGATTATTGAGCTCCTGAGCCTTGATCAAGCTTCTCCTCATCTGTTGCTCTTACTACTGCTGGAAGTCCACTGCTGACCAGGAATTGCCTACCGACTACTCTTCTGCCTTATCCCTACCTACTGAACTGCTACCACCGTTGCCATCCGGATTGTCTGATCACGCTTACTACCTGCCTGCGGTCCTTGCCACTGGGCTCCACTCCTACCTCCAGCCAGCGGTCCTCTGAATCAGGTGAGCCTGTAGGACTGTTACAGAATAATCAGCCACACTATGGAGTCCGCAATGGCCACTCTGCGTAAGCAGGTCTACGAACTTCAAGAATTTGGTACTACATATCAGGAGAAATTTGCCAAGCTCCAAGGCGTAGTCCAAAGCCAGCAAAGGGAGATTATTGAACTACAGAGGCAACACCTGGACGTCCGCGGCGCGGCCGCAGACACCCGCATTCCACTCCCATCAAGATTCGGCGGCGACAGACGCCAGTATCGGGGGTTTCTAAACCAATGCCGCATCTATTTTCAGATGTACCCGGCCCCCTTCACCACCGAGAAAAAGAAGGTGCTATTCATGGTCAATCTCCTGACGGAAGAAGCATTAGCATGGGCATCACCTTACGTGGAGACTAACAGTCAGCTCCTGGACGACCTAAACAACTTCATCACCGCCATGAGCCAAGTCTTCGACGACCCCAACCGCTGTGCGACAGCTGAGGCACGACTACATGGTCTGCGGCAAGGGAGACGCTCCGTCGCCGAATACACCGCCGAGTTTCGCCGTTGGGTCACTGACACCACCTGGAACCCAGCGGCACAGAGGAGCCAATTCCGGCGAGGCCTGTCAGAATTAATAAAGGACGAACTCGCCAGAGTTGAGGCCCCGGACGATCTGGATGACTTCATTCAGTTATGCATCCGGATAGATCAAAGACTCTCCGAGAGGAAGAGAGAAAGACTCTGGTCCTCGGACCACAGACCCACTTACTCCTTCTCTTCCAACGCCAAGCGCGACCGCCAATCAGCAACTGAACCTATGCAGGTCGACGCTCTACGTAGGTCTCTATCTACAGCTGAGAAGGAGAGACGGCTGGCCGAAAACCTCTGCCTCTACTGTGGGGAGCCGGGTCATTTTGCCATCAAATGTCCTCATAAGATCCGTAAGACTATTGCCGTCACGGAACTAAAGGAGCAACCACAGACTCCAACCCCGTCAGCAGCCCCGTAAAATAACAATACGGCGGCTCATGGATCCCATTTCATCATTCCCATCCTCATCGACATTGAGGGGCGACAACTCCCCTGTTCAGCGATGTTAGACTCCGGGGTGGGAGGCAACTTCATGGACCTAACCTTTGCCCGCGAAAAGAACATTCCACTGACAATCAAGGCAGCCCCTGTTGACCTGGAAACCGTAGACGGATCCCCACTCTCCTCGGGGCCGGCCACTCACGAGACCACTGAACTACAACTCCTCATAGAACCCGATCACCGCGAAAAGATCCACTTCTCGCTGATCGCTTCCCCGAAGTTCCCGGTGATCTTGGGCATCCCTTGGTTGGCCACCCACAACCCCTCGGTGGACTGGGAAAGCCGCTGCATACGATTCCCGTCCGAGTTCTGCTCGCTAAATTGCTCCCACAGACCCGTCCTTCCACCCGAAGACACCACCATCTCAAAGCTATCCGTCAAGGATCTGCTACCCCCTCAATACAGCGAGTTCCAGGATGTCTGCGACAAGAAAAACGCAGACAAGCTGCCACCACACCGACCCTACGACTGCCCTATAGAACTGTTGCCCGGGGCCGAAATACCCTTTGGCAGTATCTACTCCCTCTCAGAGCCTGAACTCAAGGCTCTGAAAGAGTACCTGGACGAGGACCTGAGGAAGGGGTTCATCCGGCCCTCCACCTCCCCCGCGGGAGCCCCCTTTTTCTTCGTAGAGAAAAAAGACTCCTCCCTGCGTCCCTGCATAGACTACAGAAAGCTTAATGACATAACCGTAAAAAACCGGTACCCGCTCCCACTGATTTCCGAACTCCTTGAGAGACTCCGGGAAGCGAAGATCTTCACCAAACTCGACCTTCGAGGGGCCTACAACCTCGTCCGAATCCGCCCTGGGGACGAATGGAAGACCGCCTTCCGGACACGTTATGGTCATTTCGAGTACCTGGTCATGCCTTTCGGACTCTGCAATGCTCCCGCCACCTTCCAGCACTTCATTAACGACGTCCTCAGGGACATGCTGGATCTGTTTGTAGTCGTTTACCTGGACGACATCTTGATCTTCTCTGAAGACCTTGAGCAGCACCGCGAACACGTCCGCAGGGTACTGCATAGGCTCAGACAGAACTCTCTCTATATCAAGCTAGAGAAATGCGAGTTTGAGCGAACCACCACTCAGTTCCTCGGATACATCATCTCCCCAGCGGGCCTAAGTATGGACCCGGGGAAGGTCCAAGCTGTGATGAACTGGCTCGTTCCGAAAAACGAGAAGGAGATACAAAGATTCATTGGCTTCGCCAACTTCTATCGGAAGTTTATCCGGAACTTCTCCAAGGTCATAGCACCAATCACCCAACTCACCAAGAAGGCAGTCCCCTTCTCCTGGACACCCGAGGCCCAGGAGGCCTTCACCAAGTTGAAACTCCTCTTCACTTCTGCCCCAATCCTAATCCACCCGAACCCCGAGCTCCCATTTACAGTCGAAGTGAATGCATCAGACTCTGCGGTGGGGGCAGTTTTGTCACAACGGACAGGGGAGGGGATGCTATTACACCCGTGCGCATATTTCTCCCGCCAGATGTCCCCCTCCGAGAAGAACTATGACATCGGGAACAAAGAACTACTGGCGATCAAGGATGCCTTCTCCGAGTGGAGACACCTGCTGGAGGGAGCCACCAACCCCATAATCGTACTAACTGACCACAAGAACCTCGAGTTCATCCGCAGCGCTAAGAGACTCTCAGCCAGACAGGCCAGATGGAGCCTATTCTTTTCCCGCTTCAACTATCTTATCACCTATCGCCCTGGATCAAAAAACGGCAAGGCTGACGCCCTCTCCAGAATGTTTTCCGAGCCCTCACAGAGTAACAAGGGCCAAAATAACATCTTACCCGAGTGAAGGGTCGTAGGGGCCACCTACTCTAAAGAACTCCTGGGCACAATCAAAGAAGGATATGAAAATGACCCCTTCCTCTCCCACCCCACAGGCAATGTCAGCCTTACGTTTAAGAACGGTCATTGGTTTCATCAGGACCTACAACTATATGTACCAGAAATCGCACGGCTCGAAGTGCTCAAACTCAACCATGACTCCAAGGTGGCCGGCCATTTTGGCACAAGAAAGACCCAGGAGCTTCTCTCCCGCTCCTTCTGGTGGCCAACATACAAGGAGGACATCAAGAGGTACATCTCCTCGTGCACGGTCTGTGCCCGCAATAAGACTCCTCGTTCCTCTCCCGTGGGTCTGTTACAACCCCTCCCGATTCCCTCCCGCCCCTGGGGCTCGATCTCCATGGACTTTGTGGTAGACCTTCCTCCTTCAAAAGGGATGAACACCATCCTGGTCGTTGTCGACCGTCTCACCAAGATGGCCCATTTCATCCCCTACAAAGGCCTACCCACAGCCAAACAGACGGCCGATCTTATTCTCAGAGAGGTCTTCAGGCTGCATGGGATCCCGGACGACGTGGTCTCCGACCGAGGCGTACAATTTGCCTCAAAGTTCTGGAAGAACTTCTGCCTGGCGCTCGGGGTTAAAGTGAACCTGTCCTCTGCTTTCCACCCTCAGTCAAACGGGCAGACGGAGAGAACTAATCAGACCCTAGAGCAATACCTACGCTGTTTCAGCTCCCACCTGCAGGATGACTGGCTTGATCATCTCCCCACGGCCGAGTTTGCCTACAACAATGCTGAGCACAGCTCAACCAAGGACAGCCCTTTCTTTGCCAACACAGGCTCGCACCCGGTGTTCATTCCCCACCTACCCGTTGCCTCCACCCTCCCAGCAGTGGCCGAACGCCTAACAACCCTACAGGAGGCACAAGAGCACATTATAGACAACCTCCAGCTTGCCCAGAGGCGCTTTAAACAGGGAGCAGACAGACGTCGCAAACCCACCCCGGGCTTCCATGTGGGAGACAAGGTGTGGCTGTCCACCAGGAACCTCAGATTAAAGGTCCCCTCCAAAAAATTTGCCCAAAGATACATGGGTCCGTTCCGGATCACCGCACAAATCAACGAGGTCACGTTCCGGCTCGACCTCCCGGACTCCATTAGGGTGCACCCTGTCTTCCATTGCTCTCTCCTCAAGCCATACGTGGAGAACACCTTCACAGGCCGCCACTCGCCCCCTCCACCACCTGTGAGGGTACAGGGTGAAGAAGAATACGTTGTCGCAAAGATTCTCGACTCCAGGATCCACCGGGGAAGACTACAATACCTAATTGGGTGGGAGGGTTACCCTCCCGAGGATAACTCCTGTGAGCGAGAAGAAAATGTCCACGCCCCCAGACTGGTAAAAGAGTTCCACCAACGGCACCCCGGTAAGCCGGTAAGCCTGCCCCTGCGGTGCCCAGAGGTCACCTTGGAAGGGGGGGAGTACTGTCGGGATTCGAACCCGTGACCAGCCACATCCCAGGCGGTAGCCCTGCTTACTAGGCTACCGTCCTCTCTGGACATTCCTCCCTGAAGCCTATTAGTTAACCTCAGTCTTGCCTAGCCTTGCTCATTACCCTTGATTCCCCACACCTGGTACTTCCCTATATAGTCCAGCCCCTTGCACTCCAGTTTGCTGATTATTGAGCTCCTGAGCCTTGATCAAGCTTCTCCTCATCTGTTGCTCTTACTACTGCTGGAAGTCCACTGCTGACCAGGAATTGCCTACCGACTACTCTTCTGCCTTATCCCTACCTACTGAACTGCTACCACCGTTGCCATCCGGATTGTCTGACCACGCTTACTGCCGCCTGCCCTGACCCACCGCCTGCCTACCGACTACTCTTCTGCCTTATCCCTACCTACTGAACTGCTACCACCGTTGCCATCCGGATTGTCTGACCACGCTTACTACCTGCCTGCGGTCCTTGCCACTGGGCTCCACTCCTACCTCCAGCCAGCGGTCCTCTGACTCAGGTGAGCCTGTAGGACTGTTACAATACCACTCCTATACCTAGTAGACAGGTAAAAAAAAAAAAAGCACTAATTTGTCTGTTACATTTTCGGGTGAAATTCACCAATTTTTGGCTGTGATATACCACTGCTATACCTAGTAGACAGGTAAAAAAAAAATCATGAATTTGTCTGTTACATATTCGGGTGAAATTCACCAATTTTTGGCTGTGATATATCCCTGTTCTACCTAGTAGACAGGTTAATAAATTTCACTAATTTACCTGTTACATTCTTGGGTGACATTTTACCTTTTTTGCCGTGAATAAACCCCTGCTCTGCATAGGTAACAGGGACTGATTTTTTTTTTTAAATCATCTGTTCCATTGTTGGATGACATTAACCCATTTCTGGCGATGAAAAAACCCTGCTCTGCATAGGTGACAGGGAATTAAATTCCTTCCGCTTTAATATCTTGTCCCACAATTCAGCTCGATCACATTGCAGCCATTGATCTCCCTTGGATGTGGTCTCTCTTTCTCACGCTCCCTCTCCGGCGTGGAACCCTGATTCGCCACTAACCGTGATCAACATGGTAGGCGCAGAAATGAACATCAAAAGTTGATAGAGAAGATATCCAAATGGATCGTATGTGTGCACACGCCTACACAAACTGACTGATGGGTCTGCTCCTGCAACTTCTGGGTCTCCAAATTGGGCACATTGCCTGAGCTTGCCCTTTACGCCTTGGAGGTGCTGGCCTGCCCTGCAGCCAGTATATTGTCTGAACGTGTGTTTAGCACGACTGGAGGGGGCTATCACAGGTTATATTTCCCAATGTTTTGGGGTGTACCCTAATTTAAAAATATATAAATAAATTTAAAACCAAAAAGCAGTGTAGGCTACCTCCTCCTCCTCCACCGCCACTTCCACCTACACTGCCACATCCACTGCCTCTTCAACCTCCTACTCCATATGGATCTCGTCCTCCTAGATATTTTTTTACGTATTTTATGTTATTTAAAGTAATTTCCCTATCCACATTTGTTTGCAGAGCACTTGCCATGCTCTTAACCACATTTTGATGCCATTTGCAGCCCTCTAGCCCTTTCCATGACATTTTTAGAGCCATTTTAGTGTTCAAAAGTTCTGGTCCCCATTGACTTTAATGGGGTTGGGGGTCAAGTTCGGGTCCCAAACTCGAACTTTTTTGTGAAGTTCGGCCAAACTCGTCGAACCCAAACATCCAGGTGTCCGCTCAACTCTACTTGTAATTTTTTGCAGCACTTGCATTTTTCCTGCAAAATAGATTTTTTGGGGGGTTTTGTGCATATTTTTGTCAGCCTGTAAAAGTGGCGTACAACTCGGACAACATGGTTCCCAACAGCGACCTGGGAGTCCAAGATGCATTCAGACATCGTCCCCATGGTGTTCCCGATCAATCGCTACTTTCATTGTACATACAGTGCATTCATGAAGACCCTTTCAACTTTTTCACATTTTGTTATGTTGCAGCCTTGTGCCAGAATTGAATAAATGTTTTCCACATTATTCTGCATTCAATAACCCATAATGAGAGAGTGAAAGAATATTTTTTTGTACCAATCTATTACAAAGGCATGGACAGAATTCAGACAATTGAAACTTAGTCCTGGGGGCCTCCCATTGCTCTTGTTCATCTTTGTGATGTTTCTACATCTTGATTGGAGTCCAACTGTGGTAAATTCAGTTGATCGGACATGATTTGTAAATATCCCCCCGCAGCTGTTTAGCAGTTAATACCAACACATCAGTGTTTAGGTTAGTGATTTTCATCAGTGGTAGTGATGAGCGAGCATGCTCGGCAGATCCGAGTGCTCGGCCGAATAATTCGGGTGCTCAAATACAATTTAATACACTGGAAGTCAATGGGAGAACCCCAGGCACCCCCTGCTCGGAAGAGAAGAGTGTCTGGTTCATAAAAAAAGGTTAGAAATTGATGGAAACCCCTTCAAAAAATTTTGGCAACAGCATTAAGAGGATAGCTGGATGCATCTTAGACTCCTATTATGTACGACATACAATAGACAACCACACAAAGGCTATATGCCAAAAGCCAGGTATGTACTGTACAAGCCATCCATCTATCCATGAGACAGATAACAGCCAGCATACCTTGCAATGGCAGCCTTGTGCACTATGAGATATTCCAAACCAGCTCTCATCTGACTGAGAACCAGTAAACCTCAAAGTTATTTTGCATCTGTTGGATGGCTTGGGTGGACCTGCACACCTAGATCAATATCATTAGGGCTACTGTCACGGCGGAGAGTGCGGGAAACCCCCCACCGTGCGGTATCAAAGGGATAACGGGTAGCTGCTAGGCCAGGACGCCGGGATCAGGTCACCTCCTAATGCGTCCCTAATTCTGACCCTGACTCCTAACCGTATGAGCCAACCCAGATGGTAGAAGGGCTCATACTCCGGAACCTCGGGGCCCTACTAACCCTCAGGAAATCCCTGGACTAGGAGCAGGGTAAGACGACCTGTTCCTCCACAACACGGACGAACAGGAGTCTCCACTGGCCAAGCTGCAAGGAGAGGGGAACACATACAGCATATGGAGATGGCAGTGTCACAGCCAGACAGCTGAGAAGCGCTCACAGGAGCTTCTCAGATCCTCCTCCTTGAATTTCTTTGTTTTGGTTTAGTTTCTCATCTCGTTAGTCTATCTCAGCTGTCATGCAGTTGGACTGATTGCTACCCTTTAAGTTCCTCCCCATAATGCAGTAGTGTGCGGCTGATACAACTTCCTGGAGTGTGTGTGCATGCTGTTCCCAGTTCCAGTCCTCAGTCGTCAGTCGTCTGCAAGATAAGTGCTGTTTATGTATTTATGATTTTGTCTTTTCTGGATCCAGGTGACCCTGACTCCCTCCGTGTCAGTGTAGGGAGCCGGTGGTCGTGTCCCTTCACTATTGTAGGGTCTTCAGGTAATAGATAGCCGAGGAACGTGGATATGCGGCCATCCACCTTTGGGGTGTTTGCATAGGCTGAGCAGTGAGGGAGAGCGGCAGGTCTATTGCAGGGGTCTCCCTTTGTTCCTTAGTTGTGGCTCCAGAGAGACATTGTTTATATGGTATTGTCTTGTTTCCTGTACACCATCTGTGACATTATCAGCCGCCAAAACCGTCTCAAGCATGGATCCGGTTTCACTTTTGGCTGAACGCTTTCAGGGTCTTTCTTTGGAGGTAGCTGATCTCCGTAAGACTTTTTCTCAGTTTCAAGTGACCGGTTCAGCTTGCGTTCATGGAGTTTGTGCTGAGCCTAAGATCTCGCTCCCAGATACGTTCTCCGGGGGTAGTGAGAATTTTGTGCGTTTTAGAGAGGCTTGCAAACTCCATTTTCGCCTTCTTCCCCATTCTTCTGGTGATGAAGAACGGAGGGTGGGGATCATTATATCGCTGCTCAGGGGTAACGCTCAGTCCTGGGCCTTTTCGCTGCCGGAGGGGGCACGGCCCCTTCATTCAGTGGATGAATTCTTTTTAGCCCTATGATGATCCGGATCGTATTGCTCTGGCTGAGTCTAGACTACGTATGTTATGCCAGGGTAAACAATCCGCAGAGATATACTGTTCAGAATTTCGGAGATGGGCAGCAGATACGGGTTGGAATGATGCTGCACTCCGAAGTCAATTTTGCTATGGTCTTTCAGAGGGATTGAAAGATGCATTTGCCTTTCATGAAAGACCTACCTCCTTGGATTCTGCTATGTCTCAGGCTGTTCGTATTGACAGGCGTCTTAGAGAGAGAGGAGAGATCTCTCCTTCCTGTCATACTCAGTCCCGGGACAGTGCAGCGGTCTCATTCTGTGCACAGGGGTCTCAGTCGCTGTCAGCCCCTTCTGAGCAGGAGTACATGCAGCTGGGGTTGATTGCCTCTGACAATAGAAGATTCAGCCCGCAGGGGAGGGTTTGTTTTTGTTGTGGAGGTATAAATCATCTGGCAAATGTTTGTCCCTCTAGGAGATTCAGGCAGTCTTCTGGGAGTAATAAAGAAACAAAAAGGAAAAAATCTTTTAAAAATGTTCCGTCTGTTACTATTGGCAGGGTTGAGGCGGAAATTGAAGGTTTTCCGTTTGCTTGTAGTTCCCGTTTTGTCCTGCCTGCTAGGGTGGCGCTAGAGAGCAAGAGCATTTTTTGTGAGATTTTTGTGGATAGTGGAGCAGCTGTCAACCTCATTGATAATCAATTTTCAATAACTCATGGTTTCCAGGTATGCACTTTGGGAAAGGATATTCCTGTTTTTGCTATTGATTCAGCTCCACTTTCTCAGAAATCATTAAAGGGCATAGTTCACAATATCCGTTTAGTTGTGAGTAATGCTCATGTTGAGGATGTGTCATGTTTCGTCCTTAGCGGTTTGCCTACTCCTCTAGTGTTGGGGCTACCCTGGCTCACTAAACATAACCCCACCATTGATTGGCAAGCGAGGCAAATAAATGGTTGGAGTAACTTTTGCAGAGAGAATTGCCTCATAACATCTGTTTCTGAGGTTTCTACTAAGACTGTACCACCTTTCCTCTCTGAATTATCGGATGTCTTCTCTGAGAGTGGAGTTCAGGGTTTGCCTCCGCACAGGGAGTATGATTGCCCTATTAATCTCATCCCAGGCGCCAAGCTGCCTAAATCTCGTTTATACAATCTCTCCCAACCTGAGAGGGTCGCTATGCGGGCTTATATCTCTGAGAGTCTGAGAAAAGGACACATACGACCCTCGAAGTCACCTGTTGCCGCTGTTTTTTTCTTTGTTAAGAAAAAAGATGGTTCTTTAAGACCTTGTCTGGATTTCAGGGAGCTGAAGAGTATCACTATTCGTGATCCTTATCCGCTTCCTCTGATCCCGGACCTGTTTAACCAGGTTGTTGGGGCTAAAGTCTTTTCCAAATTAGACCTAAGAGGGGCATACAACCTGGTTAGGGTCAGAGAAGGAGACGAATGGAAGACGGCTTTCAATACCCCTGAGGGCCATTTTGAGAATTTGGTTATGCCTTTTGGTTTGATGAATGCCCCAGCCGTTTTTCAGCATTTCGTCAACAGCATTTTTTATCATTTAATGGGAAAATTTGTATTAGTGTATTTGGATGACATTTTGATTTTTTCTCCTGATTTCAAGACTCATAAGGAACACTTACGTCAGGTCTTGCTCATCCTGCGGGAGAATAAATTATACGCGAAACTGGAAAAATGTGTGTTTGCGGTTCCAGAAATCTAATTTCTAGGGTTTCTTGTCTCCGCTTCTGGTTTTCGCATGGACCCCGAGAAGGTCCGCGCTGTGCTTGAGTGGGAGCTTCCTGAGAATCAGAAGGCGCTGATGCGTTTTTTGGGCTTTGCCAATTATTACAGGAAATTTATTTTGAATTATTCCTCTGTTGTTAAACCACTCACTGATATGACCAGAAAGGGGGGTAGATTTTTCTTCCTGGTCGGTAGAGGCGCGTAAGGCCTTTTCTAATATCAAGGAGAGTTTTGCTTCCGCTCCCATCCTAGTACAACCTGATATTTCGTTACCCTTCATAGTTGAGGTTGATGCTTCTGAGTTAGGGGTGGGTGCGGTCTTGTCTCAGGGTTCCTCTCCTGCCTAATGGCAACCGTGTGCCTTTTTCTCAAAGAAACTCTCCTCCGCAGAGAGAAATTATGATGTGGGAGATAGGGAATTGTTGGCCATCAAGTTGGCTTTTGAGGAATGGCGCCATTGGCTAGAGGGAGCCAGACACCCTATTACCGTGTTTACTGACCATAAAAATCTGGCCTACTTGGAGTCAGCCAAGCGTCTGAACCCGAGACAGGCCAGATGGTCTTTGTTCTTTTCAAGGTTTAATTTTGTTGTTACGTTCCGCCCTGGGGTTAAGAATGTGAAGGCAGATGCCCTGTCACGTTGTTTTCCGGGAGGTGGGAATTTTGAAGACCCGGGTCCCATTTTGGCTGAAGGTGTGGTGGTCTCTGCTCTTTTTCCTGAATTGGAGGCAGAGGTGCAGGCAGCCCAGTCAGAAGCTCCTGATCTTTGTCCTCCTGGGAGGTTGTTTGTGCCTCTCGCTTTGAGACACAAGATTTTTAAAGAACACCACGACACGGTCCTTGCTGGGCACCCGGGGGCAAGAGCCACACTGGATCTCATCGCTCGGAGATTCTGGTGGCCTGCGCTTCGTAAGTCGGTTGATAGTGTTTTGTGGCAGCTTGCGAGACTTGCGCTCGTGCCAAGGTCCCTCATTCACGGCCATCAGGTCCTCTCCTTCCTTTGCCCATTCCTTCCCGTCCTTGGACACATCTGTCCATGGACTTCATAACGGACTTGCCTCGTTCCTTGGGGAAGTCTGTGATTCTGGTGGTGGTGGACCGTTTTAGCAAAATTGTGCATTTTATCCCTTTTCCTGGTTTGCCCAATGCTAAGACGCTGGCGCAGGCATTTATTGACCACATTGTCAAATTGCATGGGATTCCTTCAGACATAGTCTCTGATAGGGGCACGCAGTTTGTTTCCAGATTCTGGAAGGCTTTCTGTTCTCGCTTGGGGGTTCGGTTGTAATTCTCTTCTGCTTTCCATCCGCAGTCGAATGGCCAGACAGAGCGCGTCAATCAGAATCTGGAGACATATCAGAGAATCAGGAGGATTGGTGTTCTTTTTTGTCCCTTGCTGAGTTTGCTTTAAATAACCGTCGTCAGGAGTCCTCTGATAAGTCACCTTTTTTTGGTGCATATGGGTTCCATCCGCAGTTTGGGACTTTCTCGGGAGAGGGCTCTTCTGGTTTGCCTGATGAGGACAGATTCTCCTCGTCTTTGTCATCTATTTGGAAAAAGATTCAGGATAATCTAAAGAGCATGAGTGAGAGATATAAGCGTGTGGCGGATAAGAGACGTGTGCTTGGTCCGGACCTAAATGTTGGTGATCTGGTGTGGTTGTCTACCAAGAATATCAAATTGAAGGTTCCCTCCTGGAAGTTTGGTCCTAGGTTTATTGGGCCTTACAAGATCCTGTCTGTCATCAATCCTGTTGCCTACCGTCTTGATCTTCCTCAGACTTGGAAGATCCATAATGTTTTTCATAAGTCCTTATTGAAACCTTATGTTTAACCTATTGTACCCTCGCCTTTGCCTCCTCCTCCGATTATGGTTGATGGAAATCTTGAATTTCAGGTCTCTAGGATTGTGGATTCTCGTCTTGTCCGCGGTTCCCTCCAGTACCTCGTTCATTGGGAGGGTTATGGTCCTGAGGAGAGGATGTGGGTCCCAGTGACGGACATTAAGGCCTCTCGTCTCATCAGGGCTTTCCATAGGTCCCATCCTGAGAAGGTGGGCTCTGAGTGTCCGGAGTCCACTCCTAGAGGGAGGGGTACTGTCACAGCCAGACAGCTGAGAAGCGCTCACAGGAGCTTCTCAGATCCTCCTCCTTGAATTTCTTTGTTTTGGTTTAGTTTCTCATCTCGTTAGTCTATCTCAGCTGTCATGCAGTTGGACTGATTGCTACCCTTTAAGTTCCTCCCCATAATGCAGTAGTGTGCGGCTGATACAACTTCCTGGAGTGTGTGTGCATGCTGTTCCCAGTTCCCAGTTCCAGTCCTCAGTCCTCAGTCGTCAGTCATCTGCAAGATAAGTGCTGTTTATGTATTTATGATTTTGTCTTTTCTGGATCCAGGTGACCCTGACTCCCTCCGTGTCAGTGTAGGGAGCCGGTGGTCGTGTCCCTTCACTATTGCAGGGTCTTCAGGTAATAGATAGCCGAGGAACGTGGATATGCGGCCATCCACCTTTGGGGTGTTCGCATAGGCTGAGCAGTGAGGGAGAGCGGCAGGTCTATTGCAGGGGTCTCCCTTTGTTCCTTAGTTGTGGCTCCAGAGAGACATTGTTTATATGGTATTGTCTTGTTTCCTGTACACCATCCGTGACAGGCAGGCAAGCGAGACTAGTAACACACTTACCTGCCACAGACACACTGACTGGAACCCGTGCACAAGTGCTGGTGTCCACACCAACATTAAGGACACAGCACACACCACAAACCACACAGGGACCCAGGACACCCATAGCTGCAATAAACATAAGACACCATAAAAACATCTTCTTAACATCTTCTATGACCACAAGGGTGGCCCTCACTGGACAGATGGAATATACCAGGAAGATAGCTCCAGCATACACCATGGCTGGAGTACCCCCCAGCTTCAGGCATCCAGCAGAGGCTAACTAGCCCAAGCAGCCATGCCCACACACACATAAACCCAGTGTTCACCAAACACTAGGAAGGGAGTTAACCCCTCCAACACCAGACAGTGGAAGGAAGCCACTTAAAGGGGAAGTGCACACACAAGGATAGAAGGCTACACGTTGCCGCAGGCAACAACATGCGTGGCAACCATGTGACGGCAATCACCCAGAAGGCCGAGACACTGCCACCGCATGCACACACAGCAACACGTTGCTGCGGGCAACCGCAAGTGTAGCAACAGTGTCACAGTGCACACCATAGGCCGTGACAGCGACAAAAAGTTTTCAATAACCTTTCTATACAGTTTTGTCATGTAAAAACTCATTTGCATAAACAGGAGCATATGGGAAAGATGCAAATAAGCAGAATCTGCCTTGTTTTTTAGCTGTCATAAGACTATGAAACCAATAGAGGGCGCTATTGAGTTATGAACAGCGCCATCTATTGGTTTCATAGTCTTCTGACACGAATATTAAACTGAGTCTTATGACGAGCTTATTAGTGTAGCCTTTTGCATGGAAAATTTGCGATTAGAATACTTGCAATCGAGGGCGGAGCCAACGGAGCATGGCACAGGATGCTTGAACGCTGAGCTCCTCGCCACACTACCCGGCTAACCAGCTAAAATAGCGATCATACCTGCCAAATCATGGGCAAACTGAACAAAGAGAGGCAAAGACCTGTAGCTCACCCCACGGGTCAAGAAATCCAAAAAGGGACATGAATAATTACTTCCACAAGAAAATGGCGGCTGCAGACCTCAGCGAAGCGGCGCACGATGAAGAGGACTCATGCACCCACTTGGAAGTGTACGGAGAGGAGGACCCGATGCCTATCACCAGATCCTTCTTGAAACACATGCTGACACAGGCTTTTACCCCAGTAATGAATGAGCTGGCGGATATCAAGTCAGAGGTAAAGCACATGGGGCACAGGGTGAAAGCCTCTTTGGAGGACTCACAAGCTGCGATAGTTCAGCATAGCAGAGGGATGCAATCCCAAGTGCAAACGCTCCGCACAGAAATAAATAATGCTTACCTAAATCTTGAAGATCAAGAGAATCGGGGAAGAAGGAAAAAGGTGAGGCTGAGCGGTATACTTGAAACTGTCTCAGCTGAGGAGCTGACTGAAGCGGTCCGCGCATATTCGCCATGCTGCTAGGCCCAGATCGTGCATCAACTATCACGATAGAAAGAGCTCACAGGGCGCTAAGGCCAAAACTCCCAGCAGGTGACCACCCCAGAGACACGGTCTGGGCACTGCTAAATTATTTGAACACTGCGGAAGTCCTTAAAGCGGCAAGAGATTGTGAAGAAATTCTGCTGGACAACCATAAAATATTGTTATTTCAAGACCTTGCCGCAAGCACTTTGGCAAAAAGCAGAGCCCTGCGCCCGCTCATGTCGGAGCTGAGATCCAGGAAGCATCCCATCAGATGGCTATTCCCCTTTGGCCTCAGCACTACTATAAACGGGAGAGAGATACTAGTGAGGCATCCAGATGATCTGCCCAAGATATGGGAAGCACTAGATATAGCGCCAATGGATATCACGCCTTGGCTCCCGGTCGCAGACATGGAAGAATTGCCCCAACTGACCATCCCTTCACCGTGGCAGCGGGCGACAAAGTTCAAGTCTCCAAAGAACAAATTAGACCCCACAGATTGAGGTCCCCCTTTTGAGACCCTTTAGGGTTTGAACTAACCTCTTTCTTTTTAGGCCCAGATGGAGTAACTGAGTAATTTAGTAAATTGTTGTTAGATATAGCTAAAGTACTGCTCAAAGATACTCTAGTTGCCCACAGAAAGAGATAGAAGCTTGCCCAGTTAGCAGATTATTTCATATAATTGGTTTTATATCTCGCCTTGTAATATTTCTTTAGAATTATGTAGATCTTTGGGGATTCTGGTACGGAGTCACAGGAGATGGCCGGGTCTTATAGACCCCTGATCCAAGAAGAGATGGCATTTTCCCTCCTTAGATGGCTTCCCAGAGTTCCCAATGCAGGCCTTTATCAAGTAGCTTTAGACAGGCTGCATTTCCTCTAAGCCGAGGTAGTGGAGCTTCAGATGTGAACCTGGCTCACACCATTAAGTTCCCACCCCCAGCACATTTTCACTTTTCTTTTTCTACACTATTACGCAGGAATGCGTCTATGAGACGTATGTGCCTCTACCTTCTGTTGTTATATGTAAATTGTTTGTTTCTATTTTTTAGGTCGGCCGGGGTCTCTAAATTATTGTTAGACTCTAATTTCCCACAATTCTCACACCAAAATGGCTAAAGTCACAGTAGTGACACTCAATGTGAATGGGATGAACATACCGCAGAAGCATAGACAGATATACCACTTGCTTAAAAAGGAGAAAGCAGATATAGTCTTTCTTCAAGAAACTCACTTCAGACACCTTCATGTACCCAATTTACTGAGCAAACATTTCCCTTACTGGCACCATGCTACATACTTATCAGCAGCAAGGGGTGTGTCAATTGGGGTAAATAAAAATATCCCTTTAGTGGTCTCAGCAAAACTAGTAGATCCGGGTGGCAGGTACGTGTTTATTAAGGGTAAGATCCTAAACACTGCTGTTACACTTGCCAATCTGTACACCCCTAACACTAAGCGGGTCACATGGCTGATCCAGACAATGGATACCTTGAAGTCATTCGCTGAGGGCACACTTATCGTGGGTGGAGATTTTAATCTGACCTTTGACTATTCAAAGGATTCCACTTCAAGGTCCATATCCCCACACTTTAAAAAAAATCTGCAGACTCCAGATAGCTTTAACAGATCAAGGCGTTTCTGATGTATGGAGAGTCTTTAACCCAGAGGGCAGGGATTATACATACCACTCTCGGGTCCACAGCTCTTATCAACGGCTGGACTACTTATTTCTCTCAAATAACGCTCTTTCATCGGTCATAAGCACTACAATAGGTTTTATAACTGTATCAGACCATGCCCCAGTAAGGTTACAGATGGCACTACAAAATATACCACCTAAAGCTTGGGCTTAGAGACTAAACACCACATTAATCGAAGATGTACTTAACAAGGAACACATAAAGGAGAAAATACTAGAGTACTTTAGAACTAATGACACTCCTCACATCTCCAGTAAAATGTTATCGGAAGCCCACAAAACTGTAATTGGGGGGAAATGATTAGCTTGGGCACCAAGGTAAAAAGACAAAGGACAAAAAAATTGATTCCCTGCTTCTACAGATTTCCACATTAGAAAAACAACACAAGACAACTCTGACAGAAAACACACAGAACACAATCTTCTACGCTCTCAACTGAAAGACACGCTAAATGTCAAATCAGCAAGGACTCTACAGTCAATGCGCTTCAAATACTATTTACATGGGGACAAAGATTCTAAACTAATGTCCTCCCTTCTGAGGGCCCAGAGAAATAAAACCTTTATTAGTGCAATTAAGTCCAAGGAAGGCAACAGATTGACCACGACCCCTGCCATAGCAGAGGAAGTTGAGCAACGGAGCGGGACGCAGACAATAGCAAAGTGGAACAATGACTTAGGGAGAAGTATGTAGGCAGATAAGGGTTAAGTAGGTGTTTTTCAGTTTAGGTGTCTATAGGGTTAAGAAAGAGGGTGGGGTTTGCTAAATTTGTGGGCGGTATATTACCTAGGGTAGGAGTAGGACCTGCAGCAGTGTCCGGGGTATTTGGTGAGTTAGGGTTTTACTAGCAGTGCTGCGGTTCGTTATGGTTTCCCTAGAAAAGTTGATGGTTGCGGTCAGGGCCGCGGCAGAACGGCATGGTTCTGCATGGGTTCAGCAGAGCTTGCAGGCAGCTATGGCGGCGCCTGCTGCACCTCCGGCTGCATTAGTAGGGAGGGTTAAGGCTCGGCGGTTCATGCCGCCTGTGCATTTGAGCCCCGAGGCGACCCCCCCATGTGCGGCAACGTTTGCAGAGCCCCCTTAGAGATCCTCCGATGCGGCCGGCTGGGGCTGATATGGTGACGGGTGGCCGGCGTAGCGGTAGAAACCCAGCACCGCATCGGGCGCCTGCGGGAGAAGGAGGGGTTAATTCCCGTCATTTGTCCCTTGCTCGGCGGGGGGAAGGGGGTCGTGTGGTGATGCGGTCTTTGCAGGCCTGGCTGTCCCCAGCGTGGAGCGCACCAGTACGGGTGTCTAACCTGGACCTGCGGCGGGCAGAAGATCGGCGGTGAGGATGTCGGGGGATGCGGCCTCGCTGGATTGGTTTGGATGAAGAAGGTGTGTGCTGTGTTTTGTGTAGGTCAAAAACTGATCAAGTCGGTAGAGGGATTTGCGTTTTGTTGCAACCATTGGCTGAGTCCATGCTGTGCCCTATTCGGTGTGTGGAAGAATTTTTGTCATTACGGCTAGGTGTGGCGGGTTCTTTTTTGGTGCACCAGAATAGTTTGGCGCTGTCCCGTTTTCAGTTTGTGGCGATCTTCAGGCGGTGTCTGGCGGCTGCTGGTCATCCGGCCATGGAGTTTGCGTCTCATTCCTTCAGAATAGGAGGGGCAACTGAGGCAGCTAGATGGGGTCTAAGTGATGTGGTTATTAAGTGGATTGGTCGGTGGGAATCAGATTGCTTTCAGGGATATATTCACCCTCATATGTTGTAGTGGTGGGTTTTGTTTATGATTGCATGTTCGGGTCAAGTCTCATTGTTTTTTTGTTTTTTTTCGTGCTTGGCGTGGATTCTGGGTCATTTGTACGTTCACTGGGAAGCACTTAGAGCCGACGTGCGGAGGAATGGAAGGCAATTGGGTTTTCGGCCGGAGGAGTTGCAAGTGCGGTGGAGGGAGCTTTTGTGGTGTCGGGTGTTGCCGGAATTTCATGCTTTTGCTTTGTTGGATAGGCCCTCTGACATTTTAGTTCTGCATGTTGGGGGGAACGATTTAAGTGTTCGTCGCTCAAGGGATGTGATACGTGACATCAGTTGCGGTTGCGGTTGTTGGGAGAGTTTCCTGATTTGATGGTCGTTTGGTCTGAAGTGGTTGCCAGATGGTTGTGGCAGTTTGCGAGGTCAGTGGAGTGAATTAATAAGGCACGGGCGAAGCTCAACAAGGAGGTGGGTCGTTTGGTCCATCGCCAGGGCGGATTCGTGGTGCACCATAGGGAATTGGAGGCTACTTCGCCTCAATTCTTGAAGGCTGATGGTGTGCATTTCAATGATGTGGGTATGGATTTGTGTGTCTCGGGGTTACAGGATGGTCTTGAGACAGCTTTGAGAGCGTGGCAGGACGTCCACAGGTGAGGTGTCTCCTGTGTTCGTTTGTGGCCAGTTAATGGAGGGTCCTGGAAGGCAATACAATGTTTAAGAGGTGCATGACACGTTGGAGTGTGCATCTCATGAGGTTCGGTAAGCTGATGGCTGGTGCTCCTGTTTGGGCTAAAATGCCTACAGGGGTGGATGGAGATATAATTTTGGAGGATTTTGTAGCTTTGGGTCGATGACTGCGGCCAAGGGCAAGGTGGAAAGTCAAATGGAGATGGGGAGGGAAGAACACAGTGTAACGGATGATGTTGCAGAAAGCTGGAACTTATAAATAAACATCCGACTGGCTTGATCCCAAACTAAGGAGCATATGGGTGAGCCCTATAAAACCCCTAGAACTCTCCCTGACTGCTATGCCCAAGTACCTAATACTGTGTGACACCTGAAAACCCTATAATAGTGAGGGGACACAACCACCGACTCCCTGCACTTAATACGGACGGAGTCAGGGTCACCTAGAATCAAGCGAGAAAGGAAACACAAATAAAGGAAAAAGACTTATCTGAGGAAGCAGCAGCAGCAGCAGCCTCCAGCAGTGAACACCTCATCCAGAAAGTAGTATAAACCGCAAAGTGAGGCAGTATGGGAGGGAATATAAAGGGAGACAATTAGTCTAAATAGGTGACACCTGGGAGAAGGAAAGGAGATGACAAAGTGAAACCAAAACAAAGAACGTCATGCAAGAGGTAGAGAAGAACGTTTGCCAGACCTTCTCACAGAACTGGCGGTGACAGTACCCCTCCCTCTACGGGTGGACTCCGGACACTCAGAGCCCACCTTCTCAGGATGAGACCTATGGAAAGCCCTGATGAGACGAGTGGCCTTAATGTCCGCCACTGGGACCCACATCCTCTCCTCAGGACCATAACCCTCCCAATGAATGAGGTACTGGAGAGAACCGCGGATAATGCGAGAATCCACAATCCTAGAGACCTGAAATTCAAGATTACCATCAACAACAATCGGAGGAGGAGGCAAAGAGGAGGGTACAGTGGGTTGGACATAAGGTTTTAATAGGGGACTGTGAAAAACATTATGGATCTTCCAAGTCTGAGGAAGATCAAGACGGAAGGCAACGGGATTGATGACGGACAAGATCTTGTAAGGCCCAATAAACTTAGGACCCAACTTCCAGGAGGGAACCTTCAGTTTGATATTCTTTGTAGACAACCACACCAGATCACCCACATTCAGGTCCGGACCAGGAACACGTCTCTTATCCGCCACACGCTTATATCTCTCACTCATCCTCTTCAGATTACCCTGAATCTTTTGCAAAATAAATGACAAAGACGAGGAAAATCTCTCCTCATTAGGTAAACCAGAAGACCCCTCTCCAAAGAATGTCCCAAACTGCGGATGAAACCCATAAGTCACCATTTTTTGGTGCATATCAGAGGACTCCTGGCGACGGTTATTTAAAGCAAACTCAGCAAGGGACAAAAAAAAACACCAATCCTCCTGATTCTCTGATATGTCTCCAGATTCTGATTGACGCGTTCAGTCTGGCCATTCGACTGCGGGTGAAAAGCAGAAGAGAACGACAACCGAACCCCCAAGCAAAAACAGAAAGCCTTCCAGAATCTGGAAACAAACTGCATGCCCCTATCAGAAACTATGTCTGAAGGAATGCCATGCAATTTGACAATGTGATCAACAAATGCTTGCGCCAGCTTTTTAGCATTGGTAACCTAGGAAAGGGAATGAAATGCACCATTTTGCTAAAACGGTCTACTACTACCAGAATCACAGTCTTCCCCGAGGAACGAGGCAGGTCCGTAATGAAGTCCATGGACAGATGCGTCCAAGGGCGGGAAGGAATGGGTAACGGGAGGAGAAAACCCGATGGCCGTCAATGATGGACCTTGGCACGAGCGCAGGTTTCGCAGGCTGCCACAAAACACTATCAACCGTCTTACGAAGAGCCGGCCACCAGAATCTGGGAGCAATGAGATTCACTGTGGCTCTACTCCCCGGGTGCCCAACAAGGACAGTATCGTGGTGCTCCTTAAGAACCTTGTGTTGTAAAGCGAGAGGCACAAACAACCTCCCAGGAGGACAAAGATCAGGAGCCTCTGCCTGGGCTGCCTGAACCTCTGCCTCCAAATCAGGATAAAGAGCAGAGACGACCACCCCTTCAGCCAAAATGGGACCCGGGTCTTCAAAGTTCCCCCATCCCGGAAAAAAAACGTGACAGGGCATCAGCCTTCACATTTTTAACCCCAGGGCGGAACGTGACAACAAAATTAAACCTAGAAAAGAATAAAGACCATCTGACCTGTCTCGGGTTCAGACGCTTGGCTGATTCCAAGTAGGCCAGATTCTTATGGTCGGTAAACACAGTAATAGGGTGTCTGGCTCCCTCTAGCCAATGGCGCCATTCCTCAAAAGCTAATTTGACGGCCAACAACTCTCTATCTCCCACATCGTAATTTCTCTCTGCGGAGGAGAGTTTCCTTGAGAAAAAGGCACACGGTCGCCATTTGGCAGGAGAGGGACCCTGAGACAAGACCACACCCACACCCACCTCAGAAGTGTCCACCTCAACAATGAAAGGCAGAGAGACATCAGGTTGTACCAAGATGGGAGCGGAAGCAAAACTCTCTTTGATACTAGAAAAGGCCTTAAGCGCATCTACCGACTAGGAGGAAAAATCTACCCCCTTTTTAGTCATATCAGTGAGTGGCTTAACAACAGAGGAATAATTCAAAATGAACTTCCTGTAATAATTGGCAAAACCCATCAGTGGCATCAGTGCCTTCTGATTCTCAGGAAGCTCCCAATCAAACAGGGTCCATGCGAAAACCAGAAGCGGAGAGAAGAAAACCCAGAAATTGAATTTCTGGAACCGCAAACACACATTTTTCCAGTTTAGCGTACAATTTATTCTCCCGCAGAATGAGCAAGAACTGACATAGGTGGTCCCTATGAGTTTTGAAATCAGGAGAAAAAATCTAAATGTCATCTAGATACACCAGTACAAATTTCCCCATTAAATAATAAAAAATGTTGTTCACAAAATGCTGATGCATTCATCAAGCCAAAGGGCATAACCAAATTCTCGAAATGGCCCTCAGGGGTATTGAAGGCCGTCTTCCATTCGTCCCCTTCCCTGACCCTGACTAGGTTGTATGCCCCTCTTAAATCCAACTTAGAAAAATCTTTAGCCCCAACAATCTGGTTAAACAGGTCCGGGATCAGAGGAAGCGGATAAGGATCACGAATTGTGATACAGTTCAGCTCCCTGAAATCCAGACATGGTCTTAAAGAACCATCTTTTTTCTTTACAAAAAAAAAAAACAGCGGCAACAGGTGACTTCGAGGGTCGGATGTGTCCCTTTCTCAGGGTCTCAGAGATATAAGTACGCATAGCGACTCTTTCAGGTTGGGAGAGATTGTATAAACGTGATTTTGGCAGCTTGGCGCCTGGGATAAGATTAATAGGGCAATCGTACTCCTGGTGAGGGGGCAGAGCCTGGACACCACTCTCTGAAAACACATCCGAAAATTCAGAGAGAAAAGGTACAGTCTTGGTAGAAACCTCTGAAAGAGACGCCGTGAGGCAATTCTCTCTGCAAAAGTCACTCCAACCATTTATTTGCCTTGCTTGCCAATCAATGGTGGGGTTATGTTTAGTGAACCAGGGTAGCCCCAACACTAGAGGAGTAGGTAATCCGCTTAGGACGAAACATGACATATCCTCAACATGAGCATCACCCACAGTCAAACGGATATTGTGAACTATGCCCTTTAACGATTTTTGAGAAAGTGGAGCTGAATCGATAGCAAAAACAGGTATATCCTTTCCCAAAGTGCATACCTGGAAACCATGTGTTATAGCAAATTGGGTATCAATGAGATTGACTGCTGCTCCACTATCTACAAAAATCTCACAAACAATGTTCTTGCTATCTAGCGCCACCCTGGCTGGTAGGACAAAACGGGAACTACAAGCAAACGGCAAACCTTCAATTTCCGCATCAACCTTGCCAATAGTAACAGATGTAAAGTTTTTAGAGGTTTTTTTTCTTTTTGTTCTTTATTACCCTCAGAAAACTCCCTGAATCTCCTAGAGGGCCAAACATTTGCCAAATGATTTATACCTCCACAACAGAAACAAACCATCCTCTGAGAGCTGAATCCTCTACTATCAGAGGCAAGTGTCACGGAACCATGAACCAGACGTACAACAAGAGATAAGTGAAAATGAGAAGGCTTTATTGAAAATAAAGCTGTAAAGCAAAAGTCCAAACGGATGGTGAAACCGAGCAGAGTCTTTGCGAAGCCAGAGGTCAGGAACCAGAAGGGTAGTCAGACGAAGCCAGGATCAGGAACCAGCAGGGTAGTCAGACGAAGCCAGGATCAGGAACCAGCAGGGTAGTCAGACGAAGCCAGGATCAGGAACCAGCAGGGTAGTCAGACGAAGCCAGGATCAGGAACCAGAAGGGTAGTCAGACGAAGCCAGGATCAGGAACCAGAAGCAGCAGCAGTCTTAGAAGCATGTGAACACAAGAGGACCAAGCAAGGAACTGAAGCCACAGACCTCCTATATATATAAGCTAGGCATCCAGCTCCTCCCAGGGGAAGGAGGAGCCGCAGGGTGGAAGGCTACAAGAAACCCAGAATCCAAGATGGCCGCCAGCACATGTCAAACGAAGGAGAGCAGCAAGCAGGTAAGACCATGACAGTACCTCCCCCTCAAGGACCCCTCCTCCGCGGAGCACAAAACGGTTTCTGAGGGAAGCGTGCGTGGAAGGCTCGGAGCAAGGCAGGAGCATGGACATCTGCGGAGGGAACCCAGGAACGCTCCTCTGGACCATAACCACGCCAATGGACCAAAAACTGCAACCGACCGCGGACCAGGCGTGAGTCCAGGATATTGCTCACCTCATATTCCTCACGATTGCCCACTTGGACCGGACGAGGCCGAGGAACCGAGGAAGTGAAACGATTACACACCAGTGGCTTCAACAGGGAGACATGAAACACGTTGGAGATCCGCATGCCAGGAGGAAGCGCAAGGGCATAGGCTACCGGGTTTACCCTGCGAAGCACTCGGAAGGGACCAACAAAGCGAGGCGCCAGCTTGGGAGTGGGCACTCGAAGGTTGAGGTTGCGGGTGGACAACCATACACGGTCTCCGACCTGGTAGGAAGGAGCAGGCGCTCGTCTGCGATCAGCCTGGAGTCTCTGGCGCTGCGCAGAGACCTCAAGAGACTTCTGGATCTGTACCCAAGAAGCACGTAGGACGGAAAGGTGATCCTCCACAGCCGGAATATCCTGGGGAGAGAATACCTCCGGTAACACGGCAGGTTGGAACCCATAATTGGCCATGAAGGGAGACGTCCCAGAGGAAGAGTTCACCGCCGTGTTCCTGGCAAACTCAGCCCAAGGCAGGAGGTCAACCCAATTGTCTTGGTGATCGGAGACATAGCAACGAAGGAATTGCTCCAAGGCCTGATTGGATCGTTCTGCGGCCCCATTGGACTGAGGGTGGTAGGCCGAGGAGAAGGAGAGATGAATCCCCAACTGGGAGCAAAAGGCGCGCCAGAACCTGGACACAAACTGACTCCCCCGATCCGACACAATCTCCTTAGGCAAACCGTGCAACCGGAAGACCTCCCTGGCAAAAATCGTGGCCAACTCTTGTGCAGAGGGTAACTTCTTGAGAGGAACACAGTGGCACATTTTGGAAAACCGATCCACAATCATGAGAATGACAGTATGGCCTCGGGATGCAGGGAGGTCCACTAAGAAATCCATCCCCAGGTGTGACCATGGACGCTCCCCGGTGGCTATGGGTTGCAGAAGGCACAACGGAAGGTGCCGAGGGGACTTACTCTGGGCACAAACGGAGCATGCCGCTACATATGCGGCGATGTCGGAACGTAGGGAAGGCCACCAGAACAGACGTGAAACAGCCCAGGACAGCTGATTCTTTCCAGGATGCCCCGCGGTCTTGGAGTTATGGTAGGTACGCAACAACCGAGTGCGCAACTCCTCAGGCACAAAACATCTGCCGTTGGGTCTCCCAGAGGGAGCACCAGATTGAGCCGCCAAAATCTGCTCACCCAGGGGAGAGGTCAGGCTGGTGCGAATGGCGGCCAGGATCTGATTCGGAGGTATGACCGAAGTCGGAATCGACTCCTCCCTGGACAGCTCGGAGTACTGCCGTGATAAGGCATCCGCCCTGATGTTCTTGGAACCGGGTAGGTAGGAGACCACGTAATTAAAACGTGACAAGAACAGAGCCCATCTGGCCTGACGTGGTGTCAATCTCTTGGCCTCAGAAAGGTAGGTCAGATTCTTGTGGTCCGTCAGGATGAGAACCGGAACCACCGAACCCTCGAGCAAGTGCCTCCATTCTTTAAGGGCCTGCACGATGGCCAATAACTCCCTGTCACCAATCTGATAGTTGCACTCCGCGGAAGACAGTTTCCGGGAGTAAAACCCACAAGGAAGCAGAGGACCCTCTGGTGTTCTACGCTGAGACAGAAGGGCGCCTACTCCCGTCTCAGACGCGTCCACCTCGAGGACAAAGGGCAACCCTGGGTTGGGATGCGACAGAATCGGAGCCGACACAAAGGCGGACTTTAGGGCCTCAAAAGCTCGGATGGCCTCGAGCGGCCAGACCTTGGAATTACTGCCCTTCCTGGTCAGATCCGTGAGAGGCTTGGCCAGCATGGAAAAGTCCCTGATGAACTTCCGATAATAATTGGCGAAGCCCAAAAAGCGCTGCAGGGAACGAAGACCACTGGGCTGGGGCCACTGTAAGACAGCCGAAACCTTCTCAGGATCCATGGAGAACCCCTCAGCGGAAATGATGTAACCTAAGAAGGTTACCTGGGATCGGTGAAATTCGCATTTCTCAAGCTTACCGAACAGCTTGTTCTCTCGTAACCGTTGCAACACTCGTCTGACATCCAGAATGTGGGCCTCCATGGATTCAGAATATACCAAGATGTCATCCAAATAGACTACCACACACTGCTGCAACAGGTCACGGAAAACATCGTTGATGAATTCCTGAAAGACTGCGGGCGCATTGCACAACCCAAAGGGCATAACCAAGGATTCGTAATGACCGGTCCTGGTGTTAAACGCGGTCTTCCACTCATCGCCCGCCTTGATCCTTACCAGGTTATATGCCGCCCTCAGGTCGAGTTTGGTAAAGACCGTGGCCCCTTTAAGGCGATCGAACAGCTCGGAAATCAAGGGTATCGGGTAAGCGTTCTTGATCGTGATGCGATTGAGACCCCTGTAATCGATGCAAGGCCTCAACTCACCGCCCTTCTTTTTCACAAAGAAAAATCCAGCCCCTGCCGGGGACGAAGATTTGCGAATGTGTCCGCGTGAAAGCGCCTCCCTCACGTACTCCTCCATGGCCTCATTCTCCGCTACCGACAGTGGATAGACTTTGCCACGAGGAGGAACGGCACCAGATTGTAACTCTATGGCACAATCATATGGGCGGTGCGGAGGTAGGGCAACCGCGCGCACCTTATCGAATACATCCCGGTACTCCTCATATTCAGGAGGCAACAGAGAGTCCGAGGAAGTACACAGCAACTTGACAGACCCATGGATGCAACTAGCCCCACACTGCGGTGACCACGAGAGGATCTCGACCGATCTCCAATCGAAAGTCGGATTATGCTTCTGGAGCCAGGGGTACCCCAAGACCACCGAGTAGTGTGGAGACGAAATAACCTGGAGGCAGACCGACTCTCTGTGAACGGCACCAATGGCTATCCCCACTGGAAGGGTCTCATGAGTCACGTGTGGCGGCAGAAGGGGTCTGCCGTCTATCGCCTCAAGAGCCAGTGGGGAACCTCGAGCCTGCAGAGGAATGGAATTGGCGGCAGCGAACACACTATCAATGAACAAACCACCAGCACCAGAGTCCACCAACGCCTGGGTCGTCACCGAGCCCCCGACCCAGGAGAGGACAACAGTGATCAGTGGTTTGTCAACACGGGAAACCGGGGACGAGGAGACTCCACCCAAGATCTGCCCCCGACAGGATCTCAGGGTACGAGCGTTTCCCGGACGGTTCGGACATGCCAACCGAAAATGCCCACCGAGACCACAGTACATGCATCGGCCCTCACGTCTCCGGAGTGCCCTCTCCCCCTCGGACAGGCGAGCAAACCCCAGCTGCATGGGTTCACCCCCAGACAAGTCATCCCCAGGAGGCGTGGGAGGAGAGGGAGGCACGGGTGGGACAGCAAACGTAGGCACCAATCTGTTAGAAGACCTCCGCAGGTTCTCCTTAAAGGAAGGTCTCTCCCTGAGTCTGGTGTCAATCAAAATCAGGAAAGAAATAAGAGACTCGAGCTCAACTGGTAGGTCCTTAGCTGCAACCTCATCCTTCAAGGCATCCGAGAGACCATGAGAGAAAGCAGCGACCAGAGCCTCATTATTCCAGCCCACCTCTGCTGCCAGGGTACGAAACTCAATGGCGTATTCAGCTACGGATCGTGAACCCTGTCTGATGGACATAAGGAGCTTCGCAGCAGAGGCAGCACGAGCCGGCACATCGAATACCTTCCGAAGAGAAGCAACAAAACCGGAAAACTCGGCAACCACCGGATTGTTGTTCTCCCATAAAGGGCTGGCCCAGGCCAAGGCCTTGTCCGAGAGCAGCGAGATCAAGAAGCCCACCTTTGATCTCTCAGTAGGAAAGGCATGTGGCAGCAACTCGAAATAAATGCCCACCTGGTTAAGGAAACCTCGGCACTGAGTTGGCTCTCCCCCAAAGCGCTGTGGAAGAGGGGCAGAACCGGTCATACCCCGAAACACCGCAGGCGCAACAACAGGTGTCGGGGTAGACTCTGGCGCAACAACAGGAGCGGCAGTAGGAGCGAGCCCAGGAGCGACAACCGACCCATCGGCAACGGGAGCGAAATGAGCCGTGCGTTCAAGCAGGGTTTGCAACGCCACAGCAAACCGACCCAACAGGTGATCCTGCTGATCAAGTCTGGCAACCAGCGTGGGTAGCGAGGATGGCCCTGTACCGTCAGAATTCATGGCTTGGTCCTAATGTCACGGAACCATGAACCAGACGTACAACAAGAGATAAGTGAAAATGAGAAGGCTTTATTGAAAATAAAGCTGTAAAGCAAAAGTCCAAACGGATGGTGAAACCGAGCAGAGTCTTTGCGAAGCCAGAGGTCAGGAACCAGAAGGGTAGTCAGACGAAGCCAGGATCAGGAACCAGCAGGGTAGTCAGACGAAGCCAGGATCAGGAACCAGCAGGGTAGTCAGACGAAGCCAGGATCAGGAACCAGCAGGGTAGTCAGACGAAGCCAGGATCAGGAACCAGCAGGGTAGTCAGACGAAGCCAGGATCAGGAACCAGAAGCAGCAGCAGTCTTAGAAGCATGTGAACACAAGAGGACCAAGCAAGGAACTGAAGCCA